>NC_047141.1:18163651-18494484 GCF_009829125.3 Periophthalmus magnuspinnatus | reverse complement strand
GTCTGAGGACCACAGCTCTACACTCTATGCACTAAGGCCCGTCCATCCGGCATGTGGCTGCACTCCTGCTCCTTTGGTCTTTGTCTGCCACCTATCAGCATATCAGCAGTGTCTCTGAAGCCCAGTTGTATAATGCACCATTTATGGCTTTGTGGAGAGAGATGGCGGTCGGTTGGTCGGCGGAATGGCTCCAGGCCTTCCCCTCAGTGAGTGGATTAGCCGCGGCCCGCTTTAGCGCACTCTACCGCAGTGTGAAATCGGCCCGAGCCTCCCTCTCTCTCTTTTCTACTCTCTGTTTCCTCACCTCCATGCAAAGCTTCTCCCAGCCATCTGTGAAATGTGGAAACTGTGTGTCTAAGTTGAGTTCAGATCCATCCCCTCGTCGAGCTGAGGCCAGGACGCAAATGGGCAGGCGTAGTTGGAGGGGGAGGAGGTTTTTGGAGGGGGGGGGGGGGGGGGGGGGGGGGTCGGCCTAGTGATGTCTTGCCGCGTGTGCAGGAACCTTGCCTGTTCTCCGCAGGCGAGTTGGAGGAGGGTCCGGGCCAGGTCCAAATCCCCCTCTCTGAGTGTGTGTGTGGAAGCGAGGTGGCACGGCTCCCCTCAGCTCTGCCCAGTGCTTTGAAGATAAGATGGTGATACAGGGTCCCTTTCGGTACGTCGCTACCCGATGGTCTTTGTGCGACACACATGCTTCTCTCCAAAGGACCCCGCAGCTAAAACACCTATGGTCTTTACTGAAACGAATCGTCCGTCTGGCCCCGGGTCAAATGAGATTATGAATGGGTGACAAAATCCTAGATCGTGTGTTTTCCTGCTATTTCATGGTGATAAGTGCTCTTCGGCTTGGCACTGTATTGTATTTCCACTTGATTTCTCTCCTCTGAAAAGAATCACTTTCATAAATTCAAACTAACCACGGTCTTGCTGTATGTTTTTCAGTTTTCCATGGCAACCAGTTGTCATCTAACTGCTGATCTCTGCTATCTGCGGCCACACAGCTCTTGATCATGACGGCTTTTAAAACATGTTGTTGCTCTGCATTTATACCCACATTGTGTGGCTTTCTCTAGCCAATTCTCCCACTTCTGGCTCTCTACAGCACGAGGACGCCCATCATAATCAGTCTCTGAATTATGATCTCAATATTCCCTTTATTTTTGCTCCTGTGGCTTTGTGGTTCAGATCTGTGCATAATGTCTTGTGATTGCATGGTATTATGGCGGTTTGGAAAGCCAAGTCGAGGTCCAGCCACAAATCATCTTTCCATAGACAATGTGAATGTGTGTCCCTTTGAGCTCATCAGGCATGGGGCGTTGATTGCTTTTTGATACCCCTCCAAAAGTGGATGGGGTCCTGCATACATCAGCTAATTAGGATGTACTTACAGCGCAGTGTTTGTGCGGGACAGCTCCCACACTTTTCCTCCCATACTCAGCCTGAGAGCTGCAAACACATCACTAAAAGCTTTATCACATTTTCAATGAGAAGGGGCTAGATTTTGGGTGGTTTGAAGGAAAAAAAGAGAAAAAGTATGGTTTTGTATGTTTATTTTCAAGTTTATGTTCAAACATTCAAACATATATATATATATATATATATATATACATATATATATATATATATATATATATATATATATATATATATATATATATATATATATATATATATATATATATATATATATACTTTTGGATTTTAGGTTATGACAAAAAGATGCCCACCTTTAAGTATGTTAGTTTAGGTTAGTTATGGAGCCCTTCTTAACACAGCCTTTTTACATTTACCCAGGCTTGTGGCTAGCATAAATGCTAAACAGTTGTGAACCAAATGAGGATATTGTGCAATTACTTGGAGTTAACTTCACGGTTACTGATGACTTCCCATTTTGAGGGCCTGAATGGATGGCAGTGGCACAGCAGAGTGGAGGGAGGATGCAGCTAATTAGGCAGCACAAATGAGTGAGTATATCATCCACAACACCTTGGTGAGATACAGCCATGAATGAAGGACAGAGTTGGGACGAGTGTTGATGCCACAGAAACCTGTTAATCCCAAATTAGCCAATAAAGTCTTGTTATAACTTTCTGTTATCACGGTAGATTATTGATACAGCTCCTCACCTGCTTCACTCTCACAGCCTTGATTTAAATTCTGTTTCTTTTCTTAGATACAAATGCTTTTCTTAATCATCTCATACAAATAAAGTGTGATGTCAAACCCTTTGGTAACACAATTTATGCAGATGTATGATTGCTTGCTCTTTTATTTTTGGCTAATTAATATACAAATAAATAAATAAATAAAAATGACAATACAAAAAATCTCAGCATAGTGATAGAGAGAAATATATGTAAAGAAATATAATCAGAAGAACTATCATTTTGGGATTCAAATTTTGATCTTTTATTTTATTGTAAAAAAAAATAAAGCTTTTTTATTGAGGTGGAAGTATAAGTTTCATTCTCTGGGCCTCCAAATCACATACATTAAGTTATCCCTGCTCCACCAAAGACCTGGCCTCATGCTATGATGTGAGGAAGGTGCAGGAGAGCCTGTATATATTTCATAAAGGCATCCCATTACACCCCCATGGCTCGTGTGGAGCAGTGCACTGTGGTCTGGTCCCCAAGCAGCAGGAATAAAGTCGGGTTTGTGGCACAGGAACAGAAATCCAAGTGTGGTTTCCTCAGGTAATCTTGACTCTGATCTTAATTCCAATAAAGTGTTATTTTTTTTCACAGCGTAAGCCAGATCCAAGCAAGAACACTCCAGTCGGTATTTCTGCGGTCATACTTTATTGAATATCATTTGAGATAAGGGGTGTAATCCTTTGGGGGTGAGGTGATGTATATTGACCAGTGCAATGATAGCAGTACAGTACGAGTCTGTGATTTCAAACTCACAAAGTATAACAATCTGTGTGAGTCATCTGAGCTGAAAACCTCTGAAATTTTAACAAGTGGCTTTTTATTGTATATTGTTACCAGGAAATGTCAGACTGCATTTAGGAATGTGGATTAAACTTTTGTGTAATGTAGTATATTTTGAATTTCAATATTGCTAATGGTGTTGGAACATTATCCATAGAATTAAGTGCGATGTTTCAGATGGATCTGCTTTGGAAGATTTGAGTAAACCTTTGAACTGCCCTGATAATATGGGGATGTATAAGGCCCAGATGAATGGCAATAATGGCAACACACAACTGTAATGTTCAACACAGAATATTATGTGTGTTAAGATTTTCTTTCTAAAACAAGTAAAAGGTCCAATTTTCTTTTTTGTTTATGTAATAGCTTACAGTTATATAGTACTTATAGTTTTCTTATAGAATTGATTAGTATCTGGGTATTGATACCCTATTTGCCAGTCTATTCGCTGTATCTTCATACTGTGCCCAGAATAGCATGTTTTACTCTGCCCTGGCCTCTACAAAGTGGTTTAGAGCTAAGAGTCAGGTCAGCAGGGTTAGTGCAGCCCAGCTCAAGTCTCACCTCTAAAGTGACTGTGTTTCCTCCATCACCTCTCTGCAGCCCTCTCTCCTGCTTCTGCTACGGGCTTCATTTCATTGGGCCACTTTTATCTTGACTGGCCAGACCCATGACCCCTGAGCACTGATAGGCCAATACAAGTGTGGAGAGAGCCTCATCGGGCAAGTGTGAACACCAAAACTCCATCGGACTGGTTAAACTTTACTTTTACATTCAGTTTGTGTGTTTTTGCATGGGTTCCTGCTCTTATTGATGTAGTGGCCAGAAGCTCAAGTCTTGAACAAGACTTATTAAAAGATTATTTTAAATTATTTTATTGAAATTACAATTACTGTTACAATTCAAATTCATCATTAAAGTCTAAGTTGCAATTTTAGCTAAGCTCACCTGGCTGAAGATACTGTTTGAACAGCAGTACTAGTAATAGTCATAGTTGCAGCTGTAGTAAAGTGTAATCACTGGAGTATTAATTTAAATGTATGTCTCTGGGTAAACTCTCAGGAGCAGTGGGTGACCGCAGTGCAGCGCCCAGGGATCCATAACTAGATCTTAAGCTAGGATCTTGCTCAGGAGTTATCTTGAATTAGCCTACTGTGCAGGTTTTAGGTTTGTTTGGGGGATACTAAAGTGCCTGAAGGAAACCCACCCAGGCACGGAGAGAGTAAATGTTGTATAGTATCTCTTACCTTTGTATTTTTAAGTAGTTATTTCTTTAACCTGAGCTTAAATTGCCTGACCCAAACCCCCAAAAGTTTAGCACAAAAACTTCACATACTTTTTTCCCAGTCTGGCACAGAAATGGTGGCAGATTTTTGTGGAATATTTATCATGAGTAAAATGCTAATTTGTATTTGAATGTCTTTGGAGTTGAAAATATAGACAGTGTGAATGGTCCCGTAAAGCAAACACAGACATCTAATTCTAAAACACAAAAAAGTCTGTGAACTGTTCAATTTCATGAGTATGGAAAGCGCCTCGTATTTACTTTTTATTTTGCATAGAAGAAGAAAAATGGCTTCCCTGTAAAAACAAACATGAAAGAATCTCCAAGAGTTCTTTAGGCACTTTCTGTGTTGTGTTTTGTGTAATGTATCTTCTGCACTGCCTAGGTAGCCGCTGCCATCTGACTGCTTTTTGAAGTCAGCAGAAGTCGACAATATTTGCTTTTCCGCACATTTTTGCCCACTGCTTTTCTTTGTGTTTGAAAGTAGGACCAGCAAGAAGCCCCTATCAGTCCCTTCTTTGGAAACAGTGGCTTAAATTGGGTGTTTGGTTTGACAATGAGCCCTTGCATCATTGTTAGTCTCAGTTCAACATGGTCACTAGCCCAAAGTGATGGACAGCTTAGCAGGGGAGGGAGGTGGTGGGAGAGGGAAGGCACTGGGGCCAGGATGGGTTTGGAGGGCAGAAGGAGCCAGATTGGGCCATTAGTGGCAGATATCCTCGTTGGAAAGCTGCTAGGGTGCGATCTCACCAAACTAACAGACAAGCCAAGAAATGTTGAAATGTGAGAGAGAGGGAAGCCATCAGGAGACAAAGAGCAGTGTGTTTTAGGCTGTGGGTGCAAATCATATATGCTTTATTTGTTTACACTGATAAAGTACAGTCATATCTCTTTTTTACAAAGTTATTATTATCTTTGTGAATTTGAATTGCGTTACCAGTACTGCTATCTAACTTTAATTACAATGAATTTATTGCCATAGTTTCCGATCATGCAGGCCAGGAAGTGAGCTAGGGCTGCAAGATATATCACAATTTGAATGGTTGCAATTAGAATTATATTATTTAAGTTACATAATTTCCTCCAAAAAACAAAATGTTTTGTCTAATGTATGTCTAAATCCTGTACACATATGCTCTGAAATGTGGGGTATTCTTGTATTAGTTTAGCAGTTTTTATTTCTGTCTTCTCTCAAATATTAATGCTCCTGAACATGTTTAAAATGTAAACTTTGGACAGAATCTAATGCTTGCCCTAAATTGAACCCACCTCTTAACGCATCTTAACCTCATATAGGCCCTATTTTTTCTTTTCTTTTGTGTAAACTCACATTTATTCCAAATTATGTTTCATTTCAATGTTTTATTCTGTTATGTATGACGCTGCCCCTGTATTGTGATAGAGGTGTGTGTTTGTGTGTGAGTTTGAGGGGAGGCTGAGGGGCTGGCCGGACCCCAGCCTTATCAGCACCAGATGCAGGTTGACTCCGCACTTTGAATGGAAGGTACAGCAAGAGAGGGGGAAATTAATGAGAGCCATAAAGCCACTGGGATAAATAATTAGCCAAGCGCTGCTAAGATCTGTCCCTTTAATTGTGAGTGCGAATAAATCCTTCTTGGAAAGTTTGTTGTCAAAACTGCTGACTGCTGCCATGGGCTAAAGTGGGGTGTAGCTGTTGTAGTGGCTGCAGTAATTGTAACAGAGAGTGGTAGTACAAGTTATAGTATTTTCATGGTGTTGTAGTAGTTGGTGCCATAGTATTAGCTACAGAAGAAGTTGCCGTGGTAGTTGCTGAAGTTGTAGAAGTAACCATGGAAACACTAGCAGTAGACTTATCAGTTGCAGTAAATACAGCAGTAGTCAAAGTAATAGCAGTACTAATAGTAGCTGTTTTAATAGCTAGGGATCGGACAAGGCTTCATTCCTCAAGATCTTGTGAGATTACATTTTTTAAGATTGTGCACTTATGTTATGAACAATCTTGTGATATTTTTTTCCATGTGTTTACATTTGGCACTGACAAAAACAAATTAATACCTGGTGAGTTGTCTCTTTGAGAAGCCTCCGTTTCTGAAAACACAGCGTGACAATGACAGCAAAATACAAAATAAAAATAAATTGAAAATTTAGAACTAAAAAGAGTCATTTTATGTATAATAAATTGTCTTGTCTCGTTCTCGTGGACCCAATCTCGTCTTGTGGGAATTGTGTTGCGTCTCACCCCTAGAGTAATAGTTATATAGCACTAACAGCAGCAATCATGTATTAACTGTGTTGTGCTTAAAACTACAATTCTAATAATTACCCAGTGCTGCTGATGTCTGCCCCTTGTAAAGTTTATTTGTAAAACTGCAGTTAGCTGGTGCCATTGGCTGGTGTGGTGTGTGCATATGTGCAGTTTCTGTCTGAGTTTTGCTGTGTTGTCCCCTCTTCATTTGTCATGTATATCCCAGTGACAGGTTTTGCCGTCCTGCCACCGATAATTGGCCGGACCAATGCTTCTTCCTGCAAATGTGTACGGCAGCACAGACGGACAGAGAAAAGACAAGTCAGCTGTCATAATGCGCTTCATAAATCATCGGGACGAGAGAGTGTCACCGTTGTGTTCATATTTTTGTTTAGAATAATCAGAGAGACATAATGCAGCATGTTTACCAGAGGTGTGCATTTTTAGAAACAAGCGCAGCGGGTGGAGAAGCCAAGAATCATACGCTAGAAAGTGCATTGTTGATTCAAAATACTCAAGATTCGAAAGTGTAACATTAAAATAAAAATCTGCTAATTCTAAATAATAAATATCCCCAAATTGAAAGAGTAAAAATAACTTGCTATACTACATCTATTTGTACTGTCTATACTGTAGATTTTGTATTTATATTCAAAGTATATTTCTATTTAACACTTTATTTTATGCATGCCCTTATCTTATTATACTTTATATTGTACTATAACTTCACTTTTTTATGATTTCTGATTATGATAAGTAGTACACTCAAACTGTACCCTTTGGTTAGTATTTTTCCTACATACATATACATAATTATATTCTAGCAGAAGTTAAAAGTTATATTGCAATGAACGTACTCATATAATACGTAAATAAAAAAATAATAAAATAAAACAGAGTAAATGTACTTCAGAATGCAAGATAAAATTACTATTAGAAATACTAGGTGATGGATTGGGAGATGCTGTGCACTTGTGCTAAGGTGACTGTCACTTTACCTTCCCCTCATCAGGATCAAAGCTAACTCTCCAGTGTTGAAAGGACTCTTGGTGCTGTGTAGAGGTGAAGTGTTTACATGTGAGTCGCTCCCTGAGGATTTTCTATCATGGAAGTTGTCTATATGAAGCACAGGGACTTGTATTGTTCTTCTCTTTCAGCAGTAGTTTGGAAAAAGGGCTGAGCAGTCACTGACAGACTTACATTATCCTGCGGTGTGATTGTCATTTGTGTTTCTGTGTTTAATAATCATCCCCTTTAATCTTATTCTCAGAAATAAATAAACAAGTGATGCTCCAAATGAGAGAGAGCACACGAGTGAGCATCAGAGGATTATGGGAATTGGTGAACAAATAGAGCTGTTAAACGGGACTCTGAATTGGAAAGTTGGATAATTGAGTTATTTGCAATGCTTTAATATGAACCACAGAATCTTCAAATGTAAAAAAAAACAACACATATGTCTTATGCAATTGAAATGTCCTAGGGATTTGTTTCAGTCATGCACATGCTTCTTTAGTACGCACTGGTAAATTGTAGGGAATATCTTCTACTGTATAAAGCCCACATCAACATGGCCATATTGCTTATTGATTTTTTGGGACATTGCTCCTTTTTCTAATCTTTTCAACTTGACATTTGGAAAGTCAGAAATCAATTATGTTTCCTTCTCAAATGAAAGGCAGAAAAAAAAAATGTATGACTTTAAAGTCGTCCGAGCTCCCCTTTGACATGGCACATTACAAAGGGAAAGGGAAATCTCACTGCATACCTGATCCATGAAAAAAAGCCTTTGAAATGGATGGCTGGGTGGGATCCAGTCTGGCACCAGTCGTGGCATTGATGGCACAGCCCCTGGGCGCAGCCGCACTTGGCCTGGACAAGATGGTGCTGGGCCCATATCAGTGGGCACTGGCCCATCCTCCCAGAGAACTAAGCCATGCTGTCTGAAGAAGAACTGATGGGCTGGCAGCACATATGGGCATGTTACGCCTGTTATTTCAGTCAAAACAGCCCTGATGTTATCGGAATCAGTCTCCAGCACAGCACTGCTCTGAGGCTGGCCCTAATGATGGAGCAGCAAAGACAGAAAGTACTAAAGCTGAAAACAAGGATCTGTAATGTACATATACTTTCTGAATGGCCACATATAATTGCCCAGGACTTTCTTCTATCTTGCACATTGTGTTGAGGTGACAATTTGTTCCAGCTAATTGGAAATGTGCGTTGGCTTTCCTGTGCACAAAACATCATCCTATCACTGGTGACACTGATATGATAAGCATGGTTTCCGCTCGGCTCCACTGTTTTTCAAGGCTCGACAGGAAGTTGACAGCTGCAACATTTTTCAGAATTGGCGAGTTGATAACCATCCAGCGGCTAATGAAACTTGCACCTTTGATGAGAAGTTGAAAAGAGGCTTCCACTGTTGGCTTGGCACAGCATTAGACATGTGTGCAGACAGACAGAGCAGAGAGAGCAGAGGGGGCAGGCGCTTTTAATAGGGCTCCTCCAGAGGTGAGGCACTGAACTCCAGGTCTGAGCGGGCCACCACTACATATCTTTTGTCTTTCATTATCTTTATTTCCTTATTATTTTAAATGGCCAGTGTGTTTTTTTGTTTTTTTTCTTCTCTAGAAGCTTTTTTGATATCCATTTAGATTGGTGCTTCATTAAAAAACCTCAGACAATGGAGTGACTTCTAATTAAGAAGCGCCGCATCTGGCCCCTGGCACCCTATCCCGTTGTTCCATCTATTTTGCTGGGGAGAATTCATTTGTTTCTTAATTAAGAAAAACACCAATAGCGTGAAAAATCTGCTTATGGTACCTGAATCCTAATTAGTTAAATAGTGAGGGGAAGGGGAAAACACATTCCAGTAGCCCTAGAAATGAACTCCGAGCTGATAAAAATGAACTAACTAGCCTTGCATAAATCGGAGCTGGGGAGAAAGTGTACCGTCATTATGGCTAAGACAATATGCAAACTATCTTCAAAGAAATCAAATTGCTGGAATGTTTTCATTTGCATGTATTAACCATTAACATAATGAGCAGAAGTGACATTGGACCCGGATTGTGTGTCTGTTCGGATTGATAACTCTGCTGCATCTGCAAATAGTCTCCACTGCAAAATTATGCCAGTAGTCAAATCAGGGCTGAACTGTGGAGCGGGTGAGCGAGTGATGGAGTGAATGAGGGCTGGATGGAGAGAGAGTGAGAGAGAGAGAGCAAACCTGCTGCAGTGTTGAATCAGAGCCATCTTCCTCTGACAGCTATCCTTAAACAGGAAGAGGCCTCCGTCATTGTCCCAAAGGAGCAGAGCTGCTGTCTTTGGGGAACTCCGCTCTCACACATCAGATGAATGAGACATTTCATATGGAAAAGTTGCAGCATACTCAGATTTTAAGACTCGTTTGCAAGATTAGCATTGAAATATTGTCTTAAGTTAGTGTAATTTCTTCCACATTTGCCACTTGTGAACAATATATGACACATTTTTTTCACTCTAGTTTGTCAAAATGATAGATTTTTAATGACAACTTGTAGCAATGAAGTCAGAGAAATATATGAAAAGTTGTAACCGATTGCCTTACATTTAATTGCTGTTTGTTTTAAACAAATGTTCATATGTTCAATCAGAACATATATATATATATATATATATATATATATATGTATATATATATGTATATATGTGTATATTTTTATTTATATTGATATAGATAATGAATGGTTAAAATTGTGTGGGTGGCCAGTACTTTGTAGACCCTAGAGTGGACCCCCTCCTCTCCCCGCCTGCCTCCTCCCCCTCCCTCCCTCTCCTCTGTACATATCGGACATATGCACACGCACTCCTGCACACAGCTCCAGCACACACGTGTCGCCCACCATCAAGCCCTTCCAACAAAACACGCTGCGCTTCCAGGATACCACAGGCTCACTTATCAGCTCAGCAAAGACTCGCCATGGCCCACATTGGCGAGTTGGCGGGCATACGGCCAAAAATCCTCTGTGTTCCTACTCCTACTGCAGGCATCATGCAAAACAGCGCACTGTCTTCAATATTCACAATAATTTTTTTTCCCAGGATCAGCCTCTTAGGTCAAATTATTCAATTAAGTGTCTGTTTATTACTGATACCAAAGCTGGGTGGCGGGTGTACTTATCACCTTTTTTGCAGATTGGTGTTCTCGCAGAATACCACCATAAAGATTGCCTTGGCTGTAATTAAAATGGCACAGAGACAAATTTGGAGCTAGGCTAAGACACGGGGAAATGGAGGAGGTAGGGGGGAATTGCAGAGGCTATGTTCTGTCATCCAATAAAATAAAAGTTGAGGTGAAACAGTTGTTGAGGCACGGATACATGCTACAAAGAACAGGTGAAAGAAAGAGCCTTTTGGTGGAGTTGTTGTCATCGCTGTGGAAACTAAACTCTGTAAACAGAAGTGTGGTGTGTGGAAGTGGATGCTGTTGCCGGGCGTGGGTCCATCCGTAGCCCAAGTATTTGATGAGCTATTGGCAGGAGAGAGGAACACGTGTCTCTGTGCCTCGTGGCAAACATACCTTTCACCGCCTTTGACTCCTCCAGCCTGTGGGTCTCCTGCAGGAAAAAATATGAACCAAATCAAAGCACCAATAAGCTGATGATGTTAAGCCAAAATCAGGAAGAAAAGCTGGGAAAGACCTGAGCCACTCTGGATTTCGACAGAATCTGCAGCGCTCTCTGACAAAAATTAGCATTGTTATCGCAGATAAGTGGCGATGTTTTTACTTGGTGGTACATTTTTGTGGGATATGTAAAATGTAAAGCCAGCCTCTAACGATTGCCTTAATGACGCGGATCTTGCTTTTCTCCCCCGAATCAGGTCTTAGCGGGTTCTCAGTGCGGGATGTCTGATATCTGAATATTAAAGGAGTTTCAAGCTCATCTGCAAATGTGATTTGCACATATCACACTTGTGCAGTCGTCAAGCTGCTTCATCGCCAAGCTTCAGAGCAAAGACGGCTGGGGAAGAGGGAGAAAAAAACTGAAAGAAAGATGCACATATGGGTTGCTATTGATGTATTCCATTTCTGACCTAATTTAAATCCCTGCCAGCATGCTCATATGCATACTGTACATTTGCTAAATTACAGAGAGTAAACCTTGCCTCCTCACAGAGACAGGTGTAAACATCAGTGTTGTCATAATGCACCCGCAGTAAATATGATAATGGTCTCATGCTGCAATGGAGCACAAAATAATTTGGACATCATTGTGATGCTTACAGGGCCCAGGGGAATGCCCTCTCCAGCGAAGGTGCCCCATTGACATGCCATACACGCCAAGATATAATTATGGCTGCCTGTCTTTGTTCCTCCCAAGCTTCCTCTCAGAGCACTAGTAATTTGCTTGTGATATTTTGGTATTCTTTACGATTGAGTTATTCCCTGTGGAGCTGAGTAATAAATGGGTGTAAATGAAGTCTTTCTAATTCCAAGTTTAGAACACTGTGCGAGCCGTGACTACAGTTAGGAATTATTTTTGAATGCGCAGCTTATTTTTATTCTGACACATGACGGCGCCTCTCCATTTTGGCGTGTGCTCTGAGTGTCATCACTAGCTATCTGTGTGGGACGTTGGCGATAATAAGGGGCAATGCCAGAATATCTTAGGGTTATGCAGTGTGTGGATGCTGTGGTTTGTTGTCATGATAATCCCCTCATTTGTAGCGTTGGGGATCAGCAGGTTAGCGCTCTCCTCTTGCCTGCCATGTCAAGACTCTGGGACTGGCGAGGTAGATTGTCATTTCTGAGGCAATATTTTGACAGCGGCTTCACTTTACTCGTGCGCTGTGGCTCAAAGGTCAGAGCCGTGCTACTTCCATTTACTGTGTGTGAACACTCAATCCCTGAGGACTGCAGCGGTACGACTCCCACTGCTTCCTCTCTTACACACACATACACACACACAACATATACACACAAACACACTGTCTGCTGCCTCTGCGCTCTACCCCTCTTGTTTTAACAGTGAGCAATTACACAATATGTTGGACTGTTGTTATTGGTTACTAAATTCATTTTTTGAAGGCAGGTTATCACAAGGTGGTGTTTGACCTTTAATCTAATCACTGCTAATGGATCAAATTATTAGCCTTCTGTACCTAGAATGTCCAACAAGCGTAGTTTTGGATAAGGTTATGGTTATAATGACAATTCAACTCAGATTACAACAATGGCTCATGTAACTGATCTAAAGGTGTTGAATTTGGTAATGGAGAAATGTCATATTGGTTAACTTACAAATGCTAGATGCTATTACAACTAGGTTTAAAAATAAATACATTTTATTAAATCATGTCTAAAAATAAGTAATTTTTTCTTTGCAGTTTAGTTCCAATTTGTAAATACTCGTTCTTGTGGGTGACTGCAATGCTCGAGCCACATGGGATCACAAGTGAGTGTATCACGGTGGCGGAAAGCCTTGTTAAATGGTATGGTATAATAAATCACCGTATACTTTAGAGTGAACTTGTTGTCATGGCAGCTAATAGAAGCTGCAAAGACAAAGGAGCCAGATTGAAGAACATTTTGTAGGATTTTGGACATGCCACAAAAAAAAAAGAAAACGAAGTTGACAAATTTCAAAATGATCTGTACATTGCCTTGAGAACTATAATAGATCTGATATTACAATATACAAAGCTTATATCAGGAGATGTCATACCATTTATTTCAGCCCAACTGTCACTCCCTCAAATTCTGTATCACCTCCTCTCCTTCACTCAGTGCTTTTTGGCCTATATCATGCTGAAATACACCCAGGTGCGATTGTTGGTGCTGCACAATGTCTCTATGGTGTAGCTGTCATCCATTTTGCAGTGTGCTCAGTGACACTCCTCACACATAGAGGCAGGTTATGTCAACCAAATAAGGCACTTGTCAGTAACACAAAACCACATTGTTGCCACACCATTGTTACCTGCACTCCCTGCTATCATATAAGAAGTGATGGAGACAGCCCACAGCCCTCAGGGGTAGTATGGGGTATAATGCTTACCAAGACAGTCCTGCTCCAGGCCAAAGACTGCATCATTATTAGCAGAAGCTTGGGCACTGTTCTCCAAGTACATAATTTTGTCTGGGGTATACTAGTGGTTCTCAAACAGTGGTGCAGGAACAACTGAAGATACTATGTGAGTTGCTTCTTGTTGCAATTGCTTTAATTATATTCTAGACCTAGATTTGGTTAGTTTGGTTAGTTTTTGGTTAGACTAGATCTTTAGTCCTAGTGCTTCCTGTTCCTTTTTTACTCCTGGCTAATACTCACCTAATTCATTGTATCTACTATCATAAAGTAAAGTCTTTTTTCTTAT
The DNA here is from genome assembly GCF_009829125.3 of Periophthalmus magnuspinnatus. Taxonomy (NCBI): domain Eukaryota; kingdom Metazoa; phylum Chordata; class Actinopteri; order Gobiiformes; family Gobiidae; genus Periophthalmus; species Periophthalmus magnuspinnatus. Next base: position 18,480,680 of record NC_047141.1, on the reverse strand, counting down.
AGGGTCCTGGTTTTGACCTATTTTAAACTTGGGTCACTAAAGATTTTGTCTCCATTTCAGACTCAAAACACCACACATTTTCTGAGGTGATACTTGGTGTTAAAAGTAAAAGAAGCTCTATTCCATACTGCTTGAGTTTGGCTTGGTACAATGCGAGGAGCGGAAGCGGCGAGCTACAGCCGAGGCAGACAATAAATGATGAAATCCACATGAAATCAGATGAAAGCTACAGTACACAGGCCGGAGAGCTCTGATTCATCATTTATTTGTGAGCTGATGATAGTGGAGGTCTGCGCCGTGTGGGACATGTTCTTTTGTTTGACTGCCAGACTCATAACTGCAAAATAGAACACACTGCTGTTTCACTAATACAAGGATTTCTGGTTTCAATCAGGCATTTTGGTCAAATCTTTAACTGTCTTAAAATAGATGGGGTTTCAACTAACCATGTGTACATATATTGCCTTATTAAACAGTCGTTTGATTATGGGAAACAAAATATACACATCAGGTTTTTATTATAATTCGACTTGAATTCTTATAAAATATTTAGGACTGTTTTTCATTATGTAAGTGATTATATGCTGGATTAAAACAAAAAACAAAAAACATTGATATAACTATTGTGTTGCCTATAATCTGCCACCACAATCTGTCCTAAAGTTGATCATTTATCAATAACCACATTCATCTGCAGTAACCACAACCTCCCATTGATACTGCAGTATTTCTGTGCACAGCTATCAAGGGACCAGTGTATGTGTGTGTGCATGTGTGTATGTGTGTGTGCGGCTGAATCGTAATCTTGTGCAAGAAGCTCCACTTGGCCAGATCAAGAATTAGGCACGAGGCGAGGAGCGAGGGAGGAAGGGGGAGGAAGAGCCCATCGCAGTCTGTGTTTTAAAGGACAGTGCTTTGAATGTCATTTGACAATTTCCTTTTAATTAGAACTAATTTACAGAAAGATGCCCAGCAGCTAATCTTTACAGGATAATTAACTTCTATTTTCTTTACTTTTAATTAAAAAGTGGAAAAGATTTAGCTGATCCACAAAGAATTGTTCTTTTGAAATGTTCATCAGACTTCACACTTCTTTTGGCATTGGTAATATTTAGATCCTATCTGCGTCTCACAGTCTCCACTCAGTTATTGCAATGATTTTCTCCCCCCTTATCCACGGTATTAAGAAGTGGAACTATCAATAGTGGAAATAGGAACCAGAGGCAAATTAGAATTGAATTAATGAAGAATTTATTGCAAAAGAAACCCCCCATACTTCATAATAATACGAGAATGAAATTGACATCTTAGATATATCCATTTCATACAAATTCCTTGATGGGAAAATATTGTTTTATCTACATTATTTGATACAGCAATCATTCCCAGTCTTTTCTGAAGAGTCCCATTAAATTCTTTGAAATGATGCTGGGCTAAGAGCTAATTGTTGCCAAAGCACTTCCAGCATTTAGCCAGCCATATTACTGTTCCAGCCCCCACAGGCTCGGCAGCCACACAATTAAGTGATGAATACAATGCTTTTAGGTTAAAGAGTGGCATCTTATTATATAGTGAAAAACTCCCCCAGCTTCATTGGTACAAAAACAGCTTTTCTTGCCACCATCCAGCAGACTTTACTTAGTGGAGATAAAGTGGGCCAGTATGAGGCAAGTGTACACGAGACGGAGCGCTCAGACGGGCCAGTGGCTGAAGATGGATGCCCCCACTTAACCATGATAGCTCCCCGGAGGAGCCTCACTCCATGGCTTCATTAAAAGTGAACGTTCTGGTGAAAAGCACACTTATAAAGCAGTAATTAAGAGAGCACATATTTTACCTGCTTTGTTTCGCCTGTCACGTCCAGTGTACAGGCACATGCTTAACTTTTATTTCCTTATAAGTAGCAGAATGACACTAATAAATCAGCGGGGAGGAAGTAAAACAAGGCTGGAAAGGTCGACATGAAGCACAGTACACATACAGTACTGTAGTCTTAAAGAGGACACAACATAAAACAAAAATACAAAGCAATGCTCCTATTCTTACACAATTTGTAATGAGCAGTAGCTAGCATAGATATTGCCATCTTACCTGGTGCACATGCTACTGCCTTAACAGTACCTCTACTACTGTCTAAAGTTGTGCATTTGTTTGGATTCAACACATTAATGTTTCCTTCCTAGAGGGACTGCACATTTTTGATTTGTCAGAAAGAAAGTGGTCCCTCTTTTTGCATCTCTAAGCTACTAAAACTAATGTGATCTAACAATAACCTGAATACTGTGATAATGCACTGTCAAAAGTCTCAATTATATCATAGACTCTTCCTTTCCTATCCTTTAAAACTAGTGTCTTGTTGCAGCAGCAGCCACATATGCCATGCTCCACTTCAGTACGGAAAATATGAAGAAATAACCGAAATGTTTTTAAGCACATTTATACCCCAGTTTCTCGTAATATGACAGTAAGAATGGCACCAGTGGTTTCTCCATGCATTTAAAAGGTGTTGTTTGAGTGTTGTTACATCCTTATGCCTTCCTAAAATATAGTCCAGATAACTAAGACTTTTGTTTCTTCTGATAAGTGATGGTGACTAGTTTGTTTTCAGCTATTACACAAATGAATGGACAGTGCATCTTTAAGCCTGTTTTAATGTGCATGTTGGACTGCTGAAGCAAAGAGAAGCCCGAGCTGAGACCATATCACTTTAGTGGGAGAAAATCACTTGGATGCTTGCTCTTGTCAGTGTGTGTCTAAGCTCCAGAGACAGTGGTAGAGGCAGGAGTGGAGTGAAAGTGGACCCGTGCAACTCCACAGAGGGCCGGGCTGGCATCTGCTGAAGCCCTCGGGCACGCTCAGAGGTGCCTCCAGCATTTTAATGGCATAGTCAAATGGCAGCGTGTTTTTATGCCATTCCAATTCACATTCATTGGATAAAGAAGTAAGAGCATGTTCATTCCCCCTTTTTTAACAGATAAACCGGGCGTGACAACACACAACTTAACTCTGCAAAAGATCCAGTATTTGTTTGGTTGGACAGAGATGCTTATTGTTTATGTAGCAATTGTGAAAGACTGTTGTATTTACAGTGTGTGTGGTATATATTCTACCATATTTATTTTATTTCTATGCCCAATGAAGACCCCGGGCAGGGGATAGTCAGTAGGACCAATATTCATGGGTTTCAAGTTCCTGTTATATGCAACATTTAGAGGACTTTTCCTCATTCAAAATGTGTAATATTTAATACATGTTCATTGTTAATCATAATTTTACAGTGATCTTTTGACCTTGTGCAAATCCACAGTAGCACATAGAGGACATGTGGACTGTATTTAAATATTTCAATGTAGTCGGTCTCCTTTTTTCCACTTCAGTTTCCAGGCAATCGCTGAGTTTTGAAGTTGTTTGTTTACTGTTGATTGTAAGTGCCCAAATTTAGGAAGGCAGCCATTTCTAATCATGAGAATTACATTGCTTAGCAACCGGAAAATCTAGTTAAACAATAGCATTGCTTATTCTTGGTCACAGACCGCGGCTCTGCGAACACATTAGCCTCCAGTGAAGCTCTTCCTTGCTCCTCCCTGCACACACACGAACACAAACACACTATAGAAGTTATTATTTAGTTTTGACTGGAATTAATTCTATATTTAGGCTTTTCTATGCTAACAAAATACACACAGTGGGTTGCCAAATGCCCATTGTACATGCAGTTTACTGCACAATCATAATCTGGTCCATTTTTTATTTATTTGATCCATTAGAATGTTTATTAACAAAACATCTATTACTTTAAAATTGCTTAAAGGACTCTTGGTTAACGTTCTTAGTCACACCTTACTAAAACTTTTGCTCAGTATATATACACTAAAAAGATGACTGAATTTAAAATGTCCTTTGAGGGTTCCTGTAGCACATTAAGCCATTAGCAGTTGCATGAATGGTATCTATTTCATTCCAGTGATCAAGGATTAAATTAGAGACTTGAGCCCTGTAACATATACATAAGTGTGCTCTAAGGCTGTGGGAGCACCCTGCCTCCCAAAGGTCATTAGAGCTGAGGAGAGGAGATGGCCCCAGTCTCTCCTGCAGTCTCCTCCCTCCCGCTCTCTCTGCTCACACTTCACCACAGTGCAAGTTCAAACTAGGGCCAAGTGCTCATTTTAAATGCCATTGTATATAAGTTTACATTTGGGCATTCATTTAACAGTTATGTTTTTATATCCACACTGTATATTTTAATTATTGAATCAACCGTAACTGGACACTTGATAATACAAGCGGCACAAAAGCAAGTCTAAAACACATTTTTTGGGGGAAACCCTTTGTATATTATTCATTTTGCATTTAAGTTTGTCTGTTTCCTAAACTGATAAAAAGGAAAAATAGTGAAATTTCATAAGACTATGCAATAGATTTGGTTGTGCTTAGATAATTACATCCAAAGACATAAACGTGTGAAATGTGGAAAATGCCCTTAAATGTAATAATAATGTTGTCTACCAAACTGTGTTGCAGTGTCCATCCTCACTTCCCAGTCCATCAGAATATGCTGAGGATGAAGCATTTACTATTACTGATGAATCTCACTATTTTCGTACAGCTCTTATTTAAACTTTGTTTTATTATTTTGCCTTAGCCCTGCTGTCAGAGCCAACATGAGTGTATTTCCACCTGGCTGAGAATTGAACGGCGACTTGCGTTTTCGGAGACAAAGTCCATATGTCTTTATTCCTGCCCTGCAGAGGTTTGGAGAGTCCTGCAGAGTTCCAGTGTTAACCTGGAAGTGCGGAGGGCCCCATATCAGTCCTGGCACAAAGGGGCAGTCACAGGGAGTGCGCTTTGGCAGGGGCTGAGCTTAGGAGACCTGCTTTGGATTTTAGCACCACAATTATGCATTCATGTTTAGTCTCAGGTGCTAGCGTTTTATCCGCGGGCCAGCTTGGACACATTTTGTATGAATAAAAAACTGTATAGGTGGGAGCTAAAAAAAATGATTTCCTTTCCTTATAGAGATCTGCGGCTTTGTTCTGTCAGATTCAATTACCTCACCTCTAATTAGGGCGCTATAGAAGAGGCTGGGTCCTTGATACACACATGACACTGTGGAGCTAGGTGATAATGCATGGTATCGCTATCAGAGCTCGGCCACAAGCAAGCCACATTCAGGATGCTGGAAAAATAACAGCACACCGTGAAATTAGGAGTAACCTGCGCACAATTTTGAAGTAAATATATCTGGTTTTGCATGTGTGAGTTTGCATAGGGAGATTGGCACATCTATAGGTTTGTCCTTTTTAACTTTTAAGCCCAGATCAATGGAATGTTTTATGTGCAGATATTTTGGGAAGCAGACCATCAAGACAAACCTTGAGTGGTCCATAGTGGTCCGTGTCATTTGGGGAGCGATATTTCAGTAATACAGTTTGGAATTGCAATAGAAAACAGTAGATTATGACTATTTCATATAATGTTATTTTGTTATTTTGCTTTAAATACAGCTGTGTACAAATTGACTAAGGGAGTATAGGGAATGAATTGGCAAATTGTGAGGGATTTTGTTTGTATAAATTTAAACAACAGGGTTAGCCATTTTTATGCAAAATAAGAGTGTATGTTTTGTTGTTTGTGGAAGACTCCATTCAAATTGCGATTGATCTTGCAGCCCTATAGAGAAGTACATTCTTACAAGCTATAAACACTATAAACAATATTAAGACGTATCTATATTTTCCAATAAACCCTGCACCTCCCTCAACTGCTCAATATGGTGTCTCTCTGCTCCCCTTCCTCCTTGGACTCATTAATCCTGTGTCCATCATAGGGTCTCCGAGTATCACCCCATTTTATAGACTGTGCGGGGGCATTACCATACCCCCTCCCTGCTCCACTCCCCATGGCAGATCCCTATCACACACAGGCCACGGCACCAACAAAAGAGCCACTGTGATCACGGCCGGATTCAGCTCGACGACGGCTCTATTAGCATTGGCTGCTCCTGCCGCTGCCCTGCCGCACCACTGTTTGAACAGGGCTGAGGTTTCTGTCTGTCCTGGTCAAGAGGAAGCACCCGATGAATGTGGGTGATACAGTCAAGGGTGGAGGGTGGATGGCATGGCTTTGTATCAGAGGAGCAACAATATTCTTTAAAGGAGACATTCTTTTTCTGGATATTTTGTGTCAAACTATAATATAGATGATTATTTTAGATAATTTATATATATATAATATATTATATATGTTTTATTGTACACTGCAGTGTTGGATTAAAACAGCTTAATGATAGAAACGGTTCCAGTAACTTGGTGTTCAAAACTGCAGAAATGATGAAATGATGAGTGGCTTTCAGTAGTGACTTTTCAGTTACGTGTTTTTATTGCTGAAAATGTGTTACATTATTTTTTAACAATGTTAAGTTAGTTTACAAAAGTGTGTGGCAATAGAGGTATTTATAAACTGGTTGAAGTCTCAAATTCTGACCAAGTAAAACGTTGGTATGTATGGTAATGTTGAAGGAATGGTGTAATAAAAGCTCATAAAAGTCCATTTTACATATGTCCCCTTTAAATGAAGACTAAGCATTAATACCCTGTACTGAATTTGTTTAAGGCTTGTTGCTTGCTTTTTTCTGCTCTAAGTCAAGTGCAGTGGTTGTGTGGTGTCGCTGGCCATCTGAACCTTAGTGGACTGGTGATAAGAAGCAGGAGCACATTCCTGGGCCCAGTTCGTCAGCAGCAGAGCCTATAGAAGAGTGGGTCACACTGTGAATGTGACAGGATTTTAAACAGTACACAACTAAATATAGCAGGGACGCCACTATCAGAAAATGAGTTAGGAGTGTGCTGCTGGTCGTTTAGAAAGTCATTATTCTTATCATTGCTGTCTCTGAAATAATTTCAGGTCTCTCCATGCAATGAATACTGTATAATAAACTAAACATGTGAGAATGCAAACAAACTTTAGTAATCTGGCCCCGGAGTCGCCATCAGGGCCTTTTAATGTGTGCTGAGTATTTCATTTTCCATATTCAGCGCAAGGCCCCGTATCTCCATCAGTTTGAAAATGCTCCATTTAGTTGCTATCTGCTGGAGTGGGGAAGTGAGATGCCCTTATTCTGAGTCTATTAAAGCTCAATTCTATCTCATCTTATCTGCCTAATCTTTGTGTCTTATTGACCATGAAGTTTATCTGTGATCTCCCGTTCCCCTTATTATCTCACAACACTGTAGCTCTATTTGCTAGTCTGCAAAAGCACAAGCGCCTGCATTCACCGCTGACTTGTACGTACTCTTCTTTTTCAGCCGTGTAATAGAATGTGTGCATAGAAACATATTTTTCCTGTCTTTCTTTCACTTGGATTGCCTTGGCAGGAGGTAGTTTAACGCCACTCACACTATCTTCCCTTGATAGTACGATATTTATCTGTCTGTATCATCTTAAGTGATGGTAGCCTCATAGAGTGTCTTCACGCCTCACTTCACTCTTCAGCGAATCAGCAGAAGGCATCAGATAAGATCATAAAACTGTACTTTCATTTAAAAGCTTCGCTGCCACCGCCACCACCGCCGCTATGTCTGTATTTGAGATCTGTGCGCGCTAATTCTTTTCATGTCCGGAGCTCCTGCAGATGTACGCCGCTACAAAGGCCTCATTTAGACAGCTAATGAAAAGAGCAAGCAGTTTGTGGACATCACGGGGGTCTTTTATGATGCACAGTGTGGGAAGAAAGGAAATCAGGAGAGCCCCACTTTGTAAACTCAAATTATGGTTGGACCAAAGCTGAGAGGCTGCTGCCACAATAGAACAAACAGGGACAAGTATCAATGTAGAGCGATGGTGTTGTATATTACCATTAGCTATGTCATATATGATAGGCCGATATCAAAGTACAGATAGCTTACAATTACATAGATTTCTTTGGAAGAGGCAAAAGACGGCAACCAATACTTGTTCTTACAATGTTAATGATACAGTCCTGTGGGACCCCTGTGGACACAATGGAAGGATTCATTTATTGTCACCATAACACACCTGGATTGAAACAGTGATGCTATTCCATATCAGAATAAACAGGTTTATCCTCGACCAATGACCTTTTGTGAAAATAAAAGTTTTAGCCTGTATTTAACCAGTCCATGTTATTAATGATTTTGCTCTAGTCGTTCATTGGCAGGCATCTTTTGGAGAGGAGACATACATGTTCTTAATAAGATTCAAATGCTGGCTGAGATGTTTTTTTTTTTTTTTTCCAGGACTAATACAATTCAGGTACCAGTACAGTAATTCCATCAACGTCCTTGATTGAAGCAAAATAGTAATATGCAAATACTAAAAGAGAGATGTACAGCTACAAGCAAAACTCTGAAATCATTTAGATTTAAAGAAAGAATATTGCACAGAGGGGGGAAAAATTAATCACACGGAAAAGTGTCTCCTTTAAGATTGCACTGGTGTATTACCCGGAGGCATGGAATGTAAATGGAAAAATCAACATTGTACCCTGTGATAAGGCTACCAAATTAATAAAAGTATTTTCTTTGCCTCTCCCATGCTGATGCCTGTAAGTCTGGAGAGGACTTTTTGCTTTTTTCATTCTGTTTCTGAGTGGTTTTGTTTTGCAGGTAGTGGGATTAACATCTGTGGTCACCTTTGTTTGTGTATGCTTTCTCAAGAGCTTAAACAGAAGGACAATGTGAAATTTACTAATAAAATGCTATCCAATTTTGGCATAGACTTATTATCCCTTATGCCAATAACCAAACCTCGACCCAAACAACATGGATTTTGAAGCCTGTCGTGTGGTGAAATTGCATTGTGCGTAGGAGGTGTAGTTTATATGGAAGACCAAATACTAGATGTATGGATATAACGAAAGAGGACATGATGGAGGTGAGATGACAGATTATTTGCTGTAGCAGAGTAAGAAACAAATTCATTTAAATATTGTTTGATTTCCTTTAAATGTGCAAAGCGTTCACACTAAATATTGCTTATGTGAAATTCCCCAACATATACAACATGGGATAATGAATACACCAAACTTTTATAAAATGTTTCACTACAATATTAATAAAAGTGTAAAATTAAGTGCAATTTCAAATATATTCATACCAAATATACACGTGGGCTTGACTTTATGCTTAAAACTGAACACAATGGATTGCTGAGCTACACTATGAGTTGCATCTGCATTTGTAGTATCTCGTCAAAGGAGCGGAGCCAACCCAGATTTGAAAAGCAGCCTGTGGGGTGTGATGAAACGTCTCAGTGCTGTTTGCTCTTCTCCTGCAGGTCCTCTGGAGGATGGCCTGGAGGAAGAGGAGGAGGAGTGTGTCTCTGAGGGGACCGAGCTCCTGACCAAAGATGAGTTCTCGGCAGAGTTTGAGGCGGAGAACATGGGCTGTGAAGACATGGAGTACTTCTGCAGCAAAGGTGAGCCAACCAACTAGTTATTTTAAACCCCAAACTCCAAAGAAGCACTCCTGAGCAATGCGAGATACAGACTCGTTCTTTATTCCTATTACAAGACAATAAGTTTGGCAACAGTTGTCCCAAGTAAGATCAACGGCAGCCAATGTGTCTACAAATAGTTTTTAAGTCATTCAAGATGGCCAAGCTAAAAAGTGTGCTTAAATATTGACTTGTCTAAATGAATAAATAAATAAAACAAAAGCACAAAAATCACTGAAGAAAAAATAAGTTCAAAATTAATAAAATAGTGAAATCACTGACTAAAACTAATTAATTTTCACAGATGTTGAGCCAACTACTTTTCTGAGTGTGTTCAAATCATATCTGGCAGAAGTTGTATCCTCTTAATAAAGTTACTTCTAGTGCGGGTAGTTGAAATAATTCATTTGATATTTGATCTTGGCACCCACCTAAGAGAGCTCTGGTTTGATCAATGCGGAGTGAGATGGCATCATCATCACTGGCCTTCCCTCTGATAGTGCTGGGAAGGTGTGCTATGTTACAGTCTATACGCCAAAGCACTGGAGAGATAGCAGCTACGCTAACTCCCTGTGAACAGCACCTGCTAACCGCTCCCAGGTCCAGCACTATAAAGGCGCCAAAAGCACCCTGGTCGTCTTTGAACTCCAATTCAATTAGATAGCTTCTTTGTATGTTTGTTTCATTTCAGTCACACCTTGCCATCACAGGAGCTAATTTGTGGTCTGCTCGAGGTTACAGTGTGAAGATGACAGACTGGTCCTGCTCCCTCCTCCCTCTCCAAGTTCTCTCTCCCCCTGCGGTGGTGTGGCGTCGCTACCCCAGGTGTCCCCACTCATACTAACACGCGGGTGCCACAAATTTGACTTTTTAATAAAGAACCAGTGCTTTGAATGTCGGCCGCGTCTTTCCTCTTTTCAAAGGAAACTGTTTAGAATTATTTCTCCACACCTCCTAAACTGATGTGCCTCGGGATTACATTATTGAAGGGAATAAATCTTTCATGTTTGAGGTAGGCTATGCCCCAGTAATCGTATCAATAATTCGTTTTTCTTTTGTTCTTGGGCAAAAGTCGAGCGGTTGCAATTGTTTGGAAATTGCAATTACCAGCGACGCCTCGTTTGCGTAGCCTTTGTCTCCCTCTTAATATGTCCTTCTGCATACTTCAAAGTCTTTGTAATAACCCAGCAGCTATTAAAGCGATGGCGTGGCATGTATTGGTAGTTACCAATAGAAGAAAAAGTACAACTACTTCAAAGGGCCTTGTCAGAGGCACTGATACTTCACTTGTTTTGGATAAAACCGCTGCAGCTCCAAATCTTCTCCCCAATCCCTATGTTTGTGAATAAAGTCAACACTCGCTATCCCACATGTCAAAAATACGACTTCTCTAGACACTGTTAATCTGTTTTGTGCCAAGCTTTGCTATATCTAAGCTTATAGCAGCTAAGTCTAACATTGAACATTTGAACATTTAAAACCCTGTGATGCCCCTATCCGAATTCCCTTTCTCCTCGTGGCAAGTGGTGTCCAACCATCAGGTGTAGCCATTCTCCCTCATGATCCCTTGTGCAATTAGATCTATTTAAAAGTAATGTCAACGTGGCTTAAATTTACCCCACTTATGCAGAAAGTGCAGTGAATTAACCGGGACGCAATCCTGGCAGCATTAACTGGTTTAAGTGTGTTATTCCTTCACTATAGGAGGGCAGAAGAGAGCCCCCTTGATTAGCTAAACCCTCTCAAATGTGATGGCATGTTGTAATTAGCCCGGTGTGGACTTGAACGTGGGTTTTAGAGAAGCCACTCATCCCATGGCCTTTATCTTCTGTGGCTAAGGTCTCCGATGTGAGGTTCCTCCACTGCGTGCTCCTCTCCTCGGTTCTAGCTTAGCCTTGTATCTGTGTAGTTGCTGTCTGAAATGGGGCTTGTCAGGGGGACCTAAAACCTCCATTAAAAGTTTCAGCTCATAATAGGTATTAAAAAGCTGTAGGAACACAAAGAGGGAGTACCAATTTTCATTAACATATGAAGCACTTATTAACTTTGATCAGAGTGCGGTGAAGTAGCAAAGCTGCTTAAAGGCGCAAAGGTCAAAAACTTGAATGCCACCAAAGACTCAGCCATTTGCCTGGAGGAAGAGGGGACTCCCCAGATAAATGCATCAAGCACCTTGTTCCAAGGATCCAAGAATGGAGAACTTCCAAATCGATTGTTCTGTTTGGACTGTCGAGTCCAGGGAATGGTGGATGTTCTGTGTTTTTGGAATAGCATTGCACACAACAAAGTCTATCAAACAAAACATATGAGAGAGGAGAGGGGTAGAGGATATGGCCTTTGAGGTGGCAACAGCTAAAAGTAACATTTCACATTTTCAGTGTATCTGTAAATGTTTGTGTTCATCAAGGGTGCGGTTTTCATCATTATTTTATACAGTATTGCAGAAGGCATCAAAATGACTGCCCTTGTTATCATTGGACTGATGCAGTGATGATTAAATATAAAATACAGATCCAGTCAAAACAACATACATTTGTCTAAAATGTGTTTAAGTCAAAAGTTTTCAGTGTGCGTCTCATAAAGAAATGACCTTGGTTATGTCTCTGGATTAAAACCAATTCTCAGTGAGTTGGCCCCTTGTGTTGGGCTGGTTTCACTTTTATGGACAGTTCCAGATAAACTCTGTGACTCCACTGAAGATTTATACTCTATTGACACACCTGCCGGTGTTTTTGTCCAAAAGCTGCCTTTCTTCTGAATGGGATCTTTTTACTGAAATGGTGAAATTTCACCTTGCTGTTTTACCCCCTCTTTTATTGTTGGCTATCTGTGAAGTTCAGCGGGGTGTTGCCACAAGCTGTTGCCTTTGTGCGCTCCAAGTGTTTGTGTGTGATGACAAATGACTTCCTTAGTTTGCTCTGACACTGAATTTACATGTCGCTTCATGTGTCTCATTTCCACCATGTAACAGCTTTCTGTGAAGGCACGTTACATGTTTTTTCAGCCCAAAACGATGATTACGGGGGTCTTATAAATGTTGTGTCAGAACACCATCAAGCATGACAAATTTGTGCATTTGCACTCTTTTGAACTTTTGGCCCTTAATAAAAAAAAGAATTATAATGTGGGCAATATTTTAACACACTGTTTGAATTAATGCCCAGGATTGCTAAGCAAGGACATAACATAGTAAACAAGCGTACCTTGACCCTTCAGTAACCCAGCTGTGAATAATTTGACATTGCAGCAGTCAGAGGCGTACAGCAACAGCAACAAACAGAAAGTAGCAGAATTAATGATGGCACTTTTTGTGTGGCACAGAAATAATCAGAATCTGCAGCAGCAGAAGAGGAAGATCTCCTTGGCCGCAGCTGCCAGTGCCCAGAATGGTGGATGTGGATTTTGAACGCACAGCCGAGGCTGGAGAATATGGAGAAATGCTAATTTGTGGTGTGATAAGATGAATCGAGTCATCCCTTTAGCCCCATTTGACTCAGTGCAGGAAATGAATCATTAATGTTTGTTAAGTATGACAATCTAACTGGCCCAGATCTACATGCTCCGAGACTGAGGCAGAGTGCGATAAAGAGCGGCTGCAGACACGCAGGAAAACTGCCAGATTCTGTAATGATGGGAATTTATTGGCATTTAAAGAGACAGTGGAAGAGCATTGCACTAATAGCCTCCCTCTATTGGAGTTCTCTGCCTGCCACAAATTGCATGCAATTCAGACCCATTTTTCAGATAGCAGAAGTCTTACAGCTATGCTTGACTTTGGAGAAAAAGGTTGCTTCCTGGAATTGACTTTATCTGTAGCAGGGTAATCTGCATCAACACCCAAATATGCAATATCAACTGACTGGCTGCCGCTGCTGGGAAGGGGGCAGCCATCGCCCTAATATTACTTTCTCCAAATCACTGCAGCTCCAGTACCAGATTGTGGCTTTAGAAAAGTGGCCCAGAGTTAAAGTCATTGAGCCAGAATTCAGCCTCATATAGAACTGTGCAATCCTATACCAAGACTTAAAATACTTAGACTCCATTTTGCAGAAATTGCAACGTGTCTGTGGACTTACTGGTCAGGATTAGAGGGCCCTGAGCTTCTTAAAGTTACACGCTATAAAGATTGACATTTTCAAGGGCTTCCTTGGCTGAGACAATGCTAAAAGGGAGAGGAAAAACCAATATGACTTTGTTGCTACCTTGCTCGAGGAATTGTTTGTGTAAATCGCCTATAAGCTTATTGACCTGAATGTGTGGCGTGCTGCGTGTGACTGCGATTTGGCTACAGAGGTGTCCTTTGATGAAGCAGTGATAGGGCTGATTTTAACAGCTCACTGGTTCCTCTTGCATGCCCGCCAACCCTGAGCCCAGCAGGCCACCCCTCTCCATGCTCCCCTCCCCCACGTACCCTGCCCAGCCCGTCTGCTCCTCACATGCTGCCTTAAGTATCTCCATTCCACTGTGAAGGGAGATGTAAATTATGATCTAGGTGATAATTTGAAGAATAATCACTGACAATTGGTCTCCATTGATAGTGTGCAAAGAGTTTCAGTTCAAATCATGAAACAAAGCACTCTAGACTGCTGACTAGATCTTGGTCGGTGAAATGGAGAACCACAATCTATCTATTTTGACATTGCAGGGTCAATACTAAAGTCACCTCTATGTTGTATTGCGTACTATCAAATAAATCCTGCATATTCCAGCAGTACTAACTCCCTGCCTGGCTTTTCCCACTGACATTTGTGCAAGAAACTTCATCAAAGCCTTGTGACATTGTTCCCTGCGAGGGTGCCTGAGTGATTGTGTTTAAAATGCATTGCAAACTGTGTTAGATAGAAGCAGAAAATCCTTAATCACTGCTTAATTAAGGAATCATCTTGTAGCTTCATTTCCCGAGCTCTAATTAAACACTTCCAATACGTTTCGTTACAGGGCTTAACATGTTCGCCTGAGATCAAGGTAGTGCCTTTAATGTTATCTCCCCCGCTTTTTTTAAACTCCGCTCCATTGGAAGGAACTGTTGATATGCGCCTTTGTTATCCTCATCATAATACGAGTCTGGTATGCTAAAGAGGTTCTCCAAACCCAACAATAAATAGTGGGGAATTTAGTTGCATGTGTGTCCTGATAATATACTGGGAGAGGGCAGAGAGAGTGCTAGACACTTGCATAAGCAAAAGTGGGTCATAATGACCTCCTGTACTGTAACTAGGACGTGAGCAGACTATCCTTCCAAATCTCATCAGTCTTTTCTACATTTTCTCTGAGTGCAAGGCAGAAATCTGACATCCATAGCAATGTTTGCTACCTCCTTTGAAGTGAGCCATGGCAAAAAAGATAAACATACATGGTGAGTGGTGTTGATCTGAAGATTAACCTAAGTGTGGATGGTGCAGCAAAGAGTCCCTAGGCAGTTGTCACCATAAGGAAACACATCATATATTGTTATATTTTATGTTTCATTCCATTAAAACCACACATTTAGTACATGACATACTGGTACATTTTAAAAGTCTTTGAGTCTTGTGAATTTTGCCATCTTCATATTCACATTTCATATCTAGACATCCCTATTTCAACTGTATGAAGTGTAGTAATCCATTGTGGTAATCCAGGCCTGCCCTTGACCGTTCACTATTGGGTTTAAAACATCAAAGGGATGGAGATGATAAGGTGACAAAAGTGGGAGAAATGTTTTTCTGCAAACTATGGACTAGCCCTATTCGCCCAGGGCAGGTTTGCTCTTAGTTGGAGACTTTGGAAAGACTGTGTGTCAGCCACATTGGATTTATTTTGAGCACTACACTTGGGGCATATACTAAGCACTGATTTATGTGCCTATAAACCTAAAGTACAAACTGTGCTTACTGTATGCATACAGAAATAGTCTTTTTTTACTCACTGAGCTTCGAGGAACACTGGGTAAGCACTGCTGGGTGTATTGTGGTCAGTATTATAGCCCTGTAGAGATGAAGGTGGGGACTGTTTAACAAGCCTGTAGCACTTACATCCTGGAGAGAGATACCCAAATATCCCAGAGCATGGCTGAGGTGCGCTGCAGACTGTAAATCAGCACAACATCCTATAACACACATTTGGGAGAGCTCCACAATAGATCAAACGGTAATAAATAGCCACCTCGCTCCCACACATTGCTTTCCTTCCTGTTCCACAGGCCTGCCTCCTGTTCCTGCAGGCACTCATGGGAACCCCTGTACATAAAAGTGCACAGCTGGACCTGTGTGCAAATACACGTATACTGTAATACATCTACATAGAATTCATTGAAATATATATGTTTTATCAACCCTATCTAGAACATGTGATGGGACTGTAAAAACAGATAAAAGAATGTTTCTTTTCAATTACAAAATTGATGTTTGGTATAATGCAGTGGCAGACTATATATGACCACAACTTTTTGTGTATGTGGTACAATGTGGTATATGTTCTTATACATAATTCTTGAATACTACATATTAATAACTTGTTTTTTGATTGTAACGTATAAGCAAAAGAAATCAGTTTAATAAAACTTTATTTTTGTGTGCCTGGCAGGAGAGGAAGACGGCAACCGAGAGGCAGGGGAGTCCGAGATGGAGCCCAGCGAGAAGAGCCGGCAGGCTGCAGTGGGACCAGACGAATGGGACGGGCCAAGTAAGTGAAGACTCACAAATGCTAGCAGCAAATGTGCACATGTACAAGTCATATAAAATTCATATAAAAGGAAGCAAAACAACTGATTTAATCAAACCCTCATCAATGATTTGCTAAAGGTTTAAAGTATTTATAAAATGTTAAATACAAAGCCTAGAGGTACTAACTCCATATTTTTATCTTATTTAGTCTTGTGAAAAGACTAACTTTATCAAGGGGATGGATATTGCATTGAATTACAATTACCGCTCAGCACCAGTCTAAAGCCACACTGCTGAATGCACAAAATATGATTCCTTTTAATGCATAAAATGACCTCGAGAATTTATTGCAGGTACATGCATTTGTCAAAAAGAGAACAGTAGAGAGAGAGGGAGAAAAAGTGGATTTAGGCAAGTTGTGCTGGCTGGCTCTGCGCCCCCCGGGGTGTGTATTTTATACTGACAGTGAATCAGTGTTATCGCACCTATCAGATAATGCATTTATCATTAAATTTCACATTTGCATTTAAATCTGGGAAGGAAATGAGCATTGCTGGCTAAAGATAAGAGCGCAGGGACGACAGTAATAAACCATCACTGTGATCAGTCAGAGACGGGGCTGAGGGGGTCAGCACCCAACCATGGGCCCTGACAAAAAGAAGGCAGCACACAGGGAGGACGACGGCCTTTTGGGTAAGGAAATGCTGAGCTTCAAAATACGGATTTGAAAAGGAAGGATGGATGTAGCATGAGGAGATGTTTGACGGACTGTAATTATGCTTCTACTTAGCCATCAGAATGAGAATGAGAGCTTGGAGACACGGTGGGGCAAGAGACTGTCAGTGTAAGGCAGTGCACGTGTGAATGGCACAGGAGGTGATGTGAGGCCATTTTCTGTTGTACTAAACCTCAGTGCTTTGGATTATCAAGCAATATCCACTGAACACTGACCTATCTGTGCAGCATAACAGTGAAAAATAGCACAGAGCACATGGCTGCTCCCTCACAGAAGCATGCTTTTACATATATCAAGCCTCCTGTCTGATCTCCCCACCACTGAAAGCGTTCATCATGAGGGCCATGTGCATGTATTTAAGTTTGCTAACATCTCTATGATATACTTCCAATTAGTGAGGAGCTTGCACTGAAGCATCTGTGCCCCTCCTCTGTTTTCTCTATGGGCTGCATAGAGTGGGCAGAAATTAATCTTGGCACATAATAATGCCATTCACTCTCCAATCATGGCTGCCATGAAAGGTCATTTCCCTTTTTAATTTTTCCCATTGTGCTGAAAAAGTCAGATGGCCATGTTATAATTTGAATAAAGCAGGGAATCAGACAATCAGATAACATTTGAAATGACATGACTTCCTGTTCAAAGCGATTAAAAGCAAATTTATTTAGTTTGGAACTGTCTCCCCTTTAATCTCTTTGTAAATGTTCAGATAGTGAGAGTTGAAAAGTTCTTTGTTATTCTTTGGCTTAAGTTTAAGCAGGTGTGATTATGATCACTAACAGATAATTTTTAATCAGCGTGCATGTGCATGTGAATAGGCTGTGTAATGGCCGTCACATAAAGAGAGACTGAAGCCTTTAATGAGGTGGGCTCACTGGAACATGCCCACCTGCTTTGGTGAATCTATTCAAGCACCTCTACAACGTTTCCCTTTTGCTGAGTAACAACAAAAGCCTTTACAATTTACATGCTGTAATTGAACTTTTTGTGCCTCTTTTTCATCTCCACTTTGGTAAGCCATGTCGAGTGCTGTCCGATCACTCCGGTGCTCTGATTGTCTTTCTGTGTGGACCAGTGCAGAGCCGAAGAGAATGACTCACTATTCATCTGATAGCTGAAGCTTGCAGTGTTGTACACAGTGCTAGAGCTCTGATGTGGAACACCCAGTGAGTTTGGTCTCTCCTCTCGTCTCCACAAGTATGTCCTTAAGCCAATCGCGCTCCAATCTTGTGTCTCATGTTCATTTCTCGTCACGGCTGTTTCACAATCAGCCTGTGATTTGGGAGATAGCGTTACATGCTATTCTCTTCATTTTCATGAACTAGCGGTGATATGGATCTGAGTCTGGCTCAGTCTTTCTCTCTCCTCTGGGCTAATTGGGAATGGTGTGTGTGGTAGCAAGCTAACTCTGTTAATGAACTTGTTCACAGTCTTATCTAAATGATTCCATGTAAACCACTCCCCCTCATAAAAGTCAGCCAAATGCCAGGGTTTTCTTAAGAACATTTGAGTTGAGATTACAGCTACTGTAGAAAGGGCCGTCTGCACTACTCAATAAGTGACAGTACAATTTTATTATTAGGCCTCTTTCGTACGTACAAAAAAAGTCAGCCAAAAAGATTTGTTTAGACAAAAGATGTTTCTTGAAATTTTAATATTTTCCAATTAAATATGCATTTTCAAAACTATTTTGTACCATTACCTGCACATAAAAAATACTACCCATTATTTCATCTTTCTTTTGCCAAAGTACTAGAAAGGCATAAATCAAAAGCACAGACTCTTCTTTTGAGGGAGGTGAGTGTGACAGAGAGGTAACAGAAGCAATATGATCACCTTGTCCGTAAATCTCTTGGCTGTTCCCGATGACCAGCACTACCCAGCATGCTCGGCGGTCTGTGCCAGCTGGAAGGGGGCCAGGCCGAGCAGGGGTCAGTCCAAAGAGGCTACCTGACAGACGCACAGACAAGAGCCCTTAAGACAATCTCACCCCCTTCACCTACATCAAACATGCACACGCAGCTTCACTCGTATGGAAAAAGTCCTGAGTCTGGTTTTTGACTCCAGCCAACCCAGGAGTGTCTGTGGGCCATTCCTCTTTTTGTCGTTTCCAAAAAGCTGCAAGAAAAAAACACAATAACCATTTCAGGTTTAATGCACATATGTCAAGCTAAGAGGAAAGGAGGAGCAGATGGGCACGATACTGTGGCAGGTGCCTCAACAAATGTTTGCGGTCGCCCGAGCTGCTATTTATATCACGGTGAAACACAGAGACACGCAAATATTTGCAAAAGGACAGTGGGCCCTTTTTGTTGGGAGTCAAAGTGATCACCAAAATAAACAGATGGGATTAAACCTTTGGACTATCAGGGCTAGGACTTTGAAATTCCCATAGTAATGCTGAAGAAGGAAGGATTGTGCTGGGCCATTTCTTTAACATGTTGGAATTTTATCTTTAAAAGAAAAATTCCAGTGGTTTTCCGTCATCAGCGCTTGAAACATTCATAGTTTGAATTTTCGCAGGTTGTTCTAATAGTAAACAAGGTAGCTTCTAACTTAGAACCCATGTCCATTATAAAGTCAGGGCGTCGTCTGAAGGGAGGGGCCAGTGGAAATGAGCGAGAGAGACAAACAGAGCACCCAGATGCAGATTAGGCTGCAGAAGATGAGGGTGTAAAAGGGATTTAATGGTAGGATGGATTAGAGAAATCCTTGTAACAATGTTAAATAATTATGGTTCCAGCCGAGATCAAAGCGCCATTGATTGAACCCCTCAAGCCTCGGCACACAGAGTCTTGGAAAGCAAAGATTGGTAAACTCCGACCACTCCGGCTGCTCCACTTAAATTGGATTGGAAATATTAGGATACAGACCAATCCTTCAGGAGGGTTTTGCATGCAGCTTTTTGTCACCGGAAATGTAGCTTTGGGAGCGCTCTGAAGCCGTGATAGTGCACTGTCTACACACAATCATGAGAGAGAGGGTGTCGCAGCTGTCTCTGCTGATACCTAAGCGTTTTAAGCAGACTTATAGACACACTTGACGGTTATATCAGCAAAAACTTTCAGCGTACGCTTTCATTTCAGTTTTCTTCCCCACCGCTTTCTTCATAATCAAGAAATTTGGACGTGCATCATGGCAATTCTGCGTTAAAAAGGCAGGTTTTATCTAGCTTCTCCAGGGTTTTATTCAAAGTCTTCTTGTCAAGTCTCACAAAACATGAATGACATCGAGATTTCTGATAGCAGCGATGAAAGGCATCATCAGCGCTCCTGTGAGTTCCGCGCTCTGAGTGATGTAGAATTAAACCGTAATCAAAGCAAAACATGTAAACAGCGTTTGTCTCATCCCCACTTATTCACATTCTTAAGACATTGTTGATGAAGGCTTTCTAATTCGTGCGTCACCTGTATTTGGGCAAAAAAGCTCCTTCAATTTACAATATGCGATGATAATAATGAAATATGCAACAAGAGATTAGCCAAATCACTGTACTTCAATGCTGCGTGGCCTTGATTCAAACGCACTCACTGATCCGCTGTGCTAAGAAGCTTTATAGAGGAACTTCATGCTTGTTAGTTATATATAATCTAAAATGCAATCGCAGTTCTTATCATCAGGGAAGGACTGTGCTATATCTATTGTGTTAGGGTGCTGTTGGATATAGTACAGAAAGGCCTTATTAAGATACTGTGCTATTTAAGTCTTATGGATACTTTGCAATATTAACAAAAGTCAATTTAATAATATCATAATAATATTAGAATAGCAAAAAATGTACGCTAAACGCACTTGCCTTATAGAATAGACATGAGCAAAGGCACTATATGAGTCTTGCAGTAGTAAAGGCAGTGTCCAGACCATATTGACAAAGACCGCAATCTAAAAGTAAAACTTGTAGGAAGTTTGCACATTTTTGCCAACACCTGTAAACTAATTATAAAGCTTTTATTATTATTTCCTAGGAATTCATAGCTGTTAATACTTTCTTGGTTATTGAGTGGCTGCCCCTGGGGACAGTTGACACTCATTGCGTCTTCCTTTAGCTCTTTGAACATGTTTGTTCTGCAATGCGAGCCCTCCCAGGAGCTACGGGCACTGTTTTTTCCAAGAGGTATGATTGTAATTGGGTGAATATTTGATGTGTGTATTTAGAATTTGCAGTGAGACCCTGGTGCAGACACTGCTGGGGGGTAACACTGGCTAAACTGGATTGCTTTAGTAAGTCTGGTAGCAGGGTTTCTTTTTTGGTCTTTTGTTAACTCAAACTGGCCACATCACAGACTGGAGTTTGCATAGTGTTTCATGGATCGTTTTTGGAATTTACGGACGGAGCAATCTCCTGGTATGTATCCTATAAAACTATAAGAAATGCTGCACAAACTCTTTAGTGATGAAATAGCTGGAATCACACACACTATAAATATTCATGACATCATTATTTTGTGTAAAGTACAACAACCTGGCTTGTTGGTCCTGCTTCATGCACCTTTGTTGTGTGGGTTACATGGTTACAGAGGGTGGTCCCCTTTTGTCAAGTGAATGGAAGTACCAAATAATAGTTATAAAAGTGATAGTAAAAAAAACTTCATAAAATGACATGTTCTTCCCTGATTGTACGAGTGTTGTGGTATTCAATTATGCAATTTCCATTGGCATATTAATCATCTTTTCAACAAACAAGCCGCTGTTAATTAAAGCAAAGCATGGATAAAGACGTGTTGCCGGATCATCACTCTGTTTATCACGGAGCACAGACCGCGCTTAAGTCAATGCAGCCTGTGAGAGGAATTTCAATGCTCTCCCACTTTCTGCCATTGTACATCTGTGTGGCTCACTATGGCACTGTGCAGGGGCGGGGCTTGTGACGTGTCATATCTCTGTCTGTACTAATCAGGAGGGGGGACTTGTTCAGACACTTCTGATGGTGAATACTGAAAATGAGATATGATTAGGCATAGATTACAGATCTGCAATTCAATAAAAATACTTTATAAAAATTGTGTTTAATTCAGATCAAAGTATAAGACTATAGGCTAATATATGACCCTAGCAGGACAAACCAGGTCTATGCCAAATCTAACCATTGGACCAAAGTAGTGCTGATCCATAAGTCACAAAATTTAAAACATTGAAAAGGTTTTATATGATAATAATATTTTTTTCTCCATGATACATTTTCTTGGAGTAGCATTTTCTTACAGTGCTACAACATACCTTTTCATACACCCTACTTGTCATCTTTTGACACTGTAAAATTCACTTTGCTGTGACTAGATCGCTCTGCATGATTCACATATTGCGATTGGCCCCTGTGGTCAGCCATATTGAGTTTGCACAGGGAACAACATGACATCTCTGTAGACTCTGCCTGCTCTTCTTGTCGCCCTTCTTTGGATTTTTGTGCCGTCTGTGTGCCTCACTCATTGGTGCGAAGGGGATGGAGATTATTCAGGATTTGGTAAGATATGGGACTTCTCTAATCATAGCTGACTGCCTCCACTGTCATTCAGTCACTAAATAGAAGTGTGGAGGGAAGAAAGAAAGTCTCTTGGAGATGGGAGCAGCCAGCAGCCATAGCGAGCATGCACTAGAGTTGAAAAATAGGAAAAGCATCTGTAGACATGCGGTGTGTACCCTGTCCTTCTTTGTATGACTTTATCAGCAGAGCGCTCACTAAACTGGAGTCTCTTCTTAAGTTAAACATAAGATCGTTGTGGTTTGAAGCACTCCACTGCTCTGTGCATCTAAAAGGCTAAACAACTTCCCGCTATACTGTCTTGCACATCTCCAAATCACACCTCATGGAGAAGAAAAAAGTGTTTTCTGCAGCGTCGGCTCAAATCTAAATTCACTCAAACATACTGTTGCACTGGAGTCACCCACACATGCATAACCCCACCCAGCCTCCCACACCGCCATCAAAAGAGGGACAGAGGGGAAGAGAGAGAGAGAGACAGAGATGGAGATGGAGCAAGAGGAGGAGGAAGGAGAGAGAGAGAAAAGTCAAAAACCTCCACATAACAATGCCAGAGAAAAATCAGAACATTTTCCACCGAAAGATGGGCCATTTCCAAATCCTTGTGCCCTATCAGACAAATTAAAGTAAATCAAGCATGAAATGAAGCAGAAGAGCCCGGAGATAAGGCTCCTTTAAGTCGTTTACAGATTAGGACAGAGGGAGAGAGAGAGAGAGAGATGGAGAGAAAGAGAGAGAGAGGGAGAGAAGGAGAGAGGTGCATGGCCGGTGCCACTGAAGGCTGAAGCTAGTTTCTCATTTCACAATAGCAGCCTGTGTATAGGATTACTCTCCCCCGTCACTGACATGAGCAGCAGTGGAGGGAATACAAGTCCTCAGAGTGTGTCCACATCACAAATGTTTCCAAGCACAAAAATCTCCACATGTCATCGACAGAACAACCTCACCCACCAGACCTGCATAGGCCCAAGCACAAAGAGCACTTCAATTGTACATGCTCTCTCAATGGAGCCGCTAAACATCTACTGTCAATATTAAGTCAGAGTTATAAAATTATTTACATGTGGCAAAATGAGGCAAAATTTTATGATGAAAACAATCGGCTGAATCCACTCAGAAGTGTTATTCAATTCATTGTCAATCTTTTTTTTATCAAGACAGCATCACTACTCTTGAACAATACTACATTTCAGGTTTCTCTAATATATTTTTTTGTTCTTGGTAAGATTCAATCTACAAAACCCTTAGATTTTTTCTTTTTTTTCTTTTTCTTTTCTCTGTTAGCATGCAAGGTTAGAGCATATTCATATATATATATATATATATATATATATATATATATATATATATATATATATATATATATATAATTTCTATATATATAATTTCTTACCACGCAAAATATAAATTCAGCATTCAATTTTGTATTTTTTTTTTTTTTTTTCCACAATCTTTTTTTTCACGGTTTTGTCTGGTCACCTTTTGGTTTCTTTACAATGAGCCTCGGAATGCACAGATTGGTTAAGCTACATCACATGATCTTATGGCTGTCACCTCCGATACGTTAGAATATATAAAGGAGGCACATGGGGCTGTGCACAAATTATATTCTCACATTTTTGTCGCTCCATGAAACGGCTGGTTTAATACGTGCATTCCATTTCCTGTCTTACATCGTCGGATTAATTGGTGTTTTATTTTAGTCCTTGCGAATAATCAAAACATAATTATGTAGCTAGTTGCTCGTAGAGATATTTTGCACACACATATAAGCGTTTCATTCATGCATGGTAGGCAGAGGCGCCCCCCTTCCCCTCACAAGCTCACCCTCCCACACAAGAAGAGGGGGCATCTGCGCACACCTCTCCACACATGATTGGCTCTTCTTGCATGTATCTATATTTTGGCGTAAAGAGAGAGGTCGAGCCCAGTTTTCGGTTAGCTGCCACCCCAAGCCGCAACCTTGACCTTGCTCGCGGTGCTCTGGACTTTTAGGTTTAGTCGCTTTATCGCGCTATCTCCAGGCGTTTAAAAATACTCCTGAAACTCAACGCTTTAACCCGCTTTTACGCTGTTCACATCAAAAACTGGATGAAAAAAGGAGAGCTTAATCCATCTTATCTGTTGACTGTCAAACTGCTCTGGCTAAAACCTACTCACAAAAGACAACTAGGTCACCCAGGAAAAAAAAAAAAAAAAAGCATTCCCGTGTTACCAAGAGGCTCCTTGGTAATTAACTTGGGAGGAGATTCAGGAGTACTTAAAATAGTCTGCTCCTAAATTACCTAGGATGTTGCAATGTTTACTTTTTCTTTGTTAAATAATTGTTTATTGCCAACCCACACAAATAGACGAGGTGGGTGAAGGGTCTTGCCCAAGGACACAGCGAAAGTATGAAATGTAGAAAGTGGGAATGAGTCCACCAATCTTCCAATGAGCTAGTTTTTATTTACCTCTGAAGTTTAGCAGGCAAATGATTATGTGAACCTTTGCAAAATAGTATTTTCATCATGGCCTCTACTTTTCTCTTCGGTTTTAATTTATTTTGTTACATTAATTCATATTTTTGTTCATCTATCTTTCAAGTACAATCCTATAATTACATCAAACAGAATGGCCATACCTTTCACTAAATATTACTTTTTGTGGACTGACAAAACAACCATTTTCTGCAGTGCTTTTCTGCCTTTGTCCCAAACACATACTTTTCCAGTGAGCACACCATCAATTACTCATCCACGCTGACACTTTCAGGTGGAATAATGTCCTTTTGACGCTTTTGAAATTTTAAGAAAAGCGTTTAAAACAATCTTGATTTCCTGCCAGAGAGTGTCTCGTGTGTCCTCTAGATGTTGTCAGCGATACGGAGATATCTTGGCGGGGGGACAGTCATTCTTTAAGTTTTGCTGTCTTCTTTTACATGCTATCAATAGAAATAGCAGTGCTTCTGGAAAGATGGATGCCTGGGAGATTGTTGTCTGCGGCGTCTGCCTCTGACTTGGCTGGGCTGGTGATGAAATGGTGCTTCTGACAGAGCATATATTTCAATTGTTCAATGACACCTAACAGCAGCTCTGGGTTGATAATGTACTGCCGGACTAACTTTGAGTGGGAGAGACATGCAGTGACGTCCTATTGCCATGCTATTCTTTTCATTTTGAAGCTCGACATTATACGGACCAATAATAATAATAATAAAAATAATAGGTCATATGTTGGAGAAGTAATTTTGAAACATGCAGTTAAATAACATCCATTTCATTTATCCCCATGAATATTTGTATGTTTTACTTGTGCTGTTTTCATTTAATGTGAGTGACTTTTCAATTCAATTTTTTTGGACCATCTGTTAATATAAATGTTTGTGGGAAAGTTGTACTCTGTTACTCTAAAACGAAGAGTATCTTTTTGGCTTATTGTTATGTGGCTCAGTGGTAGAGCTTTTATCCATATGCATGTTATCGGCCTTTAGTATTTTGACTTCAACTCTAGTCTCTGCCAAATGACTTCACCCTTTTTCCTGTGCTGTAAGTTAATAGTCCATACATATTTTAACACTGACATAATGTTTCTTTTTAGTTTTTTTTAAATCATACCATCTTTAAAGGTGCGCAGTGTAACTTTTCTGGTGGAGGTTGCACATTATTGATTTTCCTTGTATGTTCTGCAGTATGGCAAGTAAACCTGCATCTCTACGGACAGATTACAGGTCATATCTGAGGAGAAGCAAGCAAAGCAAGGCAAGTTTATTTGTATAGCACAATTCATACACAAAGTAATTCAAAGTGCTTTACAGAATAAGAAAGACATTAAAATCACAATACAAACAAACCCAAACATAAATAATCATCATAAAATTAACATTAAAAGTGAAGAGTGTAGAATAAAAACCTTTCAGTCATATGCACGGCTTAACGGAACCATTTGGAGCATGGATTTAAACATCGTCAAAGTAGAGGCCTGTTTCACATCTTCAGGAAGACTGAAGTCCTCAAATTGCGAGATGGTTTGTTTGGCACTAATGTCGGAGTAAGAATGTATGTTTATCAAGGTATTTCATTAGCAATAAAAAATGTGTAAAACAATTAATGCAAGATCAAATGAATGCCTACTGAACATTCCAGACAGACCAATAACAGTTCCGTGGAAACAATAATACGTAATACAGTGGGATATTAGACAATAACGAACTGTTGATCTGACTGTCGCTCTGAAAACGCTACACGGTATGGTTACTGAGGCTGAGTACGAACACTGGTGTCTTTTAAAACAAGCTCTCACTGAGATAATAGTGTGGGATTATAAATGATGCATTTTACTCAGCACGACCTGATAGTAACAGTTTGGACGAAGGAAAGAAGAAAGTTCATGCCTGTCTTATCAAAGCCCTGTGACATTTCTGCTTCTGCTGTTAAATTTCATATCACACATCGCCTTCAAAGATTGGCCACCTTTTGTTGAACTGATACTGAGCGCTCCATCTCACCCCATATGCCTCTCCTATGGTATATTAATTTATTGCCCATTTGCCACCACCATAAGAGCGACTATTCAGAAGATTGAGGGGACATATCTGAATTGCCTCTCACAGGTTATTGAACTTTGAACAGTGCATTGCTCAAATCATGAGTATACCTTACATTTATGGTTCTCAAACTAGGATAGAGGCCACTGGGGGTACGTGGACTTGATTTTGGTCTGGCTCAGTATTGTTTAGAGCAGGTTTAGTATCCAGTTTTCTAGGGTTGATTGAAATTCTCCCCAATATTTTATGTGGTGTATGGTTTTAAAAGCTTGAAAACACAATAAAACATACATAAAACATTTTTTCCTCTATAATATTCATATTGTCATACAAAATATCTCAAATCTTAGCAATGGAGAGTTAGTTGATGATGTAATTTGTCATATCTGTCCCGGAGCAGAGGGCTCATTCCAGGCGTGAAACTGTATTAAGGAAATGTATTCTTACTATTAATGGGACTCCATAAGCATAGGATTTTATGGCCAACTATATAAGTTGATAAAGTGCACAAAGAATGCACACCAATATGAAACTGCACTGAAGCTGCAGCACTGGGAAATAAAAGCATCCTCTATAGTTTGTCTTGAAAATTGATTTGGATCACCAAGAAAACAAGAATGAAAGGAAAGAAAGGAAAAAAATGCATTGAAACAACTGCATATGCAAATTATTAAAATGTGCACTATGTAACTTTTATGGTGGTGGTTACATCACTTGAAGATGTTAATGCTTTTCCTGCAATGTTCCACAGTATGGCATTAAATGTAAAGTGCATATTTCATTATGGATGTTTTTATTGCTTCAACTTCAACTAGTTGCATCACCTGCTTGTCTCTGTAGATCGACAAGCAGCAAAAGCATCTCCATGAAGACAAGCATGTGGTGTACTCTTTACCAGAAAAGTTACTTATTGCACCTTTATGTCTTTCTCTCTTATAAGCACACACATTTATCCTGCCTCTTCTTATTTTTAAACCACACCACCACACTGGCACCGTGCCACTGTCAAACCTATTATCACACTTATACCACTGAAGCTAGTGATGAGGTTCCATGTCCTATTGCACCATAACCCACAGGCAGGACAGGGACATACACAAAAGAGTGAAAAATACAAGCAGATGCCAGCAAGGAGCATCCTGGGTCCTATCTGACGAGGATCTCTGAGGACAAAGGGACATTCAGTGGTCTGCCAAGTGTCTGTAGAGTGCAGAACAGAGCCGGGACTGTAGCGACAGATGATGATCTTATCAGGGGGGAGGGAGGTGTGGGGGCCTGCTTTGGGAGGGGGCAGCAGGGGCTCTTCAGATACATCCTGGGGCTCCTTTTGCCAAGTGTGTGGTATTTCAGAGGAACGGTGCTGAGGGCAGAACACAGGTGCTAGGTTGGGTCAGCCATTTTGAAATGTCTTCTTGGTTAAATCTGATGACCTGCACATTCCATATTCATTCTCAATTACATTTATGGACATACAGATTGGTTAGCATCTAATGCTAATACATTGTTCCTTATCTAAAGTACATGTTTTTCAATTAAGGTGTGTATACAATTTTCACCAGGATTTTTGCCTGTCAGTTGGTTCCCCTGAGGAAAAAAAACAAAAACATACAGAACCTAGGTAATTAAGAGTGTATAATACTTGGCTATATCTTTCCTTTCCTAATGTCACTCCCTTTTATCAGAGCTTGGAACTGAATCTGTGTTGAGTATGGTACTGTCGTATTAAGTATTAACCTAATTAGAATAATTGTCAGTTATCCGTCTGACACCTGGACACATCTGCCCAAATATTTCTGTTGTTTGCAAACTTATGCACGCTTACTACAGCAGACAGTGTGGAGGGGAGCCTCATTATTCATGCACGGGACTTATTTTGTGTGGAGATTTTCTACTAGTGTCTGCAACAGATGTGACAAGCCATCTGCCAGCCAAGGTCCTCAGGCAACATTTGGTGTGAGCTGCGCACAACTGGCACCCAAAACATGGTGGCCGCCGCGATGCGCAAATTCAATAAGACCCCCTTTTCTCTCTCGTTCTTGCACCTACACTAGTCACCTCATTATTTTTTACCCCCAAAAATGTGTGAATGGTTTGGCTAGTCGGTTGCTTGGAACCGCGAGTCAAGCGGGGCTAAAAGGGAACTTGCATCCAGGCGGGTAAAGGCCGCGGGTCTTATCTGAGGACAAACAGAATGCATCAAGCGGTGGCTGTGGCTCGCAGTGATGACGACCAGCTGTGCTCCCATGTTTAATTATTTCTCTGTAATGAGCTTACCCACCTTCCTCTGCAGCTCCAGGAAGACAGCGCAGGGAGCACTGAGGGAGAGGAGAAGAAGAGGCAGAGATAAGGCTGATTATCTTAACTTTTGGCACAAGTCCAAAATGTTGAATGTTCGCACTAATAAAGGTTCTCAAACTGTGGACAAAAACTGATGGTATGAAGGGTCGTAATAGTAATACTCTGAAGTCACAGGAACATTTGATTTTGTGAACATTAATATAAAGTTAAATCCTGGGTTTTCAACTTTTGACACGATGTAATGCCCGATTCCTTAGTATTTTGTTATTGTCCATTATATGGTAGCAAAGTGCAAGGCTAAAAAGAGATGCTAGCATATTTTATAGTTGTTAGAATCTTGCATTTTGAAGAGACACATGGTTAGTGCTTCTGGTTTATTTTAGACCTGGTTTAATCCGGGCTCACACTTGGTTAGGCCCTGCTTTTTTGGTTGACCTCTGGTTAAATCTAAGTTCATTGTCCTTATGTTTTCAGTTATGGTTTTGTCCTGCCAATGTTGTTTTTTGGGCCATTTTAGTTAGTCAAAATCGAATAATTTTCTGTGATGTATTTAAACCACCACTCAAATATTTATCAAAGAATATTTTTGTCAGTGACATTTTCACTTTGATTGTTAACGAATGTAGCAGCAGCAAGGTGTTATTTGCAGCACGCAATGGTACAAGACCCATTATGTTTATGCATGCGAGAGAGCACATGCGCACACATTTCCATAGCAGCACAAGGGGCCGGACACAAAGGCGTGCCACAGATACACAGTTGATATTTGGAGCGGAGAACAGGGCAGGGGAGGTCATTATAGCACAACGCATCAGAAAGTTCAATAATCACCGCAGTCCATTCAGCGTCAACCCGGTGCCCTGTGTGCATATTAGCAACTCGTGCGGACACCAGTTCAAAGAAACAATGTTAACAACCTGTGTGGAGTTTGGGCCATGACAATAATTGTTTACCAGAGGGGATTGCTCTCATTTGAGAAAAAAAAAGTGTATGGTCAGTAAGCTCTGCCCAGTCCACATGATTCAGTTGCATTTAAATTACTACTGGAATGACTTTACTACTGCCATTATTATACACTCTAGCCTAGTCAATTTTGCTTAATGACATCTTAATATTTTGTTTAATCACTGTGTTGAATAGAGCTGGGGAATGTCAAAACAACTGTTACCATGGAAACTATGTTTGTGTGCAAAAGGTCCATAGCATTAACTAAAGCTATGAGGAGAAAAAAGTAAACAAAAGTGCAATGGAACAACTTCATAAACTGTCACTACTTGTAAATACACACATTTACATGTCACATTCTAGTGCCAGACACTTTTAACAAATAATGTGAACAAGGCAGTTTATTTAGGTCCAACCCTGACCTCTGACATGGGTCCAGTCCAGTGAAGAAACAGTTACATAAAGAGGCAGTTTTCAGACATGACTCACAGCTGAGAAAAGTCTTTTGGCAGTGGAACATTTTGTGTCCAAGCGTTGATAAAACCTGATAGCACTTGTTACAAATATCTGATTCATCAACTTCCACCGTCACCAAGGAAACTGTAAATGCAAATCCAGTGTTGTGTTTGTTTTAGATCTGCACTAGTCCTTGATTTGCAAAGTTTATGAAATAAATATTTGGCCTACTAGAAGACATTCAATGTTAAGAAAATTATTTGGTTAAAAAGGAATCATAATAAAGTAATCAAATAGGAAGCATGTTGTAAAAAAAAACAAAAATGGTTCAACAAGACTCTTAAACCACCTTGTTAAGTGATTTTACAAGTCCAGGACAGCGATAGAGTATGGATCAGAAAGCACAAATTTCCATTATAATTCTTCACAAATGGGTAGACTCCTTTAAATGTAAAAAAATAGAAAGACATTATTCAAGTTAAAATATAAAGTATGATCCAGTAAATGTAAACTGTTTTGCTTAGCCTGGCTCACTTATTCCTATCAGTGTTTTGACAAGTTGAATTTTAGTCTTAGTTAAGTTGAAGATTCTTTTGGGGGTTCTGGGATTGAAAGGGGAACTTGGATTTAGTTTCTACTCTGCTCCTCTCAGTCTCATAGTTTTTGATTACAAAAATATGACATTGACAAAATGTGCCAAAAATATTTTAGTGTATGAAATCAACACTGATTACCATTTGTCATGCAGTTTATGATAACCATGTCATTAATCACCATCTACAAAAGTCCAGTAAGTCTAAGTGATAAGCCTGGTGGGGTATATAGTACTAACACTGTTATCCACTTTTACTGTTAATGAACTGTAGCTGTAACAAGGGCTCGGCTTCCTGGAACAACCGAAATAGGCCTGCCACAAGCTGCTCCTGCCAGCCAGCGAGCCTGCACAGTCTCACCCAGATTATCTGCACACAAGACACCTTTCAAGTAAGGTTAGCGTGCCGCGTGTGTGAGGAACACCATCAGATGGGTGCTCACTTGATTTGCTTATCCATTTTGAAAGTGCGTGGCTGTAACCTCTGCTGTTTATCGCTGAGCTCAGATGCAGTGCTGTATATCTGCTCATGTACTCACTGTGATGTCGTGTGGACCTTGTTGTATGCAGGAATATGGCTGATTTCTGATTTTTTTTTTTCCCTGTGCTTTTTTTAGGAGAGTTAGACGTGTTTCTGAAAGATGGAGAACGAAGGATCCACAGCAGGCAGCAGCTCCCCGTGGGCACGACGTGGGGGCCATTCGAGGGCAAGATAGAGATGAACACGGACACCAACGCACTGGTATGCGCATCCATCTTCATGTCTTCCTTGTGTTTATAGGTGTGGCCCAACAAACAGTGACCTGCATGCTAATTTATGAAACTACATTGTTCCTTGGTGATCAAGTGCATGGATGTTTGTTTTTTCAGTCTGTGCTTTAGAGTATTGGCTAATGTCCAGCATCTGTCTTTCACTATATATTTATTTTAATGCAATCATTTCTTAACTCAGTATCATTGAACTCTATTGTCAGATACATTATTGGTCAGGGTACATTTCCCTTAGGCCCATAGCTGACATTTCCACCAGGGTTCCTTACAATTGAATGAAGCTCTTTTCAGAAGGTAAGTAAATATATGAATTTATGCATTTTTGTTACATCTTTGCTTTAGTTGCTCCTATGGGACCCCGCCTCTCTCAGCGAAGCAAATTAAACAAATAACTAAAGCAACATCTGTAGGCATATTCTGAGCCCATTCACTAATTATTACGGGTAATTATGCTACTTGGAATATTTCTATATATAAATCATATTTCAAGAAAGCCACTCTGCCCATTGAAAGAATCTATTACCATTGACTCCCATGTCTCTCAACACCAACTCACAAAAGCTTTTGAAGTGCATCTATTTTAACATTTTAAGCCTTATATTGTATGACAAAACCTTTTAATTGGTGGATTTGACGCTGGGTCCATGCTATGAATAAGGTCCAGTCTTTTTCATGTCCCCTACCCTCCAGCTCTCTATCTCCTCTTTGAAACCTCCCCAGGCTGCTGTTGACCCACTGCTCTGGTGGAGTGACTAGCCCTCTGTGGATTCGATACTTTTGGATTAATTAAGAAATTCCTATTAGTATTGTAACCAGTCGAATGTTCATCCGGTTAAAAACATATGAAAAAGTCCATGAGGATTTTCAATACTAAAGCTATTCACCCGGTACAGCCAGATCTCTCAACTTTTTATTCAATCATTCTCAACTGTTTTCTAAGCTCCTCTCATGGTTTTGAAGTCATCAGTTGCTTTAAATAACTGAACCCATATTATAGGCGTGAAATATGTCTTCTCTCGGGCCAGAGTCAGTTATCCTTGGGCGGAAAAGTGATTTGACAGAGCAACACCTCGGCTTGCCTTCTGAAGTAATGCGTCCCATATATTTCTGTCTCTGTTTCTCCAACAACCTTTAGCATCTTCCCATCACGCAGTATGGTCCAAGACGAGATGTGTGCTGGATACCAAATAAAGGACTTTCTTTCTTCACATTGAAATGGGGTTGTGCAATTAATCTAATCTGAATTGAAATCGAGTTTCATTCATTTCTAATTGTCAATGATTAGCTTTGGTCCACAGTGAGTTTTCTGTCAAAAATCATGTGGTTTAGAGCATAGTTCAGATTTTGGAGGAAGAAATGTCAGTATTTTTTTTAATATGTTGTTTGTTTAGGACATGAATGTTGAGTTGATCATTATGAGGGAAAAAATCCTTGTGATATTGCCCAGCCCAAGGCCAAATAAACCATTTATTATGGGAACAGACTTTATTGTTGGTTATTACTATACACATTCCATAATACTCAAATACAGTCAAATATGCAAAAGAAACAACAATCACGAATTTGATTTAACATTTTTGAATTATGTTTTGCATTCTTTCATTTCTCACTTCGTACTGGTGTATAGCCACAGAACTGATGCGAAACAAGACTGTCAATCTGTGCCTGCAACCCCTCTGACCACATTCATATATGACCTCTAACTCCCTAACTTTAATTTCAGCTTTTTTCACCAATATCCTACAATGAACTGTTTCACATCTCATGATCCAAACCATCTTTACAAAAACATCTTGCTGATTTATCACTCTGAAGGTGAACACATTTCAAAACTCTGCCCTTAAACCTATCAAACCAATCACACAACTGCTGATGACCAGACTAAGTGCTCTCCGTGCAGTCCAAGTTTCCTTCTCTATCTCTACAATGTGCACAGGTGTTGGCCATCACCTGTAATGGGGCTATGGAGGGGTCAGCGAGACTGCCCAACCACCCCGCAATTAAAATAGAGGAAAAGAGAGCTGCCATCGTGCCTCAAAGCATCTCATGTGTGTCTTATCTCACGGGAATCCTTTTAAAATGCTTAACTGCTTTCTCTGCTCCCATCTCACCAAAAGGGCATTAACAGGTTTTCTCTTACTATCATTAAAGGCTAGGTCATTGCAGTGGTTTTGTTTTAGTTTTTTACATTGTTTTTGGACTAAAATAGAACGGCATTTCAGAACATCACAGGGGAATCTACATGTCTGAAGGTGCATAGTTGGATATCTTATTTCTTTCTCCAGCTCAAATCTCATTGGGTTGCCAAACATACAGCCGTTGGCAACATCCCTAATATGGCGTTTCATTTATCTCAGTTATTTTGGTGGGAGGCGAGGGAGCTGTGTAAATCTTAAAGCGCTGATACAAAGACGGCTAAAGGTCCGATGCTAGCCTTACCTGGAGACTGAGGGGGAGTGAAAACAGGCTAATGTAGATGTATGGGAGGGTAGGCAAAGCAGCTGCAGGAGTGTAGAACAATAGGGGATGTATCGAAGCAGAGAACAAACTGTGGACCTATTCTGTCATTCCGATTAAAGCTGCATTGTGTAGAATTCTGTAGTAAAGGAATATGCCATGAAATGCTTTCCGTAGTGGTCATACAAGTGTTGATAGAATGTTCTTGTTGGTGTGAAATTCTGGTTTACAATTTGCTCATAATTGCCACTTTAACATAAAAACAGCTCTCATCAGAACACGGAATTCTTAAAGTAATACATTTAAAAAAAAAATAAAATAAAATAAAACAATATTTTTGTCTCTCAGCCATCATAGAATCAGATAACAATGTGAACCACAGTTGAAAAATAATCCACAAGAATTATGGGATTTTGTAAGGCCTTTGTCTCTTTATTCAAGCCCATAATCTGCTGGTGAGTTATAGACATCGATACAAGTTGTATTCATTCATTTAAAAGCATCAATCAGCTCCAACTTTACTAAGGTCAAGCTATTTTTGCACAGGCCCACAAGCTCATAGCTGTTTCCCTGTCTTTGGCATGGAGCCCAGACAGGACTAAGTGTAATGACCAACGCAAAGTAGCTTCTACAGTAAATAATGAGGAGAGTGGGAGAGATTTAGGGTGAGACTACTGAACATGAGCTGACCTTTGACCCATGGGAGTATGTGGACTAATAGGCCTACTTTGTGACCACCGAGTCCTATGCTGCATTTATGTTGTCCTCGGGAACTCGAGAAAATGTTTTTCCGAGTTGAAACATGCATAGAGTCACTCGTACAATTTGGAAAAAACAACTTAGGAGCTCGGGCCAAAATCATCTGCTCGAGTTCCTCTCCTGACGTCATCTGCTGTGTGCAATGAATGAAAATCAGCAGATTTTTCAATTTATCTATTTGAGTTCTTTGACTAAAAGTTACTACATTTAGGGGTTAACTAGGGGTCAGTTATCCATATCATAAGAGCCACAGATCTGCACAAGAAAGACTTGAGACTACAAGTACGACTGTAATTAATTACCAATGTCACATTAGTTACAAATAACATTTCATTTTGAGAAGGCTAACAACAACAAAAGACTTTCTGAAATAAAAGCACATGAACACAAACAAGCCCGAATTCCGCCATCTCACCTCGGAATCCCCTGTTCTCGAGAACCAGATGAATGCAGTGCTATTTTACTTTTTATTTTATTTTTTATTGTTTATTTGAATAGGGACAGATACAGCAAACATAGATTAACAATTCAGTTATCTGAGGCAGGTATCACAGTGTGTATGGCCTAGGCTAGTTCGCTAAATTAGTCCCCGAAAGGACTTTTAAAACTATTCAAATTTCACAAAAAAAAACAGTGGGATTATTTGTTGAAAAAGCAATAAATGTGAATTTGTCTAAGTTCAATATATTTTTACCAACACAAATGAAAATAGGCAAAAGAAATTAGAAAATTAGGAAATTAGAAATTCTTCATCTTACCTTACCTTAGCTTACAAATACCTTAGAAATACCTTCTATTATAGTGTGAGGTAAGCAAATCTGGCTCTGTTCTTGGTGCACATTTGTTCGTGCCTGCCCTGATGGGAAGCCCCCTTTAGTGCAGTGTTAGTGGAACATTTCAGCTAGTGACCGACAGGCCTCAGGAGCAGAATGAAGTGACGGATGATGCAGAGACTGGACAGTGAGCGGAGCATTACACACAGCCACAGCACAGAGAGGCATTGCGCTAGAAAACGAGACAGTCAGATAGCAGCGAGAAGAAAAACAAGGGAAAAAGCATGACAGGAAATCTGGGCATCTGCAGGACTGAGATAGGGTCACATCTCCAGCGTTTATCAAAGAGGGAAGCAGATTTCACAGCTGATGGGGCGGTGTGCAAAGGTTTGTGGACCCCAGGGGCTCGGCTTGGCATCCGCACCACAGTTAGAGTTATTACTTTTGCAGAAATGTTAACACAATCATATGGCACTATCATATGCAGGGCTCACTGGGCTATTTTCCTCTCCTTTATCACAGTATCAGTATATTAAATACAGTTATATAACATGCAGATAGATGTTCTGACAGGCAAACACAGCCACATTCCCTCCCTTTTTCTGTGGCCTCTGAGATACTAAACCTGGTGCACCAATGTCTATATCACACAAATTTACTGAAACTTCGCCCCAGGCCCTGTCTGTAGGCCCTCATTCTCATCATGTCAAAACAGACCCCTCAAGTTGCACATATTCAAGGATAGTTCTACTCCCCTCCACTGATCAACTCTCTATAAATATATTTAATCAATTTAGTAATATAAAAGTGATTTAGAAACTTGGGGCCATCTAATGACATTTTGCCCCAGAAAAAGGTGATGTAGAAGTTTGCCATTTGTAAGTAGCAGACAAAAAGCCCAAACATTGTCAGTATTTGTGCTGCTTCTCTCCCTGCTCCTCTGTGTGCTTGTGTCCGTGAGAGTATGTGTGTGTGTGAGTGATTGAGCTGCCAGCGCACACTCCCATCCCTCACTCGTCTCTGATCAATCAGACCATTAGAGTCCCATTACAGCGGCCCGGTGCAGGTGAGACACACGCCTCCGCCTGCTCCTCACATTCCCCAAATTAACGCAAATTAATAGTGACACTCAGACATAAATGTGTGCAATCGGGGCTAAATGAACAGTCTGGGTCGAAACTATTGAGTAGCAGGTGTCTTTAAAGGGCCTAATTACCTATGTTGGATGGGAGCTGGAGCAGGGATGTGCAGGGCTGGAATGGGGCTGGAGAAAGGCTGGAGCAGGTCTGGAGCAGGGGCAGGAGCAGGAGCAGGAGCAGGGGCAGGAGCAGGGGCAGAGGCAGAGGTGGGGCAACGGGCGCAGGAATGAGGCAGGGCTCGAACATGGGCTGGAACAGGGGCACGAGCATGGACTGGAGCAGACCTGGAGCAGGGGCAGGAATGGAGCAGGGGCAGGAATGGAGCGGGGCTGAAGCAGGCCTGGTCCTTGGTGTGCCTCCAGTAAAAGCCCTGGCCCTGGGAGCACCTCATTGTAGGTGTTAATAATTGATTGGGAGGCAGCCTATTAATGAGCAGCAGATTTAGGACTGTGTTGTAAATGTGTTGATGAGGGTGTAGCCGCCTCTTGTACAATGTTTTACCAATGCTAATTACTAGGGCTTAATCAAGGTGCACTGTAATGAGACGCATTCAATACAATACTGGATTTTATGTGTCTGCGGGACCTTTTAGTGCAAATTACATGCTAATTGAAATATAGACCTGTGTAATCCAGATTACTATCTATCACCATCTTTTCATCTAAGTTTTAGGAGCAGGGCTGAAGCACAGCTAGAGCAGGGCAGGGGCAGAGCTGGAGCAGGGCAGGGGCAGAGCTGGAGCAGGAGCAGGGTTGGAGCAGGGCTGGAGCTGGGGCAAGGCTGGAGCACAGCTAGAACAGGGCAGGGACAGGCTTGGAGAAGGGCAGGGGCCGGGTTGGAGCAGGGGGAGTGATGGAGCAGGGCATGGCGGGAGCAGGGTTGGAGCTGGGGCAGGGCTGGAGCAGGGGAAGGAATGAAGCAGGACTGGAGCAGGGCAGGAGCAAGGCTGGAATAGGGCAAGAGCAGGGCTGGAGCTGGGGCAGGGCTGGAGCAGGGCTGTCCTGTGGTGTGCCTCCAGTAAAAGGCCCGGCCCTGGGAGCACCTCATTGTAGGTGTTAATAATTGATTGGGAGGCAGCCTATTAATGAGCAGCAGATTTAGGGCTGTGTTGTAAATGTGTTGATGAGGGTGTAGCCGCCTCTTGTACAATGCCTTACCAATGCTAATTACTAGGGCTTAGTCAAGGTGCACTGTAATGAGACGCATTCAATACAATACTGGATTTTATGTGTCTGCAGGACCTTTTAGTGCAAATTACACGCTAATTGAAATATAGACCTGTGTAATCCAGATTACTATCTACCATCCGCTTTTCATCTAGGCTTTTATCTTATTTATTTTAATAACAGATATGCCATAGCCATCAGATATAATGATCATCCTGCACTTTTATAATATTTTGCACTTTTCACAATGTCTGAAAAGCAAAAACACAGAGGATAGATGCTGAACAGTGATGATGTTATTTTATTTATTTAGTCCCAAATTAATTTTACTATTTAGGCAGTTACAGCAGGTCCATTGCTTCTTTTATGCAGTAAGTCTTTTTGTTCTCATGTTACTACTATATAGAGTATAATCTTTATGGAGTATGTTTGTTTGGTTCCTGTGTGGGAGGGCATCTGAGCGTGTTCCTGTGTGTATGCTGACTGCTGTTTTTTTGTAGACGACTAGAGAGAGAAATGTCCCGATACTGTCCTCCTTTTCACCTGGGACAGGGAGGCACTGGCTGTCAGCGATGAACTCTGATTATTGTGTGTTTAGTACAAGGGTGAGAGGAATATGGACCATGCTCCAAAACTGCTCCAGAAATTATTCAGCCCTTCACTCAAGCCATTTATCTCCACCTTGTGCCCACCTCTCTCTCCAACATGTTTGTCGTTAGCTACCCCTAAACTTTAACAAGTGGTGGCAGATTTTTCTGTTTCAGAAATTATATTTTTCTTCTTGTCATTGCTTCATTAATCAAGAGGAGGCATTCTGAAAAATGTTTTGTTTTGGAGGCTGCAATCTATTTAGTGTGTGTGTGTGTTGTAGTTAATCTGCGCCCGTGGCAGGTTTCCCCTCCGAAACGCAGCGCTAAGCAGCGGTATCGCAGGCCTATTGTTGTAGCCTCTGTCATAGCAAGGAGAGCCTGATGCAGGCCTGGGCTGGCCTGATAAGGAAAAGAGGATTCAACATGGCTGGAAAGGAGAATCAGTGGGACTTGAGAGTGGAGTAGGGATGGGGCAGATGCGCTCAGACAGACACATACAGTACATACACAGTACACAGCAGACACACAAATCATCTGCACATCGCACTGGCACCGGCCCAGGCAATTATTTACAGTAACAGCCAATTACATATGCAAGAAGGCACCCCCGGATAGGACCTCTGTGTAGCATAGCCGCTAAATGATGCGCATCGGCAGGACATAGCCTCAAATCTGCACAAACAAACACTCTAAACATGGTGGTGCATGGCAGTGTGTACTAAAATCTATATTTTTTTAACAAGAGCATCAGTTCAGAGATTGGTAACTGAGTTTGAGTTGCTGTGTTGGACACACATAATTTTGCCACTAATGTTGTGGCCTCGTCTAATGAAATAATTGGCTCAGATTTTAGGCAGAGAACCAATTTGTGATTGCATGCATCAATTATTTGTTGGGATCAAACCAGTATCAGGGCTGTGGGTCTGTTCAAATGCCTGCAATTACAAGGACTTGGCCTGCTTTCTGATGCTCGATGTTATCCATATATTTCTTCTAAAATATTGCATTTAGAGGGAGGTTAAAGTAGTATTTTATTAAATAGTTTGCTGTTACCTTAGATGTCAGTGAGTCAGATTCCAAACCCTGGCCTAGATAAGCTCCATCCCTTGTTTCAGTGCAGTCTCTCTCAGTGTCAGTGTGCTCAGCTCTTGGTGCGTAGCTGAACTCGCCCACGGCCCTGTGTACTCGCTATGAAGCACTCAGTCACTGGGCTACACTCACAGCTCTTATGGCCACTGTTTGAGAGATAATGCATGGTTGAGTTGATCTACAAGTGAACCTGACATTTCACTGTCCTTACATCACAACAGCACTCCCCAAACTGATGTGGCGGCCCCAGATAAGGCAGTACTCTCTCATGGTTAGCTTTCTGCTCACTGTAACTGCTCCAAGCTTCTGCTAAAACATGCGGAGGACAGACCCTGCACAAGCTCATTCTCCGTATAGACTGGTATATTTGTTGTGCCAGTGAATGAAATAATTGAAATAATAGTAGATGTGTGCGTGAGGCCTCTTATCTGTAAATACATGATTATCTGCGAGGGAAACCATGGTTAGGGCTGTTTTTAATTAAGATAACATTCTAATATAATATAACGTGTTAATCCTATCCCAAGGATCAAATCATTATCTTTATAAAACAAACACATTTATTCATCTGATATTTGGTTAATGCTTTAAGCACCGTCTTCAACGGTGTAATTGACATACTCAATAATTCATATGTATTTTAATTTTGATAAGTACTTATAATCATCATTTATTTTTTTGTTAGATACAAATGCAGTAATGCATTACTAAGAATGTGACACATCTTTTAAAAAAGACATAAGATTAGACCAGTTTAGCAAATGAGGATGAACCATTTAAAACACGGTAACACTATGTATTGCAGAATGGGTAATTGTTGGTTGTTTTATGTGCTTCTGATGCTTCCACTTTGTACTGCCTCCTGCTGTGTGTGGGTTTAGGAAAGAACCAGTGATGACTCCAAATCCCAAAATGCTCCTTGTCCTGGGGCTCCTCCCATCCCTGGGCTGTGAGCTCCTGTCTGCTCTGCTCCACCAGTCTTTGACACAGTGTGGATCTGTAACTGTCAGTGGCGACATGTACAATCTGCATCTATCCTTCTGCATGTCACAAACACGTAAACAGCTTGATCCCAACATTAAGATGCATGAACAACTGTTCCATATGGGAAAGCAAAACACTTAAACAAGTCACACGCTATCGCTCACACACTTATCTCAGAGTTCTATGAATTTGAATGACTGCTCGGAGCAGATTTGGTAAGATCCTCCTTTAGCAGTGATATTCCTACAACAAATAAGTGCAGATAGGACCCAGTTTTAGAGTTAGTGACAGACGACAATAGTCAGCTCAACTCCCTGGCTTCACGTGCATCTTCTTGTTTTACAGTATGCAATATGTCTTCCCAAATGAATGATTCTCCAACACTTCAATACACAACAGACCTACTGCAGCAAAGGCACTTGAGGAGGACGCAGACAAGGCGAATAGAAAGAAAAATGAAACAAAGTTGAGTGGTGCCAGCTGCTCTGCCATCTGTCACTGTCAGGCCGTAACTGTGAGATGTTGATACAAGTTTCTTGAAAAGTGCTTCAGATAAAAACCTGATTGTTTCCATTTGTGAGCCCCAAAAGTATATTTTATGCTTTAGCAAGTAGTGGGCACATATATGTTATTCTTGTGATCTGTTTAGAAGAAATTGTGATAGTGGCAGTCTAATTTCTTATTTTGTTTATAGCACTGACTGGTGTAAGAGGGAAAGCCTGAAACATTTTTCCTTGATAGGCAGGAGTCCCCCCTGGAGGCGGGCCCCCTGCTGGTGCAGCTTGATAAGTGCAGACTGTCCTGCGTTTTGGGTTGGACACTGTGATTGTAAGTCTTTGGGTATAGTGCAGACATGGGCAAACTATGGCCCGGGGGCCACACACGGCCCTTTAGGCTTATTAATCCGGCCCGCCGAACGTGACCAAATGATATTAAAATAGGTAAGGGTAAACCTTGTTCAAAGTTTTCTACTGTGTTTATTGGAATTTAATAAATTTGTTATTAATTTAGTTAATGCATTTAGAAAGCAATTTGTACAATGATTCTTGCATATTCATACTTTGCTACATGTTAATCTCTGTAACATGCATAATGTAATATATAAATATATACATCCTGGCCTGACCCCTGAGTCAAATTTTAGAACCCATTGTGGCCCGTGTGTCAAAAAGTTTGCCCATCCCTGGTATAGGACCTGTGAAGACAAAGAAACAAAGATAAAGAAAATCAAAATTATTATAATAAAATTATTGAAGAGGTTGTTGTTTCCAAGCCATAGGTGTTTGAGGAGATAGTGGTCAGGACAGTGTCTGCTGGGTCCATGATGGTCCTTCCTCTCCTCATTTACACTCTTGTATGAGGCCTTCAAAGCACCAATATTACACTCCGGGTCGTCAGCAAACTAATTGGGTAACAAAGAGCATTTCCAGCTCGGGAATCCCATCTCTTACCAGTGCATGTGCTGAGACTCTGATAAGAGAGTTCACGTCTAATGCATTTAGTGAGGGCCAAGTTCACCATCTTTATCTTATTTACTTAACTTGGTGTAAATATTGTTGCTCTTTTACGGTGGATTTAGTGAGACCCCATTTCTCTGCAGTGCACCAGGATCAATCCATCATACATAACACATATGCAGATCATTATGGGCTATGGAAATCATGCCCACTTTGTCCAATTTCACTGTTTAAGTTACAGATGTGATGAGCATCTTGTCTTTGTTCTCTATTCCTAATATGTTTTACTTTGTAATGTGCTCCCTGCTATCACCACTTATATTAATATGACTAGAAGGCTTTATGATTGGCTGCTGAGAAAAAGGCAGCCCTGCAA
Organism: Periophthalmus magnuspinnatus; assembly: GCF_009829125.3. NCBI lineage: Eukaryota > Metazoa > Chordata > Actinopteri > Gobiiformes > Gobiidae > Periophthalmus > Periophthalmus magnuspinnatus. The sequence continues at coordinate 18,437,991 of NC_047141.1, read as the reverse complement.
GTTGTGAAATATATAAAAAAAAAAAATCCCATACTGTAGATGTCTTTCTAATGCATCATGAAATGTGTGCCTCGACCAGAGAAAGGCACAGAGTTCAAAATAATATTAAAATCCAATACCTAAAGGGGTGAGATGGGTTTATCTAAGTCAGGGGCTTTATTCTAGCATCACTCTTGCTATTTTATTGTTTGTCTATATTTGCTGCTTTCAGTTGATGCTGCTGTGGTTAGGAGGGTGTGGATTTGTCATGACCCCATTGACAAATTGACTATGGGGTTTTCCCTCTTTCTTCCCTTTGAAGAAATTCTACCTCTGAATGTTTATTCTCGACAGGAGAAGAGCAGGATCTGTACGGAGCATGTGCCACCTGCACTCTCTGACCCCCGGGGGGCGCAGTAATATCCATACAGGGGAACATTACCAGCTCCAGGTTCGCTATTATGATCCCTCACACAGCTTCTTCTTGCTCGGGGAGTCAAGCCTAACTTACATGGAAAAGATCAAACAAGTCGTCCAATTGAATTCAAATAGGAAATTTTGTGTAATTCAAACAGTGAGTAGCGAAGCGAGGTGCACTTCTGTCCCCTGACCAAAGCCAAACACAAGAGGAACAAGTTTACTCTGTACCTCCAAGAAATCATTAACATATTCCGCCACAGTACTTGTTTACTACTTCAAATACTTCCAAAGACAAGTACATTATAGAAAGTTATAGAGCCAGACACACATAGACTTTGTGAAACTATGGCAACTGCTCAAGGGACCAGCAAACTATTGTTTATTTTGGGATATGAACCTTTATAGTTACAAAGATCTGCAGACTTAGAATTAAATGAAAAAAAATCAAGTAAATAATATTTCTCTGTACCAAAGTCTTGTTAGAAGTGATTGACTGTGTAATCTACAACTATTTTTAATTGTGCTGTCTGATGAATAACACAATGAAGCTTTAACGATATTTGTGGTCACAGTACTTGAAATCTTAATTCAGATTGATGTTCACCACAATCACCTAGTATTTGTTAATTTATTTCACATTTGCTCAGTCATTTTCTAATTATAAGCATCAGAGCAGTCTCAGTGACTGCAAAATTCTTGATGCTGACTTGTGATTATCCCCAGGGCCAGACTTGGGACTGTTCTAGCCGGAAAGGAGGAAGTATCAGAGGTAGAAGGAGGAGAGATGGGCTGCTTGTCTCCAGGGCAGGGACAGCTTACACTAAACTGTTTGGCTTCAGACTTGGAACACCTCAATGTGCCCCGAGCTGTGAGCAGAGACCCCCCTCCACCCTCTCTCTATTCTTTACTTTCTCTGCTGGTGACTTCAACGCTTTCATTTTTGTTCAGTAAAGGTCAGTAAAGGGCCAAGGACAAACTTATTAGAACAAATCATATTTAGATTTATGCAGCATTTTGAGATACTTACAGTGAGTTATTGGTGTAGAATGTTCTACAGTATGGCATTAAACTTTTCTATCCCCATAAACACAAGCAGACAATGCTACCAGGAAAAATTACAGGTCAGATCTGTGGAGAGGTTACCCCACTCACAGTATAGACACATGTCTTTGAGGTAATTTATTAGCAATAATAACAACTGTAATAAATGCAAAATAGATTAGGCTAATGCCATGCTGTGGGAAATTTTAGACAGAGAAATAGCATCTGGGAACAAGCAGCTGGTGTAAAGTTACATAGTGTCTCTTTTAAGTAGATTCTTTACAAAGTGCAATATAAGTATAGTAACTCAACTGAAAGTCCATGTCTAGGCACCATATTTTGTATTCCTGATAGCACTCTTTTCCCCACCCAGATGCTTCTACAAGCCTGACTTCTGGACAGCATTGTACATCAATAAATGTACGTATGCTAGCAGTTTTAGTTATTTACATGCATCTAACCATGTTTAGCAATCAGGCCATACCCCCCTCAGCGAGTGCAAATGTGACCACAGCTAGCGTCTCAGTTTGAGCAATAGCTAATGCAGCACATGAACTTTGATGCTTATAGTCCAGTCAGCGGGATAAAAGGTGATTTAAATGAGAAAATATTTATTCCCCATAGCGCGGCCGCCATGATAGCACCCACCAAATAAAGGCATGTGTGTGCACTGTGATGGGTGTCCCTTTAAAGATTCTGGGAACAGTAGTCACTCTCTCCCCCAGTTTAATCGATTCTCAAAATGAAAAGTCAATTTAACAAAGTTGAAAAGAGAAAGATTGGGCTGAGGCGAGGAAAAAAGCATTCTCTTGCACTCAAGCAGTAAACTAACTGACGCACATAGGCACACACAGGCTGAGATTTCGAGCTGAATTATCTCCCACCTCACATTTGCTCTTAGGCAAGCAGTTTAAAAGCCAAGCGATTGAGCCAGTGATCCAATTTGAAATGCAGAAATGATTAGAGCAGCGCCTGCCTCAGTTCATATCGAAATTCTCTGATTTATGACAGGGCAGGAGCCAAGATCTATCTCCAAAAGGGAATTAGTGTGCGATTCCTGCATATTCCTTGTTATTTAGCCTTCCCAATACCAGATGCTATAGCCTTAGAGACAGGAGGAGATGTAGAGAGGGGGGAGGACCAAGCGGATGAAAGCAATATATAGGTATCTTTTCATTTGAGCTGATGTCGCCCTAGCCATTTAGAGGAGAGAATGACACAAAAGCCGACTTGAGAAATTGTCGTATTCCTTTATGCAAAAATATTGACAGAGAACCTTCTTTCAATGAAAAAATATGCAGCAGCTAACAGTATAAGCCTTTGCCAGCAGAGGATAGTGGTAGACTATGAGGTGAGCTTTGGTCCATTTATTCAACAAAAAGACCCTGCGCAACCCGTCCATCCTTGAGGCTAAGAAAATATTAATACGGTGCGCGATAACGAGGGCTGCAGGAAAATCTCCCTTAATGAAATTTCCAGTTGACCACATGCAATTTGTTTCATCGCACCGAACAACTAATTGCAGCGGACGTTATCAAGGTGTGAGTGTGCTGTCTGCTGTAAACTGACTGGTAAAACAGGTACAAATCCTTTATCCCCACTGCCATGTTAGGAGCAGAGGACATATAAACTTGACATAACCCATACATAAGCTTGTTTCTATATTGTTAGACAGCCAGAATTGACAGAACGGTGGAAATTAAATAGAGTTGTTTTCAGTGGGAAAACACAGGGTCAAATATAGACTAAAATGGCCAGCCAAATACTAAACAAACATCTGGACTGCACTTGTTTTGCATGTAGTTTTGATTATTTTCAAGCAAATATAATACACTTGTTAGGTCTTGACAAAGTTCCTCCTATTGTACGTATTGTAATTAAAAACACAAAATGAGAAAATTTGCAATGCTACTGAATTTGAGCATGAGGTCCTTGCTGTGGACATAGATTCTTAAACCCTAAACAAAATCAAATGTGTAATGTTTAATGTTTAATTCCTATAATTCCTGCAGTTTTCATTCTTTTGTTTATTTGTACATATAACGACAAAGCATGGCTCTGCTCAACTCCTCACAGTGTAGCGGTAGTTGGTAGCCCCATGTATAAAGCCAATGTCTGGAGATATTCAGACGGAGTGGTTTTGATCTCTCAGTTGTCTAAATCCTGCAGCTGGGGATCAGGATGGATACAGTGGCAGTCAGTGACCTTGGTGGGGGAGGGGGGGAAATCGAAGAGGAAAACCTTCATTGGCAGCACCAGGTTTGTGTGGCTCTCACCTGGCTGACCACGAGCAGGTTAAGAGTGTCTGCTGGAGCTGAAATGGTCAGTGGTGATATCATTAGCTGTTGTTTACACAGGAGCTGGGAGTTAGCCGGAGCCCAGTGTCACAAGCCACTTTCTTCTTCACCTCCTTCAGCTGATCAGAGGATCATGGTATCAAGGAGGGATTAGTAGCGACTTGGGATTTGTGTGATTGGTTAATTTATTGCGGTGATGGCAGGTCTTTCATCTATGGCAACATTTAATCAGCGCAGCCACCGAGGCTATTACAGGTTAGCTCTTTTCTGGAGTCGGTCTGGCTGTGCCATCAGCTCTATCACAATTCCCCTGAAATTTCCAAATTATCTGGAACAGGCTTTAGCTCCTCAGTAATAAAAATTAGAACAGATTCCTGATAGAAGCTTTTGCTCGCACCGGGCCAATTATAAATAGTACAGCCCAGCCTTGGAAAAGCGAAAAGGCAGAGGAAAAAATCCAAGTGTGAGAGATGTGCACTCACTTATCGTTGAGCCCCTGCGCCGCTCTGATCCAAATCCGTGTGGCTGAAAATTTATATTAGATTTTATCACAGAGGTCTAAGTCTAGAAAAATCAATGAAGGTTATCTTTTATGTTGCAGCAACTTGTGGAAATATTGATTTTCATTTTATGGCGAATTTGGAGCATCAGTTTGTAATCACTTCCTCGCTGACTACACTGTTTCGGTCACTGTATCTCTTACACGCTACAGCAACGTAACTGAGGGAGAGAGAAAATAGTAGTTTAGTATTGCACCAGTGGAGTGAAGGCATGGGAGGATAAAGCAGAACACATTACACAGGAGCAGGGCCAGGGGCTGTGCTGCCTCTGACAGGGATAATACTGTGTAACTGATACTAAATACCCCATATGAAGGTAACAAAGATATGCCCTCTTTTCTAGATAGATCTTCTATAAAATATGTAAAGAACGTTTCACTAAATGTCTTCTTGTATTTTATCAGAGTTACACATAAATACAATGCCACAGATTTATTAAGGATCATGTAAAGGCTATGTGCTGCTAAGATTTTTAGAAGAGAATTCTTCTAGGGTTGCATTGAATAATAATAATTGTATTTTTGGGGGCATGCAACCACACCTGTTTGTCACAATAACATCAGGATTACAAGCATTTTTGCATGCACACTACTAAATTTTCTAGATGTATACCAGATATCTTGATTGCTATCTCGGGTTTGTATAATTAGAGCATATTTTGCTATGTAAACAAGATGATTTTGGGTTATAACTTCCTGTACCTATAATCAAACATTGTATTTGGGTTATTTTCTGCTCTGAGAGCCCTCATATGATCCTATATAGTTCCTCTCTTGTTTCCTTGTAACGCTGTGTGTTTGTAAATCCAGTTGATCACATTGTCGCCTTGCTGCATGGAAGTCGTCATTTTGTGGCTGTCAGTCTCCATTCCCTGTGGCCCGGACACTTAGACCAGCTGATCTGCTCCTACAAATGTTTTCATTTGCATTTAGCAGACGCTCCCTCCCTGCGCCCGCGCCTTCGCCCTAATCCCCCTCTGTGTCGCGTGCACTGGCTTCTCCACACAGCTTTGTCTTTGTGATGGCTGCTACATGCTGCATGCTTACAACGCACTTAGGCCACTATTGTCAATATAGATGCATTATGTAAATCTATGTTCTCACATTGTGCTGGGCTGTTGCTATTGCACAGTTAGCATTGAAAAGAAAAGGCTTAGAAGGGGCAAGAATTGGCTGCAAAATCACAAATAGTGGATATTAGTCATAACCTTAAAATGCTGTTACAACAGCATGTGAAACAAATAAGCAGTGATTTGTAACAGTGGAGAAGTGTCTAGTTAATGCAGTGTTTAGTCCCTGTTGGCCCCATTAGGAGCATCTGGAATATAGCGAATTCCCAGCGGCTCGGAGGGACAACGGAGAGGCCTCTATAGCGCTGAATAAGAGATGGCTCCCGTCTGGAGATCTAAGAAAGGGTTAATCTGATTCCCATTTCAGATAGTCGTCCGGGCAACAATCGGCCAGTTTGTGCTGCTCCTTTGACAGGGCTGTGAGATTTCCAGGTTAGCCAGATAGAAGACTTTATTGTGAGGCTAATTTGAAATGTGAAATGGAGGATGACTTAAATTACAGAGGTCTTCTCTCTCTTATGTGCTGCCAGCGCTGGATAAGGCGATGCCAGCAGAAGGAATAAGAATATCAACAGACACAATTTACTGTCTGTGTTTGATCACTTTGGCAGGGAACGATGCCAACGCACCCGCATGTATATATAGGGCATATGTATCAGTCTGTCTTTATTTAGAATATATATTTGTGTTCCTAATTTTGCCCACAAATCCGCAGCAGATCCCTATCTCCTCTAAGACATGTATTTGCTGTTTCTAAATAATGCTGTAAAAATGAGTTTGTCCTGCAGCCTGTGAGGAGATAGAGTTCATGTGAGAAATGGCGGTGGCAGAGGAGAAAGAGGAGGAAGAGGAGGAAGAGGAGGAGGGGGCAGGCAGTGCACATGCTCATCTCTTGTGCATATCTGTGCCAATTCAGACCTCTAACATGCTCAAGTGACATTTGCATTTATCCTTGAAGGTTGTTGCCTTTTGCGGGGGAGAGCGCAGTGAAAGGCGCAGAGAGGACTGGTATTTTTTCTGGTGTATTAGGCAGATGGACAGTGTCCTGTCCATTTGTGACTCAGATGGAAAAAGAAATGAAGAGTGGAGTTGCACCCCAGCCCATTTTCCTTGAGCTAAACTATTTCGGTAACAGTCTAATGAAGGAAGGCCCAGGGGTTCAAAAGTAATGGCCTTGAAAAACTGACATTGTGCCTTTGAGTAATAGGCGAGTGGAGCCACAGTCCGAGATGTGTCTACCACCCCCTCAGCACCATTTCACAGTGCAGCGCAGCCTGGCCTTTAAAAACAAACAGCATTGTGTAAAAAATAAAATCACATGAGGATAAATAGAGCCAGCCAATCTGGTGACACTGCGCCGTGTGAATCTGCAATGAGGGGGTTGTTGCACTCTATCTCCCTCTCTGATTTTTTCTGTGCAAGAAATAAAAGTCCACGTTTGACCTCTGACCAAGAAGAAAAATGACCTTACACATTCAGAATAATTTTCCAGCATATTATAAAAACTCTAACCTCAATCGCCCTTTGAAATGGATACTGATTCTTTAAATTCTTCCTTGCTTGTTTCAGGAAATAGTAAGATCATGGTGATAGTGAGGCACAATGTGCCCAAAGTTCACTGCTGAGCGCCCACTTCCTTCTCTTTCAAAGTCACAGCCCTTTTACCTTGTTCTTTCTCTTTTCTTTTGCAATTCCCAGACACTGGAGATTGTAATCTCAGGGTTAAATTCTCCATGATAAGTGGTTCTTACACATATAGGCTCCTGCACTGGTCACTACTTCACTAACAATTAGGCGCAGAGGAATTCGTCCTCAAATCCTTTCAAAAGGATTGTGGCATGCTGTAGAGTTTGTGAAAATGGTGTTTATGGTTATTCAGAGCATAACTGTGTCTTATTAATGCCGCTTTAATCACCAAAAAGAGACCCTGATTAGTGTGTGTTATCTGTCCTGCTGCAGAAGACCAAGAGCACGGTCCCGGTGGTGCTGAGCGCTGGCCCCAGGTGGCTGCTGGATGTGACTTGGCAGGGAGCAGAAGACAACAAAAACAACTGTGTGGTGTACAGCAAAGGTAAGCACTCACACACACACACACACACACACGCACATACATACATACACCACTGCACTGGCTGTTATCAGAGAGGCACGCAGGACGCCACGTCATGCACCAACACAAAGACACTGACATCCCTCCGTCCTCCTCTTTCTCTCTCTCTTTCTCTCTCTCTTTCTCGCTGTAACTTTTTCTTCTCAAAGTCACATATGCGCACACACTTAACACACAGAGAGCCTCTCCTCTAATCTGTTGTTCTCATCCACTCAGTAATTTATATCACTAAAAGTGTGATTAGGACCTGAGAAACATCACTTGACACACTAAGTTAATGGTCTTTAGATTTCACAAGGTAATTAATGCCCCTTTTTTTCTCCTAAGTGAATCCCTATCTCAAAGCAGATAGGGCACACAGCATGAGTGCAGCCTGCTCCATTTTGCTTCATATGTTTTAGCTCAACTCCTGTAGTTCTGGATCTGACCTGCTGCGTGAAAAGTAGAATTTTTTTAAAACGCGCTACTGAATGGCAAAATATATTTAGTTTGGGCACAGAATTATTTTGAGGTATAAACTTTACTAAAACTGTATTTATTTCAGATTTTTTTTTATCAACCAGAATTTACTCTAGTTAGTGTGTTGTAATGAAAGGTCTGGGCACATATTTGCATGATAGAACCAGCTCCTTGGCTACTCCCAAATAGCTCTTTGCTTGTTTTTGTACATTGACTCTCAATATTGAAATAACTATATCAGACAGTTCACTTTTATGCTACCCTACAACACAAGATCAATACAATGACAGATTAACCCTTTAGGTGCTTCAGGCTATTTGAACAAGAAGCAACTACCGGTACTATTGTTTGTTCTCCTCTTCTTCTTGCCGTGTTATTACCAGACAATTCACACAAACTAACACCTAAATAGAGATGTTGTTTTGGTTTTTGAAGGTTGAAGCAAAGAGACTCCCGCATTTATCACTTTTCAGAAATGATTACCCCGTGACAATACCCCAAAGTTGAAACTGAGCTGCCTCTGCCTGAAAGTGAATAAGTGGCAGGAGAGGGGATTTGAAAAAAAAAAAAAAAAGAACCCGGATTTTCGCTCTCCCAATTCTCATCTACTAATCACTCCACTGCACTGGGGAGTTATCCTCTTAACCGGCTACTTAACTTTGTGCTCTTTATCGCCAAATCATTAAAGTTTTGATAAGCTGTTAAAGCAGATTACGCACTTCCGCTTTTGGAATCGTCTAATCTTTCAGCTCTGGGAGTGAGTATATGAAACACAAATAGAGCAATAACCGGATTTGGCTGGTTTTGTTGAGTTACTTTCATACATGTATCATCCAGATAGCATCGCACAGCCCCCATCACCTCCACTGTCTCTCACTGACGCAGGCTTTTGTTGGCACTTTCTACATGGCCTTATTAAATTAAATACAATAACTTCTGCACACGTCCTCGTTCGAGAGCTGGGCTGTTGTGCTGCGAGTTTGTGATGAGTGCAAATCCTCCACAAGAATCATCTGATGGAGAAGATAATGTAACCGAGCTCTCTGAATCTAAAGAATTAATTTAAGTCGACACTAAATGCTACTTGTAAACCTCTCATTCAGATTACTATTGTTGGAACATTCATGGTTCTAATCTAATTGTTTGTAACTATTAATCCTCACACAATCTAGTCTCTCCCAATCCCAGAATTAACTATATACTTTATATCTTCAAATGTAGCTTCAAATTAACATGAACAGTAATCAGAAGTAAAAGTATTATGGAAAAGCGTATTGTAAAAGATCTGTAATGTGTAAATACTCTCACTACAATTTCAATTACCACTAAGGCTACAACAAATTTAAACCATGACTTACTTTTTTGGTAAAAGTAATAATTGCGATTGCGATTGTTTCAGTGGGTTGTAGGTAAAATACAGGAAATAGTGTTGATCTAAATGTGTTAACATGGACCCCCTGATGTAACACTTAGCATTTGAAACCAGCAGTGGTACTCATCAGCCCTTTTCCACAGGTCTTCATTTCTTTGGATAACCCGGTTAGGTGAATGCAAGTCTCCAAAATTGTTCCACATTTTTCCCTCTTGCCGACTTTTTGCTTCAGAAAGTAGTGGAGCTTTTGATGGTTTTGAACACTTGGAGCCTTGCGTCCCTGTCCGGAGTGTGACTACATTTCCCCCTTTCACTCTCTCCTCTGCGGCTTCTTTTAAATATTCCTATCTGCGTGTGTGTGCACCCTCTGGAGGTGACATTGAAATTGAATGTCCATCCTCTTTCTGTAAAAATATCAAATCTTTGTCAAATTCCAAATTGAATTTTTGCTGCAAAGTTGGAGGGGAATCGTGTTTATCATGTTAACGGCGAACTAAAGTAGCTCTGGACTAACTTTTCCTTCTGCCACCCAGAAAAGCAAAGGCCTGGGTATATCTGTGGGCTGGTTCATTGCTCCCTGCGTTACTTATGGAAAACTGTGAATATCTAAATACACATATGTTGGGAGAATATGTTTTGGCTCACGTTTCACTGGTCCCGGCTTCCTTTATGGCTGCCTGTGCGCAGATAGGACGACTTCACTTTGGAAGTTTGCCAGTGTCTATGGGGGGAGTGTGTCTAAGTACAGGCTGGTGATTGGTTTGAGTGGGTCTGTACCTATGATTTCTGCATCACATTTTGCACAGCTCTGCCTTGAGGTGCACTGTAAAACTCCATTGTGCATGTTCAAACTAATTTGAAATAAGTTGCGCTGTGAACTATATTGGTCTCTAGTTATATTACACATTTCACATTTTCTACATCTGCTTCTGAGGACTTTTCTTGTTATAGTATTTTTTAAAGCACTGATGTGATCCCTGACCACAGTGAAATCATTCTAAGATTCTACAAAGAAATGCATTTTGGTATCGCTGCATTGGGCAACTTGACTGAGCAATGAATATACATATTTTTTAATAAATATAATATAATGTAATATCAGTGTATTTAAAATGACAAATTACAAAACTCATCTACTTTTTTTTTTTTTTTTTTTTTTGAACAGTTTCTAGTTATTTGCGCCATTCACTGTCATACATTTTATCCAGGCCTTTTTTGTACACCTGTATTACCAACCAAGTAATTTGAGTCAACCTGTTTCTCTATGCAGTAAAATGTATTCGAGGGAACTTGTGTGTGTTTTTACAGTGTACTTGTCATTCAGGAAGTTGAGCTGAGTGCATGTGCAGAGGAGAGCATGGCAGCAGTAAAGTGACTCCTGGGAGACTTGCATTGTGTGTTATGTATTAAACATGGGCTCGGTGTGTAACCTGCAGAGGCCTGTGTGAGTGTGGTGGCCTGCAGGATGCCTCAGGTCGTCCTCACCGGGACAAGTTCACCTCACAGCACACATCACTAACTGGATCGGGGACTATTTTAAGAGCTAGTTCTTCTAAATGTGAGTTTAACCACAATTTGTTTATGGGTTTTTGTCTCTATATCTCTTTAGACATATGGAGACAAAATACATATGGTTCCAGCATACTAAATCTAATCTTTCAACTTTAACTAAGCCGGAGTAAGGTGCCTCTTCACCCTGGGTTGGTTGTATAAGATTGAGCTAAAAAGGGGGTATTCTGCAATATATACTTTTTGGAACTTTCTACCACTTATAATGTTGTTCCCACATCAGAAATATGCCTGAAGATGTTTTAGATGCCATCCATGCATGTTTGTGTAATTTTGTATTCTCCCCAGGCCCCATTCAAACCCTCCTGTTAGCTCTAAGATTTGTCCGGTGCTCCCACATGAGAATGGACAATTCTCCATAAATATACTAAAGCATGATACAAAACTGTACAAAACAACTTGAAAAAACTAATAAGATGTGCACACTGATTGTGGAGTGATTCAGACCATCAAAAATGAAAGTGAAATTGATAATAACATGTTAATGTGTTATGTGTTAGCAGTTAATACCCCATAGAAGTAAATTACCCCCTCTTTAAGTAGTAGTTATAGCTGTGGTAAATTTCACTACACTTTTTTTTTTTAACACCAATTAATTTAGATTTATTATTTTTTATTTTTTCTTAATAGTGTCCATACAATTCTAATCTAATCTTCATGTTTTAGAATTCTCTGGAACTCGATCCTTTTTTTTACTTATAATGTGATCTTTTTTATTATTATTATTATTATTTTTTTATAAATACTTAAACATACTTAACATGTCCCCAAATGCTGTAATATCACATATTTTTATTTGAAGGTCATAAATCCCAGTCCTGTGTATTATCATTCAGCCACTTAATTAATATATTTTCCTCTTTGAGTTTTTCTCAGTTGAAATGGGAGCACTCAGAGCCTGCAGTGCGGGTGGAGAGGCCAGTATCAATGTGTCAGCGGGGCCCTGTTTGTTTTACATTAAACTCACAGCATCCAACCATTACCCAAACTCCCCACTCCAGCTCTGTGCTAACTCATTATCAACAAATCCACCTGGAACTCCCACAATGCACTGCTCCTGCCTGCCCGCCTGCCTGCACACTCCAACAGACAGTCTCTTTGAAGCGCTCAAGTTATAGGGAGAGTAGTGTGTGGAATAATTATATGTTACAGTAATGCAGAGGCAAGCGTGCGGAGAGACAGAGAGAGAGGCAGTGACAGACAGGGAGCACACAAACAACAGATTGATAAACAATGCAGCTGGGATAAGGATGGAGGAGTGGGAGAAGAGAGGGATGGGTGTCATGGTGTCACGTCACTTCAATACAAGCGTCAACAACACGCGCTGATGGGAGGGCTCCACAACAATCTGCTCCTCTGTCTAATTGATGATAGGAAAAGCATTTTGAGTATGTTTTTAGGAAACTTCAGTGGAGATGGTATTGAACGGGTTTGTTAATTATTGCTACAGGTTACAAGGCACACCATTATAAATAATAGTGTGTGTGTGTGTTTTTTTATTTTATTTTATTCTAGTACCTCCCTATGAGAAAAATGATACGCCATATACAGTTTAGTTTCACTTTCAACCCCAGACATATATAGTCATTAGGTGGAGGAAGGCCATCCGGTGTTGAATGTATCATGGTATAAAGATGCGCTAACTTTTCTGGTGGAGGATTTGTCTGTATTTCAATATGTACATGGAGACAACAGGTGATACCATTAGGACAAAGTAGATAGCTATTAAAAAATAATAATAATAACACCTAATTGTATATTCAAGTAAGATGACAAAAAAGCAATACATTCTCCATTTGCAATACATTCTCCATTTAAATAAGTCATATCTTGTCTTATAGATTCACTCAAGATTCAGTTGGCATAAATATCTTTAGGTTTTTAGTACCAAATCTGACCCCATTCCATTTTGACTTGGGCCTACATTGTTCTGGTCCATGTCACCTGATATGAGAAACTATAGTCCCCGACAGAGACCATTATATGTAGCATTATTCAGAGGTCACCTAAACTTTTCTACTATAAGCGGCTTAAGCCAGACCACATCCCGATACAGCATGTCCAATAAGTCTCTGGAGCAACTTAGCCCTTTGTTCGAGCCCAAATTGACCAATGTAACAAGGGCGTTTTACATAAGCCAGCATAGTGGAGAATTAACCAACTCTTTGTATTATTTCATATTCTCTAAGTCCCTTCAATCAGATCCTCTCTTTATGCCATTGTCCACTGGTCCACAGCTCCAGACCTGTGAGGCATAACATGAACTAGCATGACCTGTCTGGACACATGCAGCCTGAGAAGAAAATTGGACTTAAAGGGTGGAAATGGCTGTATCAGAATAGGAACAGAACTTTTTTATTTCTCTACACTTTTTACTTGAATAAGGTTTAAGATTACTTGGAGTGCCACTACTATTACTATGACTACAAGCACCGATTGCAAAATAATGGCCTTATTTAAATTCATACAGGGGAACCCCATGAGAGCACTAGGGCTCTCTTTTTCATGGGTTCTCTGTTTAAAATACAATACAAACAGAAAAACAAAACAAATAAGTATATAAGTCCATATAAAACATTAAAATAGGTGCAGCTGTGTGTATAAAAGTTTATTACCAAATTATTAGATTGGGAATTTTGGATTTCATTAAAAGCTTGCAGTTTTAAAATCACCTGATCAGCAGAGGGAGCACTTGTAAACAAAACAGCATCATCTCCATGTAAATGTATGAGGCTAAATTGCAACCAATGGAACTAATAAATATAGTAAAAAGTAGCAGGCCCCAAATTTTGCTTTAGAGCACTCCGTTACTTAAAGTTAGAAAATTGTATTTAAACCCATCAGCTACTAGTGCTGCTCAATTACAACATTAACTGCCATTATGATTACTTTATGCCATATCAGTGTGTGTGCCATTGAAAAGTAATATTTTATAAGATGTGTTAACTTTTTCAAAAAATAAACAACTTTAGTAAAATATTTAGCTACTTCCATACTTAAAGGTTAGCTTGTGTGCACATCTTCAGTCTCAGGCCACACGCAGCTCTAAACAGTATGAGACGAGAGAGGTCTTGCAGTTCACAGTTTAATTGTTCATTTCAACCCTGCTCTTTCAAAATGACTGTGGCGACAGTAGGTGCGAGGCTTATTATCTCTTATCTGAGAACATAGCGAAACAGTGTGACTGAATAATAACTAAACACGGCACACAATGTAAAAATTTCATTATCAGTGTATTAAAACAAAATTGTACCCTAAAGGAGTCCCCCGCCACAGCTCCGAGCCGACGACTAATTATGTTTAATTAAAAGACAACGGAGATCAACAGAATCATTTTCATTAGGAAATTATTAACGATTGCACTGCAACAATAATTGATTGCAGTGAGCCACATGATAAGTAGAGTCAGGCCGCGAGTGAGAGGGGTGGAGGAGGAGATGTTACTGGTTTAGGCATTTGGCAGGCTGCTTGTAACCGCGTCTTGTAGCTAAAGCTTGCACATTAGCTACTGAATGGAATTTGAAAAGGGGGTTTTGTGAAGAAAAAAGAAAAGAGGAGGAAGAAGAGGAGGAGAGAGAGAGAGCATTTCGGGTTAAGAACGACAAAATCTGCCATCTGAGTGGACTTAGCCATCCCACACATACATTTAGGAGCATTTGTGCAGCTTGCAGGCCCGAAAACATAACATGCATTATTTCCGCGCTATTCAAAAGGGCGTCTCTGTCTGCTCTTTCTTTACATCTCACTGCGAGGCATATGGACATGTAGAGAAACACAGCCGTACACTAACTCCACACTGCTGCATTCATCCCGAGACGCTTCCCTCCAACACTCCTCTTTTATGTGCATTGTTCTCCCGTTAGCCTGCGCGAGACGTTAGCGTACCACAGCAGACACCACACTCTGCAAACAGCAAAAATAACGAAAATGCACATAATGATTCCTGACACATATGGATCCATCTGTATTCTGCACAGGATAAGCTCCAGACAAAATGCAACAAAACAAGGAGGTTGTACAAAGAGGTGATAGGCAGTGATGATGGTGGATAGTGTGCTTTGAAAAACAGTTTAGGGATCCTCAAGTTCTCCCAAACTGATTCAGATATTGATAGTGCCAGACTATTTTTGCATAATTTGAGTTTATTTACTTTTTAATTTACGTCTTGCTTTGTTCTTTGTTTTTCCTGGTTTGTATTAGTCATGGTGTAATTCTGGGTTTAATCTAGTATTGCCACAATACAAAATTTTGATTTCCATAAGGAATAGGTTAAGTACTGATGTTAATACTACAGTGACTTCATACAGTGGAATTTTTTCATCAAAAAATAATATTAGTTTCTTTAATACTGTCATGTGGTTCCGGGTGTCTTGGATTGTCATTCTTTGTGCTAGATTTTATTTCATTATTAATACCTGTTTGAGTGTTTTAGTTTTGATACTAGCTTTAGAATTGATTAGTACCTGAGCATGGATTTTTGGCAACTCTGGTGTAGTCTTTTTTGCCATGCCTAGTGAAGCCTGGTTTAGTTCTGGTTCAGGCCAAGGTCATTCATTGTTTGGCATAGCCCTAAAATGTAGCTCTGATTCAGCGGGGGTAGTTCAATGGTACACATTTTAGTAATGCATTCAGTTAATCTATATTTTGAAAAAAAAAAATACACACACAAATAAACAAAATAGTTGATAAACCAATGATTACTGATCAGAAGTCTAATGTTCATACTCGTTTCTAGGATTGCCATTGTACTTTCATAGAGGGTGTACGGATAATGTTAGTGGGCTGTCCATAGAGCAGAAGGCTTTGGGTTGTGCATATTTAAATGCCTTGTAGAGCTTAAGTAGGCCCACTTTTCCGTGTCAGGGCAGCGCTCAATCCTGCTGCGACCGTTAATTACGATACCATTTTGCTCCGGTGTGGCTAATAGGAGTGATGTACTGCACCAGCGTGGCTTTATAATCGTTTGAGTGGAGTACCTGGACTGCACTGAGCGAACGCACTTTAAGCACTAGGTTTTTAAGGGGAAAGTGTGTGTGTGTGTATATCCTTCTCCCTCCTCCTCTCTCATTCTGTCTGCTTAACGCCTAGACATGAAGGGCCTGTCACTGACTTAACTTCTCCATAATTGCATAATCAATGATGAAAAATGCTTTGGTATTGATCATGTTGAGAGGCTGAGTGCAGGTCTGGACTGAGGCCATCGCAGAGAAATGTGAGCAGATGTGCACATAAGTCAAGCTATTTAGCCCACACATACACAAGCTTCAGTGTAAGTGAAGAATATGTAAAGTTACTACATGAAAATACTACTAAATTACATTGATTGAAATGTTTTTATAGATTGTATTATTGTGTTAATTCAAAAACAATGTAACACTTTAGAAAAACTACAGTTACCAAGTCTGAAACATTCTTAATAAACTATTTGTTCATTATGAACTAGGTTATGCTTTATTAAGGCTATTTAAGGTAGGCGTAGTTATTATAAAGTAGCACTGGCAATATGTTCAGCTTACAGCATAAAATACTACGAAATCCCACATGTAGTAATTGGTGTAATGTAAACACAGTAGATCTCTAAACGTTCTTATTTGTGTATATGCTTTGCTCTACAAAAAGTATTTCATGGTCTCATCAGTATAACATTTGCTGAATTATAACTTCAGTTTGTTTGTGAGTACACTTTGACTGATCAGGTTTAAATACATGTGTAGATTCTAGTACCAAATGCATATATTCTCTATTGAGGTCATAGATTTGTATAAATTCTAATCTCTTGATGCACTAATATAGTTTCTCCATATGTGCCCTCTATGAGCCTGTTTTATGAGTTATCTGTATGGCTCTCACTGATGTCTTTGAACTGGTTAAGTGGATTTTGAGGACCGCTTCTTAACATTTGGAGCATGTCCCTGACTGTGAACACATTCAATACAGATGTAGGGAAAAAAGATCACATTTTATTACATTAATCACTACGAGTTAATGTGATTATATGTACTTTATATTTCACTACTTAACTTCACTCCCCTTTACGGCATAATCAATGACCACTTTTATATTCATTGAAAACGTCTAAGGAATGAAAATAAGCCTTCTATAAGTTTCTCCCCTTTTTAATCTAGTCCCGGATCTTGAGTCAGTAATTAGAGAGTCCATTTTGTGTGTCTTTTAAAATCCCCTGCACTGCTTTTAAGCCAAATATGATCTGGCCAACCTGCCCCCATCTCTGCTGCTGCTTCTGTTAAGTAGGTGTGAAAAGCATTGTCAATTGGCTACAGGATAAAACCGGACCAGTGCATGCCATTGGTTAGAGTGTGAGCCCACATGCACAGCAGAGATGAAGGGGCAGTTTTGGTTTTGCATGGAGGGGTGCAGATAATGGGAGACAAAGGCTGAGAGCTGCAAAGTGGGGCCTTTTTGGGAGAAGGGGATGGGGGGGGTTGTCATGCTGTAGATGGGTCAGAGTTGGTGTGTGTGTATATGTATGTGTGTTTGTGTGTGTGTGTGTGTATAGGTAGAAATGGAGGAATGGAGGAAGCGTCTGGGGAGGTAGCGGGCTGTTAGATCAGTGTGATGGAAAAGCAGGCTGTAGAAGTCTGAAGTTTAACAAAGGGCTGCAAAGGTCCAATCAAGGAGAGGAGAAGTCAAAACAAGATGAGTGTCCACTAGGAATATGCATATTGGCATCAGCTTGATATGCTATTTAATAATGATGAAATTATAATAAAAAGCTTTGGTTAGTTAGACTGCCTTTGGTGTGGTTCAGTATGGTTTCTTTCTAAGATGTGAAGAAAAAATCTAAACATAAATCTCAATGATTTCTCTCATTATCAAATCAGGTATATACTCAAGTTTGATCCATTTCGTCCTGTTCTTAAATACATAGTGAACAGATTTCTAGCAAGTAAGCAGTACTATAAGACATTTGTGTCGTGCTTATAAATAAGAAAATATATGATATCTTTCTGGTGCAAAGTTACTGTTCCATGTGGAATTCTGATCTGCAACTTTGCCACTGGATGTCACTAAAAGCTGCAGACTCTGCTTTAAGGAAGAGGAAGAGGTTAACTGGGGCCTTTAGCAACAAAGAATTTTGCTGGATTTTTGTGGAGCTGTTTCAATGAAAGATTATTTTAGAGTTTGAAAATGAAGTAGTTACTTTTGGAAAATAAGTTTTGTAAAGAGTCAACCTGGGAGTTATGCTCTCCACCGTGCACAGCCTGGGGCAGACGAAGAGGCACAATCTTCTGATATAAATTTACATTTCCTTGTACACACAGAGACCTACTTAAAACTAAATCATATAAACAATACAATAGCATTCATCTAAACATAATAACTACTGCTTTTAGATATTTTAATGTTAGTAGACACAAAATGATTCCATTTGGCAAGAAAATTTACTACATTTTTATAATGATTCAACATTAAACATTCAACACTAAAACTACTGCCATACATTTAATACATAACTCATTTCTTTTTTACTTTTATTCTAATTGTATAGGAATTTGGGACACATTCTGTAGGTTTCTAGCACAAAGGAACATACCAGAGTAAGAAAAACAGTGGTGTACTTGTGTAAGAAAAACACATATGATAGGGCTATAACTGTGAGAATACGGCGCAAACAACCACAGTATATACAGTAGGTGCTGCAAGTAGGGTCTATTTTTCCTTTGATAATGAATACCCCTACAAATCAATTTTAGGTAGTGCAAAACATAATCAGATTTCCTCAGAAGAAATAGCTTGACACATTACAAAATTGTTTTGCAGGGTCGCCTCTGTGTTCATGCAGGAGAACCGGACGATAACCTTTATACATACCTTTGCAGCTAATCCATTTTATTGATTGTACACCCGGCTGCATGAAAAAACGCACGGCCCATAGTCTTTAGAGCGGCGTATCAGTGCCATATCACACTTTTTCTTTTCTCATTGCATAGAGCTACACAGGAACGAGCCACCTCTACCACTACTGCCTTATCTGTGGGCTGCTTTATCATGCAATCTGCTACGGAATCTCGGTGCTTATAGTCCAATACCACGGGTAAGGACATACTAGGTAGACGCCATAGGTATGGGTTCAACAATGAGGTGCTTAAGTGTGCTTTCAAAGGGATGAGTGGAACATTAGAGCTTGTGAGAACAATTTGGAATTTTTAACACGAGTAGACTCCGAAAGCTATGCACGTGTATTTGTTTATATTTAGCCGTCCTTTTAGTTTTTTCTTTGTTTGCTGTTCCATTTATTGCAACATATACAGCTGTGTTTGCTATGGCTCCATTAGCAGTCATTTAGAAAGTCATCATTTTCGTATATATATAGTAATAAATGAATCTTAATTCTCCATGTCATTATGTTTCACAACTTTTGCTGTAACTCTTTATATGAAAAGCAATGGAATCCAGCCTCAAGAAAAAGTTCATCAGGGCATTAAAAAAAATAAAAATACAAACCAAAACATAGACTTCTTAAGGGCTAAAGATTAGTAGCAATTGACAGAAGAAGATGATGACGAGGACATAGAATACTACTGTTTATCTTTGAGTTACTACTAATGAAGTGGTAGTGTTATAAGATTTATTATGGCAGCACCGCAGTTCTCCTGAGGTCCAGCAGAGGTCGAGCTGTTGAACTGTTGTGACCCCTGATTCTTGCCTGTTGGTGGCGGCTGACAGGGACTGGTGCTCCTGTCTGCTCTGGGTGTGACTGTGTATATTAGAGGGAGACAGGCGCGCTGTAGGTACTGTATAGTGTAGAGGACTAGACATCAGTGTCGCCTGGGTCAGACAGGGCCATCCATTCTGCACACACCCCAGGGAGGAGAGAGGAGAGAAGAGGAGGAGAGACAGTGGAGGAGAGGAGAGCTCAGATACATGTACTGCTTCTTCTTCAGACTGTCAAAGCCTTTCCGTTGTGCTCCCCCGCACTCGCAGGAGACCCATCTGTCATTACTCAACTAGCTGTCTCTACCAGGACAGGACCAGAAAACCACTCTGTAATACGTAACAGGTTGTTTTCATGTGATGTCATGTGTTTTGGTACTGTTTATGGATTTTATTCCTCCCTGATAATAATAATAGTTGATCAGGCTAAACTGTTATAGCACCTGAGATTGTGAAACTGGAGGAATAACAGTCTTTATATTGCTGGATATCAGGGGTTACATTCCAGTATTGTATGCTTAACGTAGTTCACCACAGTTTGGACTACTATTTACTCATTTAAACTCTGTAAGAGCTGATGTTTTGAAGATTCTCTGATCCACATGCTTTGCCATAATTTTTTCTACAGTCCATTTTGTTGAAATTGTAACACATAAACCTAAGGACAAATATGTATGCTGCTTTTAAATGACCAACTGTCAAAGGCCATAATACCATGCATTTTTTTTCTTTTTTTTACCTACATTTCCTTTACAGAGAACCAGCTGACTAGCCTCTCGAAAATGGATGCCTTTTCTCCCCCCGTGGCCCGAGCTTGCTAAGCCTGCATACAGTAGAATAGTGTCCAGCTAATGCTGTGTTCCAATGCCACTTGGAGTCACGTCTTCCCCTCTACATGCAGGATTCCCCCTGTCCCCCATTTTCCCCTGTAATCTCTCCAGCGTTCTGTGTTATGGGGTGGCTCGCCCGCTGCTCCTGCCGCTATCCTTCAGCCCCTCTTCTTCTTACAAGCCAGCACCTCCACCATTTTAATCCCTTTGACCCAAACCCTGTGTGTTTCTCTGTATCAACAGCTCCTGGAGATTACATCCTCCTGCCTTCCCTCCTCGCCTCTGCGTGCTTCAGTCACTGTGCGAGGCAGAGGCAGCCATAGCCATGCGCTATAGGGTCTTAGTCAGACACTGCTGCCTGTGATAGCCTCTGTCTCCAGTTAGCCTAGGCTGAGGTTAGGCCAGATGCAGGCAGCTGGAATAGCAGGGGGATGGTGCTGATGCACACCCAATCAAGGCTTAGGTCACCAGGGGAAGATGTGAGGAAAAGAAGGTTGAATGGAATTTGTGGTTTTTTATATATATTTACTTTTTTGTTGTTTTTGTTTTAAATGGATATTTGAATATCTTTACAGGTTTGTACAAGAGAGTAAAGAGAGAATTATGTTAATAGTTTGGGATAGTGAAGTTATTTTGGACCCACAGTAGGTAGAAACACTTTTTTTTAATTTTTTAAGCTACCCCTCCCACAGTCGAACTAGTTGAGAAAGCACCAGCATCAGAGGAACCACATCTTGACCAATTCATAAAATCCAGTGTTTTGAATTCATTTTGTACTCTTTGACATTATCCAAAAAGTATGGTTTGAAAGGAAAATTGCATTAGCCACTATACATACAGTATGTATGATAAAGTTCAAAGCTTTTTTAATCAGTGCTGCATGAACCTATATGCATTCAAATGTAGATGTATGCATAAAAATGTATCTTCTAATATGGTTATCCGTAAATTTGTTTTCTAAGCTACTTAAGGGAACATAAAAGGGGATCAGAGTTGAGGAGGTTAGAGGAGTTATCAGCCCCGAGCCTGTCAGTGTGGGGCCTGGCTTGTGCTTGGCTGTCAGCGAGTGAGGGGATGGCACCAGGAGAGTTTGAGCTTCCTCTGTCACCAAGCCCTTCTCTTTCATCTGCTCATGTCTCTAGTAACCACTGATATGAAATTACGGGTTTGTCGTATAAAGAGCTACAGTGTATTTCCTATGGGTCACATTAGATGCCTGACCTCAGTGAAGCCATATCATCTTTTTTTTCTTTTTTTTTTTAAATATTGGAACGTGTTTGTAGTCTACCAAAGTGCAAAATTGAGCAACTGTATTAGTAGAGTCAGGATATGTCATAGGTTGCAGCAAGATCTGCAATCTGATTGTCTCCAAGTATAGATATTATACAGTATAACATTTAACTATCTACTGTCTATATTCATGGTGACAAGCGGGTGATTCTTACTATACCGCCTGTGTATAGGTGACATAGTAAGAATTCATATTTTTCAATTTTAATTTTAGGCAAAGCAATGACATCTCCACGCAGACAGACTCCCCTATCCGAAAAGTTCCACATACTTTATTTATACTTTTCCGTGGCCTATACCTGCTTCACATTCCATGAATCAATAATAGAGAAAAGGTAAGCATTGTCAAGAGGGCAGTTTGTGCTCTCAAGACATAAACTATGACATTTAAACTAATTTTCAAACTAAGATCCAAATGCATAGCCATTAAAATCCAACCACATGTCACCGTCACCTCTTGCCTCTCCCCCCTCCCTCGCCATACATTAGGGCACACTTCTCATCTCCCCTCCCACTTGAGTCTGGCCTCCGGAGAGGGTGCAGGGGCCTGATTTAAGGGGCCTCTTGTGAACAGGAAGGTTGCTAGTGAAGACAAAAAGCACAGACAAATCACACCGCAGCTGTCTCAAGGTTTTCTGTTAAACTTACCCATGAAGGCAACAGTGAAAAATCCACACACTCCATCCTGTCAGCACGCTTTTGGCTTATCTTGAGTAACTGTCAAGGCTGGGAATCTCAGCGAATGGACAGAAATATATAAAATTAATAAGCTGCTGGATGTTGTCAGGAGTTATGATGCTCCATAAATCCCAGTTTGATCGTGGCGGACAAGGCTTAAACCCACAGCCTCCTAGTGTTCTGAGCAGTGTTTTGGATTTTGTTTGGAAGATAGAGGCCCTTTGCTGGTTACAGTAAGGTTTCTCATCTCAACATCTATCTAATGTCTGTGGTGAGTGGCAAAGATTGAATAAAGCTGACACCCATTTTTGTCAGTGATACGGTCACAAGCAAAGCACGAGGAAACCAGTGCAAATGCAGACATTGCATATATGCCGTTTGTATAAAGTTCACTTGAAATCTTTAGGTTTAAATTAGCAATGGCGCATATCCAAACAGTATTGAGCAAATGTACCTTACTCATAGACGATCAGATATTTTGGCATAGGTTATTGTCCTATCTGACACAACTGTATATGTGTGTACGCTGGCATAGACTGGACGAGCACACATGGAAAACTGGACTGTAATCCTGTGTAGATGCATTATATTTTTACGCTTAATAATTTCAGTATTAATTTGCTATAGGTATTTCATCAGATGCCCTTCTGTTACACATTTGTTCAGCCTTGGTACACTGTATTTTGAATGATATATGGAGAGTTTTATTATTTCCATATCCACCCTTACTTTTCTTTCATGAGTGACAGATATTAAAAAGATCGCCCAGAGGTAAATTGTCAGCCATCACTACCTTTTAATAGAAGGGCACAGCCATGTAGCAAGGTGAAACCGTGGCCAAAGGCAGCGAGATGGTATTGAGTCAGCAGGAGAGGACAGACATAACAGTTATCAGTTGTACTTTCTTGGTCAGGTCAGGGGTCCAGGAGCTTTTGTTTGTTTGTTTTTTATACCACTAGGATGAATGCTATCTCTGTCACCATCCACACAGGCCTGCTCCTTCAAGAGATGCAGGTAATATTTCATGTAGAGAATCAAGCCAGTCCACCAACTGGTTTCTAAAGTTAGACGGCCACCACATTCATCATAGTCCCTGCTGGCTTTGTGAGGAGCGCTTCCCTTTCAGAGTGGTTTTGTGCGTAAATAAGGAAGGGAAGACACTAATTAGAATGATGTGTCTAATCTCTGGGGCTTTGGCTGTCAATAAAATGTTGTCAGGAAAAATGACGCGTCTCTAAATGAAAGTCTTGGCAGGTTTGATATGTAAAACACACGTGACAGGGATTCACTCAACAGCGCACTCATGTGACAAGTTGTCAACAAAAGTAAAAGGAAAACAAAAACATCATCAGCTGCATCAGAGCCACACAATGACATTCTGGTTTAGGTGCACCTGCTGCTTCCCTCCGCGCGCTCTTTGGGAGAGGTCATGCTTTTTGATCACGAGTTGTTTCAAGTAAATGTATTCCACTTATTTCTTGTAACTGCACAAAAAGTAATGAGGTGCCAGAGATACATTTATGAAGACAATAAGCAATGCAATCTTCTTTGGAGACAATTAGCACATAGCTGCGACTCTGCCCAATATCGCAGCCTTATGTTGCTCTTCAATATGCAGCATCTGACTTTTCTCCAATTACATTATGTGAGGTCTGTGGGCATGCGGGCACACTGCACTGAATAGAGGATGCCATCTTTGGTGTGATATTCTCCAACACTTTCCCCTGCATATGCCTATGGCTCTCACCATGAATTATTCAGAGGCTTCCTCCACACAGAAGAATGAGGAGCCCGGCTCTATAGTAAACAGATTTTCTGCTCACCGTCCTCAGAAATCTGAAGTGTAGGGCTTTGTAAGTGCCAAATAATTACACGCTGCCCCTTCTCCATTTTGTCTGGGCTAACCTGACCTCACAAAGGCGGCTGGACTGAATAATATTTTGTCATTGGCCAAACTTGGAGTTAATTAAAGTTCTACCTCAGTGCAGGAACAAACAGACACAACCCAGTGAATATAAATGTCTAGGCACACTATTAGCATGTAACAGTATCTACTGTTCCAACATTGTTTTACCATGTTTTGTGAGCAAATATTCCCAACAGGCTCACAAAAATGTGCACACAGTCCTTGTGTTGATTTATTAAACTGTAATGGATATCAGCAGCCCTAGAGTTTGACTTTGGCTATGTATAATCACTTTAGTTCCCCGCTAGCTATTGTGCCTTGAAATAGGAAATATGAATATTACATGGGGTTTAAATCCCTGCAAAAATCAAATTCAACAAGAACATGGCCATATCCATAGCAGTGTAGGAGGGACCATCACTGACTAATGCAGATTTGACTGTATTTCATTCCCATTACAGTAGCATGAAATCAGCTGAATGTTTAAGAAATGAACTTGTAGTGGTGCAGGACTATTCTGTCTGAAGGGCCAGCCCTGACCTTGAACCAGACTATCACAGATCTGTGTCTGACACATGTCATGTGTGGAGAGGAGGAGGAGCCTACAGGGAGGACTCTTGGTCCATAGCCCAGTGTGTGTCAGAGGCCGCCCCAGTGTCAAAGAATGGGCATGTTTGGCCCCAAACACAGACTGCACCTCATCCACTCATCTCAGCACGAGAACACCTTTGGGTGCACCATGCAGGAACCACAAAGAGCACGCACACACAAGAGTGATGTGAGGGGAGGGTCTGTATCTCCACAATGACTGTAAAGCTCAAACCTGCTGAAGCAAAGCCAAGCTGCTTTCTCTCTCTTCACGTCACAGGGAACCCTTCACATTCAGTGCCACGCTCCTTCTTACACACCACAGGAAAACGCAAACTACAAAAGACTCCAACTCCTAATAGAGACAACATCTAACACACGCCTCATCTGCTACAATCAGATGTAGCCGGAGTGCGCATCATCACATGTGAATGAGTTAACACACAAATCGGCCTTCACTGTTCCTCTGCTTGACTGCTCTTGTACTCAGACAGATTGTATGAAGGCGGGGGAATAATTTGTTATCGACTTCCAAGGTGCTGAAATGGAGATCAAAAATCCCCATTACACAAAAAAGCCGAACATCTGGATTTAACAAAGCCTGCTAACGTCACACAGTTGACATGTATCATGACATTACTATTGAAAAATCCACCTTTTATCATCAAACGGCTGCCCTTTACCATTGTAAGAAGCTAATTGATGGACTAGGACCTTGTTGTTTGCATGCTCCGCTTCAAGCAGCCAAAGTCACTCTGGCTCCTGTAAAACAAATATAAAAAGTTTGTTTTTTCTCCCGAGTCAAAAGAAACCTTGTCTTTGTTTGTGTTTAGTGCGTCTCTGCATCGACACAGGGCTAAAACCCTTAAGACTTTGGCTCCTAAATAACAGCTCTGAAGCTAGGTCTCTGCTTTGTCATCACGCTTGAAGAATTCCCTTTTAATGTACTGTAATGTGAAATTCTGTGGGGACAAGTTTAATTGAACACAAACCAGTTGGGAGTAGTGCTGGAAGCTAGGTGATGTTGAGGTTTTTAATCTGTGGCTCCGGAGACGCTTGTTGACGGAGTGGTTCTTTCTCTTTGTGCAGGAAAAAAGAGGAAGCCTAAGAAATGATACATCCATGGATAAAACCAATTGGCAACCCTCAAAGGGACGGGGGTGATAAGGCAAATCCAGCACTTGTAGAGAAATAAAAGAATCCAACTGTTCATTAAAACGGGAAACAAAACAGGCGATTGAGAGGGACGGCAGACTGCGCAGTGGAGGAGTGAGTGGAACAGACAAACAGCGCCAGATATCAGAGGCAAGCATTGGAAAATAATCAAGGATTTGTGAGGGGAATTAATAAGTAAAAGATAGGCACAAATAAGCATTTTTGCCTTACTCTGGGCAAAATTAGCAGGGATGGACCACAATTATCAAACAGAGGAAATGGCATAAGCTACATAGACACCTCATTATAAAGGATAACCCAGATATGAAGAGTGGTGACGTTATATTTCAGTGACTGTGACTGAAAGGCAGCGGCTCTTTGTGCGCATCACCAAACAGATCACTGGATAGAGGATTCATGCATCTCTTAGAATGTACTGAACAGAGAAATACTGTCTTTTACTCTGCCCAGTTGTACACTAGTTATAGGAACAAAGCACAGATTTTAACATGCTTGAGAAAGAAAACTATTAATTTGTTTATAATAAAAATAATATATATAATTTAAACATATGTACATCCATATTATTTTGTAACATTTTTTTCCTGATTTGTTGAAGAAGTATTGATTTATTAACAGCAAACCTCAGAATGTAACAAAGTACCAAACATGGCAATGAGTCTGCTTTTTTATGTCTTGTCAGATAAGATAATAAAAAATACTTTATTTGGATATTTTATTAATGATAAATGACATTATATTCAAAAAAACAGATACATGAAGGCAAATATATTTAATTTCCAATCATGTATACAGTCTTCAAATCAAATATTCTGAAAAGTTTGTAACTTTGAAACATTCAGTGTAAATGTACAATAGGGACTTGATTTGCTAAATTATGACAAAAAGTAGATTAGAAAGGTATACTGTATACACGGGCTGTACACTCTATGGACCATATGCCTGAAAGCAACATATCTAACTGTTGTTGTGGCTCATGACTTCATCTAGTGGTGCAAAAGCTATAACCTATGTTGTTGAAGTTGACATTCACACCACTATGGTTTATCTACCAGTGTACACTTACTATCCGATTCAAATTGTAGCAAGTTTACATGGAAAGATGTGGTAAAAAGCTCCTGTTTGTATGTTGATCACTATTGTGGGCTCATTGCAAGGCATATGAATTAGCTAGCTGACCCTATCCCCTGACCCTGCGCTCTGTAAGGTCCAGAGTCACGGACAGGAGCAGATACAAACAAAGACGATGATGAAAAACCTGAAGAAAGCGGAAGGAGGGGAACGTTGCTGAGCAGGGTTAAAGCTATAAAATTGTCAGCAGTTGTATGATCGGCCAATGAGACGTTCCGTTGGTGTTTTGTGTGAAAGCGGGCCATTCATCAACATATCAATAAAAATATGAAGCAGATTATTATTGTGTTTGCTAACCATGGGCCCCATCGTAAATAATGGCCATGCCGCTGCTGCCCGTATTAATTATAATTAGAATGCTGATAATGTTCGTGCTCTTTTATTACGGGGGCTGAATCAATTTTACAGTCTTATTCAGCATTACAAGGTCACGCAAAGTTGCTGTGGCTTCCCTGTACAGTGTTTCTTCAGTCAGCAGGAGGCCAGGAAGGCAGAGAGCAGCGAATATGTCTCAGCATGTTCATTCCAGATTTTATTAACAAAACAAACTTAAAACACAACCTTATTGCAAAAAAGTTATTCAGTGGTAGAGAGGTTTCTCAGCTAGGATTTGATCTGTTGCCTTCATGATAACGTGAACGTGAATGATGTGGTGGTGAATAGTTGATGTGTTAAGTCAAGTTTATGTCCTGATTGTTTTGTGGTGCTAAAAGAAATTCTGAATTTTATAAAATAAATTATAAACTTATGATGTGCAATTTAGAAATGCAATTTACCCCAGATTTACCGAGGCTTGGGACTGCATGGCTCTGAAAAGCACTGGCTTATGATGGTCGCCGTTTTGAGCTGTGTAAATATCTTATCATGTCTAATATTGAAATGTTCATAGCATGTCAAAGTACAGCCTTTCCTGCATGTTTTTTTTTTTTTTTTACCATTTATGTGTTAACCCTTGATAAGCAAATTTGGCACATGTTGTGACTGTACACCCTTTCAAGAAAGATTACTAAGAGCCACCAGCAAATGGATTTTGGTGCAATCTTTTTCTTGGTGGTTTGATTTACATTTGTTGACAGTTCACAGAAGAGAGAGAGAGTATTTTTTGTCCGAATGTTTCGTCTCAACTTAGTCTAAATTCATAAGGCACCCCACCGGCCTGTTCCTCTGTTTCTCTGCTCCTTGTGAGCTACTGTCAGTTGGCCCAACAACAGACTTTCCCAGTCTATCAACGGCTGCTACCTTTATAGCTCCCTGCTTTTAAAGACACAGATATACGTAGCAAGGCTTGGCAAGGTTCAAATGAGCAAACTATGCAAAAGATCTTGTTCCCCAAATCTTCATGTTTGTTTTATTTCTTGCCTTAGATGCACAGTGTTCTCCCAGTCTATAAGAAGGTATTGGTGCTTCAGTGAGTCACCTGTTAATAAATAAGCTTGTAATCTGTAAAATAAACATGATCATCCTAATTAATGTTATGCATACACAGGGATTTGTCCAATTAGAGATGCATAGTAACGTCTATAGGATGCAGTGTTACTAAAAAGAAATGCAACAAGCATGGGGTTCTCTCCCATACACCAACTGAATCTGTGTAATTTTGATAAAAATATATGTGGTTAAGTATTACATATAAATGCTCATATTTTAGTTTGGTATGTAAAATATGTTTAATATTTCAGAGACATTCAAGTGCAACATGCATGTTGCCTGCCTGGTGCAAAAAATATCAAATTAAGTTTTTTTTTTTTTCTGAAATCTCAATGCTATACACATTTACATTTTATAAATGATATCTGTGAGAAAACATTTTACATATCCATGTTGTTATTATGTCTCGTCTTGGTTGGTAATTGGGTGCGCTTTTCCTTTCAAGGCTAAGTTGTATTTTCTGCCTGTGAATGCTGAAATGACCCTGTGTTCCCAGTGAATTCATGCATCTGTCAAGAAATTATACATTGGCCCGCCCTCATTGAACCAGGCATTGACTCTGCGCTGCAGACTGCCACTCTGGCCCTGAATCTTGATTATGGATTCTGTGATACTGTAAATGACTTGAGAATCCCCTTTTCTCAATGTTTGGGGATTAATCGGTTTGTGGAGATGCGCTTCCATTTTTCTCTCTTTTTTTCCCTTTTTGGTCGGCGCCATCTTGAACAGCCTTGCTCATTTCCATTTCACCATCACATTGTGCATACCAAGCAGATTTACAGATAGGTAATCCTTGTGACATTTTTTCAGAAGACAGGTTATTAGAGGATTGAGTGGTGCGCGTATGAGTGTGGCGGAGAGGGGGAGAAATTATGTATGTTTTTTAAGTTGGGCAACAATGAGCTGTGTCTCAAGGCAGTAGACATGGTAACTGTCTCCTTTCACTTTTCACCTAACAACACCGAAGCCCCTTAAAAATGAGAATAGACACACACAGCACCCCATCCCAGCATCCCACCTCCCCTCTTTGGGATTCTTTGAAATGCCGGGGGCTAAAAAACTGGTTCTCCTCCCCTGGCTTGCTGCACCGAGCCCTTAGATTATTCTTGAATACCAGCCCCCCTCATCCTCATGTACCCCCCTCCATCCCCTGTCTCTACCTGTCACCTGTCAGACACACCACACCTTTTAAGAGGCCAGTCATTTCCCGCATTGGTTTTTGCCGTGTCTTTCATATCATGGCTCATTAAAGCGCAGCTCAGTACGGCAGCATATTTACATAGAGCCCATACCGGGAGCGGGTTTTAATTTGCATCGGTACAGAGCATGACCGGAACCGAGGAGTGCACTGCCGACTTTTTCACCGGGTAGCTCCAACTACCACTATCCCATCATCACTGCCTGTCACCCCCTCCCCATTTAGAAAAAAAAAAGAAGAAAAAATGTGCGTAATTGCTTGAACGGGGCAAGAAGACAGAAAAAAGGGGGTATGGAGGTGTCTTCACAAGCTAGCAGTGCCGTTGTGATCATTTTACTGGATATATACCATTCTTTTTTCCCACAAAGTCCCAACTGTTTGAGCCGAGCACTGTCTGGCTGTTACATTGGTGCTTGGGTCCAGAGTGGGACTATTCTGCCATCTGCGGCTACTCTTTTATCCCAGTTATGGCTGTTTATGTTCATGTGGTTAATTATAAGGCATTTCTCATTTTAATTCCATCTTAAATCATTGGAATCAAACTTTAGTTTAGCACTTACAGTTGTAATTTTTCAGTTTGTTTTTTTTTACATTAGGGTAGAGAAGTAAACGAAATTGCTACTCATAAGTAATCATAATAATTACAACTATTATTACATCTAGTACACTGTCTATGACACTGTTTTTAGTAGTGCACACTTGGGACATTTCCTAATTCTCCTGCTATTGCTGTTTCTAGTATTACAACAACAAATAGCTGAAATAGCACATATCACTTCTAGTAGTACTTTAACAAACTACTGCTACTAATACAATAGTTTCAATACTTCAGTAAACGTAAAAGCAACACGTTTATGAGAAAGATCGATGTAGCATAATGAGTTATCTTCAACTTTGAGTTCATATGTTTGTGTTAATGCCAGACAGTACTCACTTCCATTGGTCAAACGAGCTGGGATCAGTTGTAATATGTTATCTTATCTGTCTGTACAAAAAAAAAATCCTTCATGAAACCTTCACGTATTCTTCCAAATTAAGCGATAAGTTCTGTGTTTTATAGTTAAAGGGGTGAGTTCGTTTTGAAGGCAATTTTTGAAGTATAGCCCCTCTGTTATTTACATGACAAGATAGTCAAGCTGCCAACTTCCTTTA
Source organism: Periophthalmus magnuspinnatus (assembly GCF_009829125.3). Lineage (NCBI taxonomy): Eukaryota > Metazoa > Chordata > Actinopteri > Gobiiformes > Gobiidae > Periophthalmus > Periophthalmus magnuspinnatus. Next base: position 18,407,062 of record NC_047141.1, on the reverse strand, counting down.
TTCTATCTCATGGCGCAGGCGAACAACATCATTTCCCTTTGACAAGATTTCCAAGTGAGATTCCTCTAAAACGGAGGAGAGCCCATTCCCAGTCCGCAGCTCCTCTCACTCCCACATCAGTAAGGCGATACCATTATCAGTGTCTGGTTCAAGATTGTATTCAAAAACAGACAAGACAAGGCTAAATGTTGTCATAAGACGTTCTCCCAAAATACCCTGTGCGCTGGGAGTTTTCGCAGTTGCAGAGTCGACTCTCCTCAAACATTTGCTCTCCTCCCACATCTCTGGGGGGACCTACAAACTGGCTCATCGCATGCACTCCAAATAGCAGGCTGTTTATCATGCATTGTCATAGAACAGTGCCCAGCTATACAACCTTACCCTCCCTCTCTCTCCTGCTGGCCCTACATCCCATAATAGAGCTTCCATATCAATCAACGGCAATGAGGTTGGCTCGGGCCTCCGCGTCGTGCCCGAAAAACAACAGCAACAACGTGCCTGCAGTAGCCTCTCTTTGCCCGGGCACAGCCACACCCTGGTGCCTAAAGGAGATGGACGTAGCCTGGGTATTGGGAGACAGACAAGGAGGCAGACAGACACGTGGCCATGTGATTTCGGTATAATTTTGGAAAGCATATTGTCTAATTTTGCCATCTGTCCGGGAGGGAGCGATGGCAGCGTGGAGCTCATTTGCCGTCTGCTTGCTTTATTGCAGCGATACAGAACAAGTTTTTGGAGCAGGATGCGGGGCTGGGTGTGCGGCCCACTGGAGCTGGGAGGAGTGTCAATACAGGCATCAGGAGCCCCCCAATCTATCATCTTTGTCTGACATGGAAACAGCAAAAGTAAACTTCAAAGCACCTGCCAACACCTGAATGAATGATATATGAAGAATTTCAATGTGAAGTGGAAGGGTGTTCTCAAATACAGTTGTCAGTGTTTTGTGTTGTATTATATTGAGTGATATTGTTATGCTGTTGGTCAGGTCCGTTAGCTGTAATTTGGAAGAAAGAATGAAAAAAGGAGAACATATAGTATTTAATATATTGCAAAATATTTCTTATAAACTGAACTGAACTGCCAAACCACCAGAAGACCTATTAGTTGTCTTTGCTGATAAAAAGTGAGCACTGAATTTAAAATGTATTCCTACAAAAATATACTGATACTTAAAAAAACTAAACAAAACTGCTGTAACAAAACAAGAATAAAATTTCCCATTAACAAAAAATACTGCACAGTCTGAGGAGATTTTTTATATGACAATGTAATATTAAAAATGCGCATGTGCAGTTTTCAAGCCAACTTTAAAAAAAAAGTTAGATTAGTAGCTGTGGCCATACAGTCCATCCTCATACAGTAGCCACACACACACATATCCCTGTCGCACGTTGCCGGGTGCGTGTGGTTCAGCTGCTCCTTGGCTCCCACATTAATACAGAGCAGATTGGTGGAGATCTGCAGCCCTTGTTGTTTGATCTTTCCTCCTCTTGCCACATTTCCTGGCAGTGCCGGCCTGCCACACCGCGTGGCGCAGGCAGGACTGGCATGGCCTCAACGTGCCTGCCAGGTTTGTTCTCTGTCTTCTTCCTCGTCCAACTTATTCCCTTATGGCCACGCGGTGGATCCAGCTCCGCACATTACAAGAGCTCCCCCAGCCCCCAGTGACAGGCTGTGTTCAAGAGAGCTCCAATCCACCAGTTTGTCGTCTTCAGAAGGGACTGATGCGACTTCCTCTTTGCACTGATTATAGCCTCTGTGTCACCTTTATACTTGTATGACTACTAGTTTGTTGCAGCTATCCAAATCCAACTCACATAGTACATTTTATATCAGGCAGCTTCAAAAGCGCTGCACAGAGACAGAGAACAATTTTAAAAAACAACATATGGAAAAAAGGTTCAACTGAATCTTACTAGTCTTAAAGAAATAAATTCAGTCAAATTTAACATAAGCAAAAATATAATATATAATAGAATTTGTAAGCCATTACTGCAGCAGAATAATAGCAGCAGTAGCAGAACATGGTACTAGGATTAATATACGTAACACACAGACATGTACATACTAATAACTTTAAACTTATTTTAATTGTATAGTTTTAATGTAAAATGACTTGTTAAACCATTACTACATGAAGAGACAGAAGCCAACACCTAGAGCATGCTTGAACAAACACTATGTTCTTATCAATACATCCTTATTCATTCTCTACTGTGTTTACCCAGTACTTTCATTTGGCCCATAATGCATTGTGGCGGAATAGAGAAATTGTTTAAAATGTCACAATCAAATACAAGTATGAAAAGCAAATATATCTTTGAACTATACAAATAGTATTGCATTTCTTTTACACTAACTTCTATGTCATACTACTTATAGAATTACTATTACTATGGTTAATAAAAATGACACCGGACACTTTACAACAAATAAATACCAAAATTTTGAATCCAGTTTTACTTATATTGTACACTGCTTTCCAACATTTTTATTCCAGTGTTACAAGCAAGAAAACCGCAGAAGCTAATTCGCTATTAGCATGGCCCCATGTTGTCAGTGCCCAATTTGCAACGCTCTAGCTGCCATTTTAGCACAATCTGTCTCCCCTTTTATGAATCGGCATCAGATCTGGCGCTTATCTCCGCCCCTCTTTTTGCATTAACCACTTCATTTGTGACTAATGGCAAGTGCGTGATCATTATCGGCCTAATTTATTCCAAGTTTAAGATGAAGGGCCAGATAAGGTGCACGAGACAATAAGCTGAAAAAAGCCTGTGTGATGCAGTTGAGTTAATGAGGCACGCCGTCTAGCCTCCCCCTGCTCTGTTCTGCAGCGGTGCCAGGGTCAGAAATACTTGCTGATTGAGAGTGAGGGGAATACGGCTGAGATGGCAGTTCAAGGAATGGGACTGGAAAGAGAAGGTGCCAAAAAGTGCTTTGAAGGTGATATGAGATCATGAAAGCATTTGAAACAGAGACTCAGTCAGCGGAGATGTGAGGGGGGAACGAGGTAACGCATCTGTGCAGGCCAGTGTGGATTCAGTCAGGTGTAACGCGAATGAAACTAAGAGTATTGATTGTTTCTACAAATTATTAACAAATATCCGTTTTGTATGTACGTAGTGTAATTATTTGTAGGTAATCAAAATCAATCAAGTCATTAAATGTGTGTATTGTAGCGAAGTAGTTAGTCAGGGTTGTCAAAACACATACATTTGAACAAGTATAATTAGTGAAAAAAATAACTTACCATCAAGTTTTAGAATGATGACAACACTTTGGTTTATGGCATTGCTCTGTTGTCCAAAGACATGCATGTGTAAGTCGAATACTATCCCTATAGAATCAGTGTGAGACCGAATGCCATCTACCCCAAAACCCTTAGCTGCTCTGTCGGCTCTACCCAACATGCCCCTAATCAAATAAAAAAGAAATCATGCAACGTTTAAAATTGAACTTTTTACTTTTGATAGCCAGATTTCTTCTTTTTTTAGTTTGTGCAAGAGTGTTAGAAGCAGGTCCAAAAACACATTAATAATGATGAACCAAATCTTGGCGTTCGCTCATTACTTCTCCATGGTGCTCTCAGGAGTGATCAGTGTGTCCCGATGTGATGGGATCAGTCTGCCTCTCCGCCTCCTGGGCAACATATGGAGCCCTCCAAGTTAGCGCTAAACTTCCCATCGGCTGTTGTGAAAGTGCGCGGCTAACTGTGGCCCTTCGAGAGCTAATTACAAGCCCTTGTGCATAAACCCTGCTCGGATGTTGCTGTGGGCTGCACTGGCGCGACCGTGGCAAGATCTGTGCTGCCTGCTACATAATAAACACCATTTGCATATAATGTCAGACATCGTACGCTAAATTCTTGTACTGATACCCATTTTGGTCCTCCTTAGTCCTGGTTTAATCCTGGTTCCAATAGTTACAAATTTCGGTTATGTTGAGGAAATTAGTATTGTAAGCCACTTTAGTCAAAAACCAATATGAGGATATTTTTGTTATATCATCCAGCCATATGATTAGTCAATTGTTTGTCATGTGATCGGCTTCATTTTTCAAGCACTTGGAATCTATTACTCAATTTTTAAATAAGAACTGTACCCACGCCCCTATGACTTTCTACTTTCTCATACTTTTTCCACTGAATATCTATTTTGTTAAATATAATACCTCTGCACCTGATGCTTGTTTAATTATTCATTTGATTTGAGACACAACATATTGAAAGAAAAGACATGCCATCTGATCATTAAATTCCTTTGTATGTAAGATATTTGTTCCAGCTGACTATTTTACTATTTGGATTCTGGATGCTCAAATCCTTAACCAAAAACTAATTAGCCTTCACCCTCCAGTGATTACAACCTGTGATTTGTAACAGATAAAAAGGCCCTCTTAAGGGATTCCTACAATACATATTTAGCTGTGGAGTAATTAAGCTGTATTAGACTTCATTCATACCTGCCAGAGTGGAGCAGCGTAGTGCTACACAGTGACTCTTTCAATTAATGGAAATGTCTAAAGCAGTGTTCATCAGGGATCAGTGTGCGGGGTCGCGCCTGCGTTTGTCATGCAGCATGCGCCAACACAATTACACACAGCTAACGCTAACTCAGCCACTGATACTGAGCAGCACCTTACAGTGGGCTGGAAAAACTAGCCTGTAGAGCTGATAACAATGAGTTGTGTTTGCTGGTAGGAATTACATTTCTTAAAGATGCACTATGTAACTTGTCTAGTGAATGGGTCTACCACCTGCCTGTCTTCATGAAGATGCTTTGAATGTTCCACAATACCTTATTAAATCAATATCTTTATGGAAACAATCGGGTGACACCATGTACCCAGTTATAGCAGGTCAGGTTCTATGGAGAGGCAAGACATGCACAGTAAGAATATGTTATTTTTCTGACAGTAGCTCAGTTGGAGTTTCAGTTAGAGTGTTTTGTCCTCTGATCCGGGTAGCGGTTTGGATCCCGCTCTTGACATAAACATCATTGGTAGAGCAATCAGATCCACAGACCCACGTGATGCGATTCTAGCTCCCACAAATGAGTACTGTTGTTGAGTAATAAATTGCTCTTGTTTGTACTGCAAGGCTAATTAAAGTGTAGTGTGTGCGTATATATACATATATGCGTGTGTGTGCGTGTGTGTGTGTATGTATATGTACTTTCAAATTTTGACGACTCTTCCAAATAAAAGTATGCTCCTCCATCTAAGCGAGTATGTCTCTGTGGAAAACTGTAGATTCTAGACTTGTAGGATGGAAACAGCCCAACCTTTTACCAGCTGTAAATCAGGTCTCACTTTGAAGAGGTGGAAAATAAATAATGTGTGAAAGTGCAGTGATTTCAGTGATTTAGGGTTGCAGCTTTGAGCAGCGTATTACTGCAGGTGACAGCCGCTGGCAGATAGGCGGCTCGTGTTGAGAGGAAGGATAAGAGGCTATGACATTATGTCTGCAGGGTTCAGGTGTCAGAGTCACAGCGTGCTCCACTATTACTGGATCAATACGCCTCAGTTTGGACTTATCTGGTGCTCTGTGGTTAGCTGACGCTTCTCTGGGTATATAGGAAGTAAATGCCACTAAAGACCGAATACTTCCTTGTTTCTGGGGCACAGGTGAGAAATATTGGTTTGAGTCCTTTTTGAACAAGTAGAGTTTAAGATGTTCTGTTAAGTGTAAAATGATTTTTCTGAAGTACCACATAAAAATACACTTAAAAATGCTCTTATACACTTACTGATGATAGATTTTAAAGTGTAACACCCAAACCTTGATCCTATCTTCTTGCCTGGTTCATATCTTTTACTGTTTGCTAATAGATGGGCCATATTTTAATATCGTTTAAAGTTTGTGCAGTTTGTATCAGCAGCTGGGGTCAAAATATATCAGCTGTGTACTCTCTGTATCTAGTTATAAAGTGTTTTATTGTCCAATAATCAGGAAGCATACTGTTATCATGCTAGATGTAGTTGTTTAAATCAACTAGTTCTGTTTTTCATGTTTTGCTCGTTTCATGACAGTAAAAATCAGGTAAAGTGTAATACGGCTATCAGCTCTGCATTGTGGTTACATTTGTGGGAGCCCTGTAATATTACATTACATTACATTACATTACACTATAACATTAACAATTATTTGGGATAAAATGGTTGTAGTTTTATTACTATAGAATTGCTCTAGTTATATTCTCCAGCTGGAATGTGCTCTTAAGACCTCTCCTTTATGCTTTAAGGAGAAAATCATGTCATGTCCGCTCTGGTGGAGGAAACAGAGGCAGCCAGAAACAAGGAAAAGTGCGCACTTTCAAGTCTTTCATTAAACTTCTGAGGCGTTGAGTTAATCCTTGCTGTACACAGAACAAAAACTCAGCATTCAACAATTTAAAGGCAGAAGGAAGAGGGAGAGAGGGAAGGGGGGAGAGAGTGAGGAGGGAGACAGGCGGGGGAGGGGTAGCCTGATCGCTACATATTCATATTCCTATGCAGGCGTTATCACTTAAAAGGCTTCCTAATTACAACAACAAGACAAAAACTCCTTGGATTCCTTCCAGACCCACTAAATGATAAAATAAGCTTGCACTCTCTCTCTCCGTCTTAATCTCCGCAAAGCACCTTGGAGCCTCATCTCCCAAATACAGGCGAATGAATGTGAAAATGCCATTTAGAGATGCAGGTGTGACATTTGATAAGAAACTTCTGGATTAAATATGTTCTGCTAATGAGGAACCCAGCTATACCCCATCAGGGCAAACTATTGGTGGGTTTGTGTGCTCGCTGATAACGCTTCCACGCGCAAACATCCAAATTCATTATTAATAAACAGCCGCGGTCCCTCTATCACACACAAAGTCTGGATTCTTCAGTAGAGAGACAGGGATGTAGCTCTTATTAGGAGCAATAGCAGGGGGAGGGAGCAGGCAGAGCATGTAGCTGGGTAGGGGCATATCAACTGTGTTCATATTTAGCTGTTTAGGGCATTTTGGGGGGCGGGCTGAGTTTGAAAGCACATGTTGACGGTGCATTGAATGTTGGAACAAAAGAGTCGAAAGTTTCAAGGGATCTGGCACCGAGCGTAATTCTTTTGCTGTGGCTAATACGGAAAAGAGGGGAAAGGCGGCTAAGCCATTGGTGCAGTAGACTGGGAAGTCCCTGGCCCCCGCTTGACATTTATAATGATTTGGAGCAGATTATAGCCGTAATACTGCTGTAGTCTGTAATGTGGCTCTGTAATGAGGTGTGAGTGCATTACCAGCCCGCCGAAGTTGAAGCTTTTCAGACCTTTAAAAGAAAAGGGAGTGAGCGGTTGAGAGAACAGCACACTCAAATGTATTGCATTCATTGTCAGCGGCACGAGGGGAGAGGGAGGACTCCTGAGGCCGGCCCTGTTCAGGAGAAGTGTCAGTCTAAACCAGCTTAGCTCAGCCAGCCAGCAAAGTGTCTATGTGACAGGCAGCAGCAGAGCGTTATTCGGACCAGTAACTGAGGACCACGTCTACCGCCTGGAAAATTTATATTCAAATAGAAATTAGAAATGGATTGTGTTATTTTGGGGAATGTGGCACTTTGTAAAGGCTGCACAGACTGGTGTAATTCTGAGGGAGCCCTGCCAGCACTCCGCTTTGACAATTATTATTTTGGCCTGCTGGCTTTTTACAGTACCTCGTCAAAATGACAGTGGTGCCAATTCTAAAGTCAGACTCAGAAAATGAATATTCTAAAAGGTGTTAAAAAATGCATGTGTTATCTGCAAAAATAAAAACACAGGTAATTCAGCAAGCGTGTGTGCAAATGAAGGTTGCAGGTGTCGGTGGTCCATTTAAACGCTCTTTATGATGTTAATTAGTTGTTAGCGTAATTTCCAGCCTCCGCCATCAAGCGTGAGAAGTTCACAGACCTGCTGTTAACTGGGAGTCAATGCCATGGCACCAATTCAAGAGCTCCCAAAGAGGACGGCCAGCGATAACGAACAGGTGATGGGGCCTGATGCCTATGGCAGCCGGGCTATTGCAAAGACAATTGAATTTGTAGGGAGAAATGAATCTTCCGGACAGCATATCAAATGTTAAAACAACACACATTGCATGCAATTTGCTTATGCAGGCGGGTGATAAAGTGTGCTTATTTAAAAGATAAACAAAGGGGAATCTCACGCAGTAAATTGTGCATGTGTGTTTATTCCCTATGAGTAACGCCAGAGGTTTATGGGCCCAGACACAGGGAGCCATACTTTATGACTACTCTGTTTGTGTGATAGCAGTATTTATGATATTGGAATTTATGTTGCCCTGTATTCTCTGTCTGTGTGGATGTGTGCGTCTGTGTTTAAATACACTTAAGGAGATTTGCTGTTTGTCTCGACCAAGCGCCTTTCACTGATGTCTCAGGTCAGATTCATTATCCCTGTACACGAGCCTCCCAAGGTTAAACTCAGCACACAAGTTTGCTTTCCCTTTATGCCATTAAAGGAGGCTCTTGTCCAGTCTGTTCTACAGCTAATCCAACTAATAACATTCTGCTTAAGATTTGTGTGAAAGAAAACATTAATATTTGTTATTTTGTTGAATTGTTTTGCTGCGGTCCCCATACAGTAAATGCCCCCACCCATATGGACAGACTGCGGGGCATCCCTCTCCCTCTCTGTCTTCTGAAAAAGGCAAATGGGAAGATTTAGGGATTTCGCCAGAGCTCAACTCTATATTATGTGCTTACTGTGATTTCCGGGGTTCTGTCTATGGGATATTTGTTCCCAGCTTTTGAAGAGGCAACTGCTTATTATATGTCAAGTCTTTTGTCAGTTGTATTATCATTTTCAAGCTCCCAATTGCAGCTATGTCTATCTGTGAAATAAATACTAATATCACTTCTGCTACTGTTACAAAAAAGATTTTCTCATGTAAACATTTGTTTTAGAAAGTGGGGTCAAAAATTGTACTTGATCAGACTATTTATTTTCCCTATTTCCTATTTATTTTATTTAATGAGAACTCAGTAGCTATAGTCACATACTTTCACTTGACCTCTAAGTTGTTGTCTTTTTAATGTGCTGTCGATTATAAACTATCATGGCACACTAGTAAATCTGGCATGCATCATCTCCACTATAAACAGCCTAGTACAATTGGCTGTATATTAACAGGCGTCACTGTATACAGTCCTGTCAGGACTCTATTACGGAGCATGCGCCCGCCCCTTGTTTTGATACAGCAGTAATTTAAAGAGTGATCTTAATTGACTTATTTTTTCCGCATGCCTGTTGGAGCTTGCATGCACTGCAATAAGAGTCTTGTTTCTTTATTGGGCCACACACAATGTACTGAGTTCAATTTTACCATTCATAATGAAGGCAGCCGCGCCATTCAAATGCAGCCATAAGCACACAGCAGATAAGAATTTAATTAAATGTAGATTAAAACCAAACAGGAAAACACACTGGCTGATAATTTTTTATCACGTCCCCTGGTCATATTTTTTTCCTCCCTCATACTTTCGACTTGTTCTTCCTTGGGCAACGTCTTTTCAGCTCTTGCCAAAAAGTGGCACGAAATACCTCGCCACCTCTCTCTCACCGCAGTGCCGTGAGATGGTGCAAAATGCCAAACGGAGGGCGGTCATAGGACTAATCGCGATCGGCATGTCTGGGGGAGGATGGGGTGTAAGGGAAGAATTAGTTGCTTCATCCCAAATTTGCATCGCATTCGAGAGGACGACCCCGGCACTGTAGGCAAGGGGGAACATATCTCACTCTGTGCAGCAACAATTAAATATTACCCACAATGCCGTAGAAATGTCACCTTCAGTATCAAATTGTCCATAGTTGCTAAACATGGTGTTACAGAGAGTGCCTGGAAAGCATGCCTGGGCAGTGCAATCTTGGTTTTATTTATTTATTTAAGCAGCATCAGCTAACACAGTGTAGAGTGTAGTGGAGCTGGTGATCCTCAGGCGCTAATAGTGTGCTGAACTCCACTGGGGATACAAGCCAACAGAAACAACTGCAGCCTTGTCAGGGATTTCCCACCAGTGCAACATTACACCGCTCTGTGAACATCCGCCAAACTTGGACCAAATAAACTTTATTTTGAAGAGTTTTGTGAATTTAATGAAAGCACTTTTCAATTAATGCATTTCAGTTGAAGACGTACATTAATTTGGCACCATCTGGTCTACTTATCATGTCACATTTTTCACTTGCATCCAGATTTTTTGCGATTTTAGACAGCTGTTTGTGAAATTAAAATTATGAAAACAAATGTCTGCTCAATAAATTGCTTCTTTCACTCAAAAGTAAGTCTGCATATATGCACGTTGATGCTGTACATGATCATTTGAATATTTTTATGGTATAGAAGTCCTGCTGCTCTATTAGCACAGAGGTTACGGACATGCTCGTCCTGGCTGCTAACATGGCAGAGGGCTTTTCTGTGCCACCTCCATAGCGGCCGGTGCCCGTTCGATGCCCGCCTTGCACCATGGTGCTGCCTCTCAGTTCCACTCTATTACCCGCATGCGGGCGATTGGCCCTTTCTGTGGGGAAAAGAGCAATTTCCTGTCGCAGTCTGTTTGATCAAGTGCTAAACCCTTGTGATCAATAGAGAGACAGATGTCGGCTCCAGATGGCCGCGTGGTGATACCTGGGGCATCGCGGGGCTTGCCAGGACCACAGAATGGCAATGAGCAAGGGCAGCTCCCGATGCACCAGACACAATATGACACACACAATTAGACCTTTAAGCCAAAGATTATTTATCTCTGCTGCAAACCCACACTACATTTAATTAGCACATACTTTTGCAATATAAGATCATGTGAGCAGAGACAAAGAGCATGCTGGGAGTGTGGATGCATTGAGTGGAGCAAAACGATTTACAGAAGAATGAATACCAGGCCAAAATACTGTATTCAATTTTTTAAATAATAATAACATTTTCTTATAACCAGATCAGTCATTTTGATTTCCAAAATGGATGGCAGGTGCCTTTCTCTGGCTCTGTTTTTCTGTGGATAGAAAAGAATTGCCAACACCAGAAGGCCAGAATAGACCTTTTTCCAAAAAGGAGAGACAGAGGAGGAGAGAGTTCCCATTTTTTAAACAGCGAGCATTTGCATTAGGCCTGGCATGCAGCACACTCCCCCTCACAGTCAGCGTGGCCAGCCCATGTGGTGCGGGGTGCAGCCATGTTGGAGCAGGCACTGAGGCTCTCTGCACTGGCCCTCGGCCGCTCACCTGCTCCCGCTGAGGCATGATGGGAAGGAGGACATGGGCCATGGGGCCACAGCTGGAGGGGAGGGAGGTGAGCTCTGCTCTGGTGCGAGGGGTCTCCCAGTCCCATTAGCAGGGCCTGGTCCGGACGGGCCCCTGAGCAGCCGGCCTCCTCAGCGGGGGCCGCAGTAAACACATGTCGACCGGCCACAACCGGCCCATACCGCCCTACCCGCAGAGCCGGTGCACTAATAGAGAGCTCCATGGACAAACCTGTCCAAATAAAGAATAAAGAGGAGAGGAGCCAGTCAGAGCTTTAATAGTCTCCTCCAGTGAGAGTGGACAGGACACTCTAGAGTGTGGCAGCTAATGAGGAGGAGCTTTGTACTGCACCATTATTGTCTCACTGACAGCCCACAGCCCACCGCCTCTTATAGAAACTCCAGCATCTTTGCAGTTTTCCTTTGCTGCTCATGTTTCTTTTTCCTTTTCAAAATTACATACTTTTAATATGACAAATCTTGCACGATCATTTCCAACTCAATTAAACACAGGTGTGCAGATGTAATTAATTTTGAGCAAATAAGATGAAAATTGTTGAGCTTTATAAATGTTAGTTAATTTAAAGCAAAGCAGCTGTTCATTTCAGTTCTTGTAGAAAACAGTTACTGTCTTATTCATGTTTGTATTGTGAAAATGCTGCTCGACTTCCCACAGAGAAGTCAGACAAATTCTAACTGACTAAAAGATGTGTTAAATCATTACTGCAGTGTTTTGTCTCTAAAACACTGTCAGGTGAGTGTTAAATGACAGAGCTGCCCCATGTCTTTGTTATGTGCACATACACTGTGTGTGGAGGTTGTGTATGGGGCTCTCCCGGGAAGACTTTTTAATTTGTGGATTCTGACCCACATGCCATTCACTCAAGGCCATTCATGAGCTGTGGTACCGGCTGGGTCTGCAAAAAACACTTGATGCTAAAATTAGTCCGATCACACACTGAAGAGCAGAGGATTCTTCAATGGTTCTTCAATGTGGTTCTTTGTTAATAATAATCATTTGAAAAATGAGCCAATTTGTATCATACAACTCCATCATTTTAAGGAAACTGTGATTATACTGTTGTTTTTAAAACAATGTAAAAAAAAAACAAAACAAAAACCATTATAAAACATTAATTGTGGTACAATCTTCATTTTAACATGATTGAAATTAAGTAAGAAGACACAATACTATAAAACTTAAAACAATACTATAAAACTTAAAAACAAATAACAATATTATCACTATCCCAGAGCTCTGTCTCATTAAAAATGCAAAAATGCAAACAAAAATACACATCATTATTATAAGTTATTTCACAGGAAAGTAAGAAGTAACTTGGATAGACCTTGCTGTGCTGCTATGCCATGTATAAGGGGTCCTGACTTGAGCCTGAGCAGAGTCCACAGCAAAATGTGGGCCTCTGAGGCTTGAGCATGAGAAGAGTGCCTCCTAGTGGATGATAGAGGAAACACTATAGGAACGGGCTGAATTGGAGAGAGAGGTGCTGCCAAAGTGTGTCAAGTGAAAGAATAGTAGTGTCAGCTAATTGTAGTTTAGCGTAGCATTAATAATAGTAAGCTTGTTTGAATTCTGTTCCAACTCAGCGTTTTCTTTTCTAATTCGGTTGTAAAAATAGCTTGACAGTCATTCTAACACGTCTGATGATCTCGAAACAATCCAAATATTTACCAGCATTCATGAGGTAGATTTTGTTTAGTGTTTGTCAGCGCTGATATGCTCATTATACAGACAAGATAGTCATTTCCATAAAATCACAATTGAGTGTATTAGTTTGTCGTTTTGTAATGGGTTCTAGTGGATGTAAAATAAAGAAAAGGTGATGACATGCAGCTACTTGATATTCGTAGGTGTTGGCGAGCATGTTCCTATTTGACCAGGAGGGTCTGGAGCTGATTGGGAGACAAGCTAGAGTAGAGGTCTTTAATTACGCGCCTGTCTTTTGGCTTCAGGCATCACTGGCCCCACTTCACAATTAAGACCAGTAGTTAGTGTGCAGCCAATAGACACAGACAGGAGCAAGGGAAGAAAAGGAAGTTTCACATCAACAACAAAGAAAAATGTAAGCCTCTTTCTCCAGTAATGTAGATGGGAGCACTTTAATTTGTTTTAACTGGGCCATGCATTTAAATTGACATATCCTCACATGCTTTTTTTTTCTCCCAGTCAAAGCAGAGGTTGCTAGAACGTGGGTCTCTGATACATTTATTAGTAGAATTTTCTTCAATACGCATTTTAACTTCTGCTTATTTGTGACATTGTTTTTCACTATACGCTCTACACACCAACAACACATCTACACATAATTTCTTTATTTATTGGTATCACTTAAGTTTAAGTAGCACATATTAATTGTTAACAGACATATTAAGTAAATAGGATGGTTGTTAGTATATATGTATTAATGCTCTTGTCTGTATGCCCTATTACAAGTATTTAGCCTTGAACCATTTTTCCCCAGTAACTACCACTAACTACTAGCAAACCAATCACCACATCCATCGCAACTGATCCCTACACTTAAGTGTTACCAAATTTATATGTACATTATTGTATGCTTGATTACATCTCCCTACTACTGTTACTACTTAACTGATATATTTGGAAGTTTACAACTACTATATATTTGGTTTAGTAATTACTTCTGGTTGTGTATTGAGTGAATTAACAATACTCCAACTTCCCCCTCCCCATGGGTGTTTTGATACATGATCAGATGGTGCCATAGGTCTAATGTTAGTTTTCCCCAAATGCCCGTTAAGCCCCTCCCTCCCTCATATGTGAATAGGACTGTACTCCAATGCCGTAATGGCCACTGCAATGGTAATGTGTTTGGACAGATGGGCGAGGCAAGTGCTGATGCGGTGCTTAACTACGCATTTTACAGCTAAACTATTAAAGAGTTGCGCTGTTTACACACCAGCATTTGAATACCTGTCTTCAGGCCAGTTTAATTATCCCGGCCCTTCTGTTATTCCCGCCGCTTTGTTGTCTCTGAGCTTTGCACCAGGCATGAGAGATTTGTTTGCAGCTTCATTAAGATATGGTTCTGGTAGCGGTTTGCAGGGTGCGGAAAAATTTGTTTGTGCTCAAGTATCTTTGCTCTGTTCTCCCCTGCAATGCACCCCCATACGTATAAAGATAATGTGTGCATCCATTTTCTTATAAAGTCATTTAAAGTCAGAAAATTAAAGAAATGCCCCATGATGCCTGCACTTTGAAATCTCTCAGAGCTTTAGGCAAAAGGGGCGGAGACACAGTGCCCTGTGATTCATTGGTAGACCTTTGATTGGTTTAGGAGCACTTAGAGGGGAAAGGGTTTGCATTATAATGTGTTTTATGGATTCCTTCATATGTTCCTCTTCAATGGTATGTTCAAATGGAGCATTAATCAAAGAAAGTGCAGGGTGAGGGCATGGAGCCAACCCAGCCAGAGTTGTGGGCCGGCTGTAGAAGCAGTGGTTTTTAATTATCTGGACGACGTACAGGATGCCGTTTTTGATTGTTTTAATGAGGCAGCTGGCTTATTGTCTCCCCTTAATTCCTCCATTGTTTTTAGAATATGTCATAGTTCTTTATTCTTTTATCAGGTGCTCTGCAGGAGGATTTAGACAATAGCCTTCATTCCAACTGCATTGGCCACTGCACAAAGGCGGCTCACTGCAGACAGTTAGCCGGCAAACAAGTGCAAATCACCACTACACTTCTGCAGCCTCTCCTCCAGTTTTCTGACTCACACTTTGGCCTCTGGCTCTGACATCTAACCCTCTCTTGACACCTGTATTGACAAAGATATTGCAGGGTTAAGAAATCGTCATAATCGCTAAAACTGTAAAATGTAAAGTGATTCTCTGTGATATACCACAATCCTGCACCAAATTACAACAAAAATATTCAGATAAGAGATGCATTCATGACTCACATTTATAAGCGCATGTTCTGAATTCAAATCTAGGTTGTTGGGTAGCTTTGTCTATCCCAGATTTCTCTCTAATTTTAGGGTTTGTTTTTTATGTAATCAAATATCATAAAGGAACAAATTAAATCGCTACAAAAAAGGTCACACTTTGGCAATTTCGTGTTTCCTGTTAATCTCAATTGGAAGGCATGTTTAGGGGAAAAGTACAATCGACAAGTCCATATGTCACTCTGCATTAACTTGCATTTTTACATTCACTGCCTAGAAAAGGTAAATTCTATAGTTTATGCATGACAAATTGTAAGCTTGTGCGCACACTGGTGTTATCACAAAGGTGATCGTGAGGACAATATAATGATGACAGTTGAGTTCCTGCAGCATCACCCTGCTCCTCTTGCTCTTGGCTGGGTAACTTTACCAGAATGCTGCCTCAGTGTTTGGTGTTGCTCTGAGAAAGTGGGACATCCTCAATCCTCAAACTCTCTTCTCACTTACGCACACACAACAGATGGATGTGTAGCAGTCTTGGCTAAAGGAATGCTGTCACACTGTATATTCAATGCTTTCAAAATGCAATAGAACATTTTCATCCAGCTACATAATCTACTTTATTTCAGCTGAGTAGAGCATTCAACTCCTTTGATTTAGATTGATCCAAAAACATTGAAGCCTATCTTAGCATCTTCTCCGGTTCATAATTCTCTTTGTAAACCAAGTGTTTCAGAACTAAGCGCTACTTCACACGGGAGAGGAGAGACTTTTTTTGTGGCTGCGATATATTCCCTGCCATTGTCGGGTGGCAGTTTGTATCTACCTTGATGGTAACTTGGGCAGACAGTGGAGAGGAGTTTTGTTATTTTAATTAGAAGATAAAAATTCAAAGGGGCTCTCCAGGCAGTGTGTGGTATGACAGAATCAGAAAGATGAAGTGCGGCAGGCCTGAAGTGTGCGTAGCGTCACAGCAGATTGTCCGACAGATAGGAGCTGCTCTTTAAAGTGGCAATGACGTGCACGCTCTCAGCCATGCACACAAATGCCATTCAGAAAGATACCATATTTTAAAAGTATTTACTTCTTATGACATCTTTGTGCTGGTTCAAGCCATACCTCTGCAGCTAGTAAGTTTTCTTTAATTTAGGCTAAAAACGTACCCTCCGTTCAGGTCAAATGCTGGCTTTAGTGGCTTATTGAACAGCCTGTCAGAGGAACTTTTGCTCTGGCACTGAGCTATGGTTTTGGCACCTAGTAATAACCATTTAAACAATAGCCTTTTTAAAATCGGGTACTGAAATGCAATTAATGAATATGCTGAAAAAGCTTGTAGTTAAAGAAAATTGAGGCCTATGTTATTTGGTGGCTGAGCTGAGCTGGTTAAATCCTAGTGAGTTGAGGTTGTGTGTAAACAGGAGTAATCAGTGCTGCACACGTGTGGCTCTGTCTCCTCTTGTCCTCAGCCTCTGTAGCTCTCCTCAGAAGTCTCTTTGTCTCGCAGCAGCCAGGGCGCACATCACATGTCCCCTCTCAGCCTGACACTCCGTCGGTATGTTTGCACATCTTTGAAAGCTAACAGCGTGCTTTAATTAATTGTCCAGCTTTCCTCAGAAACAATGTCCTAATTCTGCCATTTAGTGGGAGCGTATCATAGTTTGTTGTTATCTCCCCAGCCAGATTTCTGTAAATAGTCATATTAAAAACTTTAATCTCTTCAATGGAAAATGAAGTGCAGCTGAAAAGCCTGTCATGTGCAGAGATAAATATTATCTAAAGCTAAAACCTTCACTCTCTGCCTCTCCCCTCCCTCCTCACAGCCCTCCCCTCTCTCACTTAATGAATATGTTCAGAAGATTTCAGAGCAATGCTTAATCCCAAAACATAACAATCTAATGGCACAGAGGACCTGTATACCAGCTGACAATGGTGCCGCTTATCGAATGTGTTTTCAATGTCAATTGCAAATTACAGTAAAATGTGTTCTACTTTAGGACTTTAAGAGTATGTATTGTACTTAAATAATATTTACAATATGTTCTTTACACTTTAACGCTTTTCAGAACATTATCGTGCAACATATAACAACATCAACTACCATTACCCAAACACCTTTCTGCCTTACCTTACATTGAAGGCCAGTTGTCTTTAAAAATCTTTATCTCTGTGTTTTGCCAGGTGGTCAGCTGTGGTGTACCACCACTAAGAACATGATGGAGGATGAGGAGCTGGTGGCATTTGCAGTGGACTTTGACTCTCGTCTGCAGGCGGTGAATCACATGTCTCTGAGCGAGGGCATGTACCCAGCGCGGCTTTTGGACAGTATCCAGCTCCTGCCACAGCAGGCTGCCATGGCCTCCATCCTGCCCACTGCCATCGTCAATAGTGAGTGTACACGCAGCAGCATGCACACTGCTGGAACCAGGCGAGCTTTTGTTTAGGGACACACAATCGCTCTTGTGTCTTTCCTCTCACACACACCAACACAGTCTGCATTCAGTCACCTGCTTAACAAGAAGCACCGTCTCCGCCGGGCCTAGATTAACCCAGATGAGTCCCTGTGCAGAAGATAAGAGCTATCGACCTTCAAGTTTTGGGTTCACACAAACAGATTGGAGCTCAAACTAACATGTTAATTGCAAAATACAGGCCTCATGCAAATAGTGCGTGTTTACTTAGCAAAGGCTATCTGGGTTCAGCACAACAGGGAGGCTTCTGTAAGCAGATGGTCTAGTGTTCTTGTTTGCCCTTGAGAAAGAGCACCAAGCCAGTTGTAGCAAGCAAGATATGCAAGGGCTGAGGATTTGGAGGGAAAGCTTTTTAACTGTAGGAAGAGTCTGTATGTGTCTGTGTGCGGTCTTTATCTGTACATGTTAGAATATGAAAGTATGGGATAGATTCTGATATCACAACCTCTTTGTCCTCTCTGTCCTCTCAGAGGACATCTTCCCCTGTAAAGCCTGTGGAATCTGGTTTCGGAGTGAGAGGAACCTACAGGCCCATTTGATGTACTACTGCAGCGGGCGGCAGAGGGAGCCAGAGACAGTGGTGGAGGACAGTGACACAGGGCCACACCAGACTCCCAGCACCTGTCCATTTCCTCAGTGTAACAAGAGCTTCTCTGGAGCCCGTGCACTGGAAATACACTTGAGCACTGCACATAGTGGTGAGTGAACAAGAAAATAACCACACAAATCGTATTCATGCATGGGACATGTTGGTAAAATGTATTGTGAAGACATATTCATATTTGAATACTTTTGTCATAGAATCAACATATGTCTCTGTCAGCAAATAAAGCTGACATACATTAGTCAGACTCAGAATAATGCATTGAAGCAAATACTCTTGGCATAATGCATGAGCATGTGATTCTTCCATAGTTTGCTGTAAAGCAGAAGTGGGAGGCAAGATTCTGAGCATTTCTCCCTTTTATCTTCTTCGCAGGTGTCAAAATGGAAGAGAGCCTCCCTCCTGGCACCAGCTTGAAATGCACAATCTGTAACTACACGGCAGATTCTCTTATTACATTCCAGCATCACATCATGTCTCACCTGTCACAGGCGGCCTTCAGATGCAATCACTGCCATATCAGCTTCCAGAGCCACAGGGAACTCTTACAGCATCAGGACTTACACGGGCATGGCAGCAAACTTCACAGAGAGGGCGATGGCACGGAGCTGTCCCCCAGGGGGCCGGAGGAGAGCCTGCAGCAGGCCCGAGCTGATCTGAACAGGAAGGACGCTCTTCTGGGGAGTCCCAAAGGGGCCCTCACCAAGGAGCCCAGTACAGACGGGGAGGCTGACAAAGCTGAGAAGAAGCCCATGCTCTCTGCTCAGAAGGGAGAGGCCCACCCAGGCAGCAAGGCCAGTTTTTCTTACACTCGGATCAAATCTGAACCTTCCAGCCCCCGACTGGCCTCCTCCCCTGTGCAGCATAACATGCCTACATTTCCCATGGGTCCATTCTTGTCTCAGTTTGCTTTCTCCCAAGATATTTCAGTAGTCCCACAGGCTTCTGAAATTCTGGCAAAAATGTCAGAGCTAGTTCACCGGAGACTGCGCCACGGAGGGAACAGTTACCCCCCTGTCATCTATAGCCCTCTCATGCCCAAAGGGGCCACCTGTTTCGAATGCAATATCACTTTCAGTAACCTGGACAACTATTTGGTTCACAAAAAGCACTACTGTAATAGCCGCTGGCAACACATGACAAAGTCTCCGGACTTTTCTGCCTTGTCTGATAAGATCCCTGAGGCAGTGAGCCCCAACAGTGGACACAGTTCTGTTAGCATGTTAGCAGGCTGCCACCCAACAGAAACTGACAGCCATCTGATGCAGTCTGCCTGTCTAAACTCCAATGTGCTGGACATGATCAATGCAGGGAAAGGAGCAGATAAGGATCTAGCTGGACAGGTGAAGAAGGTCTCCACTCCGACAGGGACAGAGGACAGGCTCAATGGCAAACCATTGGAGGGGAAAAGCCCCAGTACAGGTTTAGTAGAAAGTGACAATGACCCAAACAAGACAACTTGCGAAGCCTGCAATATAACTTTCAGTCGCCACGAGACCTTCATGGTCCATAAGCAGTACTATTGTGCGACACGTCATGACCCCCCCATGAAACGCATGTCTGCTAACAAGGTTCCATCCATGCAGAGGACCATGAGGACCCGCAAGCGCCGGAAAATGTACGAGATGTGTCTCCCTGACCAGGAGCACTCAAGACCTCCAATCGGACAACCAGGTTTCCTGGGTGTTCCTCCAATGAACCCTTGTACATCCCAGGAGGCTGTAGACAACATCACTGATCGCTTCCACCCACGCTGTGATCTGTTCCCCAGCATGGTCCCCAAACACCTGGAGGCCTCTCTGACTGTCACTAAACCTATTCTTCCCGCCAAATGCAGTACAACAGAGCAGCAGGAAATCGATGCTCCAATTGATCTGAGCAAAAAGTGTTCACCAGGTTCTGACAAAACATGCATCTCCCCAAAAAGACTCTTGGATTATCATGAATGTGCGGTTTGCAAGATAAGTTTTAACAAAGTGGAGAACTACCTGGCACACAAACAAAACTTCTGTCCTGCCGGAGCTCAGCCTCAACCGCCACAGCCACAAGCGCACAATGAGACTGGCAGCCTTGATACAACTGTATTTACAGAAGTGAAGAGTGAAACCAATAACAATCCTGATGACATATTTGATAAGAGCCCGGGCAAATGTGAGAAGAATGGCAATGGGAAGGTGCTTGTGCAGAATGGAGGCATGTTCCCCCCTCACCTGGGGCCTGTCCCAGGACTCAAGCCTTTTGCTGAACCCCAGCTCATCCCTTCAAAGGACGAGAACAAGAATGTGTTTCTGCCCCACTGCCTTTATCCTGGGGCAATAAAAAAGGTTAAAGGTCCGGAACAAATATCCCCTTATTTTGGAATAAAGCCTACTGATTATGGGTCTGCAGGAGGAGCAGGTCAGGGTGAGCTCATGGAACAGGAGCAGAGTGTGAATGGAGGCAGTGCTACTGTTGGAGGGGACACAGGAACAACTCCCCAGCAACCTGCCTCCAACGGCTGCCCCCACCCTGGCAAAGAGCCCCTTCCTCTGATGCCCAAAAACCGCAGCATGGTCATTGTCAACGGGGGACACAAGCCAGAGGACTGTACAGACACGGCTCCTCCACAACAGGAGAACCAGCCTCAGCCGGAGGGCCAGCCCCCCAGTGCCTCTCCCACGTGGGCCAGTGAGAACCAGAGCAACACCAACGAGAACATGTCCCCCTCCGCTAAGTCCCCAAGTGAGGAGGCAGCGCCCACCGTTAATAAAGGCGTGAATGGAGCTGGGAGTGGAAAGTACTGCCGCCTCTGTGACATCCAGTTCAACAATCTGTCAAACTTTATAACCCATAAGAAGTTTTACTGTTCTTCACATGCGGCAGAGCATGTAAAATAAGTGCAGAAGAACACAAACTGTTACTCCCTTTGCCCTAATATTCCCTTGAACTTTGACTCCTTTTTCCTCTTTGTTTTGGTACACTGTTGTGTCTGAAATAGTGCATCATGCAGTGCTATCTGCTGCTTGTGGACAATCAAGAGAAGCTTCTTCTTTCATTGTTTTACGACTTAAACATGCAAAACCATTGGTTAAAAAAGAAAGAAAAATAAATCAAGAATAATATTGGTGCCACTTTCACATTAATTTATTTTACAATCAGTATTAATAGGAGTAGTGATCTTAATTTAAATTCAAAATGAAATTTATATCAGAGTTGTTTGTAATGTTATTGTATAGTCATTCTTGTGTAGCACACATATTGTTTACACTGTATTGTAGGCTCAATGAAACAATAGACAATACAAAATGAGATGCATTTTAGACACAAAATAGCTACTGAGGCACTTGTATATTCTTTTTTGCTGAACCACTTTCTGTATATGCCCGAAATGTCACTAGCAGATGTTACTAATGACATGTTACTGACATGTTAGCCTTCAATATCAGTTTGAGGGTGATCAGGCACTATCCTGCAGATGACTTGGGGCACATACACTTGGCTTTGCATACATCTGTGGCTGTTTGTCCCTGTCTTTTTTCTTCAACTCAGATGTGGATGTTTTCATGAGGATGGCAGCATTCTTGTATAGTACTTGTATTTCTGTTTGATGATACACTTTGGTCTCCCTTTTTGAATTTTGCTCTCAATGCAATACTCTGTAAATGAGGGAACATTACTGAAAGCAGTATTATGATGGGGACTGTGCATATAATTATTTGTAACCCCAAAGGGAAAAAAGAATTTAAGTTTATTGCTGGTGGATGGGTGGGAGGTCAGTGGGGATACTGATGTAAAATGATCATTCCAATGTCCTGACTGTGGGAGAAAATGTTTCTTAAAACGTTGTTGCTATGCATGTATATGGATGGAATTAAATTCCAGATCTGTTGGAAATTTTTATTTTGATGTGGTGTCATAATTAAACTTAAATCCTCAGGATAAACACATCTCAGTGGTCTTTTTTAATTATTTTTCATCAGATCAGATGTAGAGTGATTTATCGGTCTCAGATCAGAGACATACTGTGGCATTTGTAAAGAGCACCAGAGCATTGAACATATTTCCTTATGGACTCTGGACTCAGTCCAGGCCAGGGATATTGTGGAACGATGAATGCTCAACCAACTGAGGGATGGAGCTTTAAAAATTTCCAACAATCCAACAAAGCCTATTTTACCTTTTGTAAATATTAAGATATCGTTGGCTTATTTTACAACTAGAGAATTAAACATTATTCCATTGTTGACTAATTTTCAGATGTACGTCTTAGCTTCATAACTATAATAACTCATACATGAAGAAAATACAAAACTACATTTAAAAAATATATTTTTAATCATAATTCTTAAAAACAATATTCCAACCGATATTTATCAGATATTACATTGACGTTTTGGCAGAATCTATGCACTGAAGTGGTTGGCTTGTCTCTGGTTGACTAGCTTCCTCAGGTGTTGGCTGATGGCAGATGGCTCCTTGTAGATCATTCGCCGGTCAGCTCCTTTTATGTGAATGTGATTGGCTGATGGGTATGAAACCTCCAGAAACTTCTTTTGAAGCTTAGCCACCATCTGGTGCAGGAAAGAGTTGGTTATAGACCATTATTACCACATATTCAGACAGAGAATATCTACTAAACCATACTAGACTCCATTTTGAAGAGGCTCACCTGGTTGAGCTGTTCTGGTATTTCTTGGTCAAAGTGATCTCCAGTGATCACAGTCACAGATGTCCTGCTGGAGAGGGGCTTAAACTGTGAAATGTCTCTAGAAAGAAGAAATGCAAAAATATGTGTTTCATTAAAATTATCAGAGTTAATATTTTCTAAAAGCCAACAGAAAAAGTGAACTTTTCCATACTGTACTTGAGCTGCGCTTTCATTCAGAAAGTAATGCTCATCCACAGCACTGCTCTGATGGGCAGGATTACACAACAGGTATTTCTAAGAGGAAGAAAGAGATTCACTCATTAAAACAACTCATTGTATGTGCATATTGCACAGAACTTGCTTTTGCCAAATACAATTTTGACCTAGAGTTCACATTGTGAAATATACTAACATACATGTATAGAGATGAACCATTTTTCTTTAAACCCACAGAATGACCCCATTTTGGACTTTTCTCAATTATATACAGGTTAAAAGAATGTACCCTTGAGAATAGGACTTCATGCTCTGTTGAATTTTGCTGTGTTTTTTTTTTTTTTTTCCCCACTGTGTGTGCGTGTGTATATTATTCGAACCTTCAGAAGCCTTTCTACCCAAACCTCACTCTGTCCTTGGAGATTTCAAGCACAATGATGTCCTCATCTCCTTGGCAACTGTAATACTTGAAAAGCTAGGACTGACATCACTTGTGCCATCACATGTGGGCGGCTGGCAGTAGCAGACAAGGCTGTTCCTGTTTTAATTTAATACTGGATCATATGAACAGATGTTGATGACTGAATGTATGGCTCGAGTATAGAAAAATATTCAGAGGTACACTATGATCTTCCTCATATTGATGAGTTAAAGATTTGCTAAATTTACGGATACTCAAAATGCTTACTCTAATTCACACTCACATTAATGAAGTGACCCATGGACAAACAAGTAAAATAAAATAAATCAAAGAAAACAAAAATGGAACCACAGCACTTTTTGAATCAGTACTTATCAAGTCTAAGGTAAAGGCTTGGTAAAAAAAAAAAAAAAAAAAAAAAAGACTTACATGCCTCAGTTTACATACATACATACACACACATTTTTTAGAGGACTTTTCAAAGTATAGATAAATAGAGTTAATAGAAAAAATAAAAGAAAATTAAAGTCCAACTTTTTTTTCAAAACAGATACATAATAATGGATCAATTTGATAAACATATAAATATAAACATTTCCATATAAAAATCTCATCCCCAATACATGTTTGAAATGTTTGTAGGTTATATTAACAGCTTATTCCACTAGAACTGCATGGCCTGTCACAGGGCTGCATTTACTATACAACAGGGATCAGGAGATATGATGCACTTGTGTCTTGTCAGTGTAACAGTTTTCATTTATTTAAAAAGGAAATGTGTCTGGTGTCATATCATGCCAAATTCAGCCTCTTTCAAAATGAAAACAAACCATCATCCACTCTCATCTCCAGTCATTACTCTCACACTAGCACCATCCTGTGGCCAGATTAGAACCATGAGACAAACGCATGTAAACACTTCAAACTAAATATATTCTATGCATTTTTTTCAATACATCACACATTTAAAAAGTAAAAAAAAACAACAAAACATTTCAAATAGGATTTTTTTTTTACCGGTGAACACTACTGAGCATTCCTGTATGTCATTCAATATTGTGATGTCTGCACACACTATGGATGACAAATGCTTTTATTTTAAAAACACACTTTTACAAGAGGTTACTAGTAACATGTAAAAATAGTGTAATAACACCAGTAGTAATAGCATTAGTGGTACAGTGAGTGTTGTAAATTCAGAAATTATTCAGAAATATTGGCAGTAAAAATATTTCATATAAAAAAATACCAAGTTATTTTCTCCACTGTACGTATTTTTTATCTCACCCCTGAATCACATCAATCTAGTGATGAAACAAAGTAAAGTAGTTTTATCTAGTGTTTCCAATGGAGGGCCCACTCATCTCCATCTTGTTATTGTTTTTTGCCTTGTCTATCTTCAGAGGTCTGTTGAGAGACGACTCTGATCACAGTAAGAATGCTTTTTTTTTTTGCTTTTTTTTTTAATAAAAATGTGTCTGTTACCATACTGTGGAACATTTTAGGAAAAGCAATAACATCTCAGTGGAAACCAACAGGTGGCGAACTCACCACCAGAAAAGTTAAACATATTAGATGAGGTTTGATTGTGTCTCTCACCTGCCGCTGAATGACCTCCTCGGACACATTCTGGCCTCTCACAGTTGGTTCCAAAGCCCCCAGGATGATCAACATGCGGCTCAGGCCCGTGGCTGCGCAGAACTGCTTGGCTTGGAGTGATGGCACCAGCTTCCCATACCTCAATAAACACAAACAGACGAAATAACAAAACTCATTAAACTTTGGCAACGGGCACTTCAGCCTTGTAGCCATATGGCAATTAGATTAGCTATATACCCTTGATAATACTGGGATAATGGAAGACGTGACACTCAAGTTATTTAGTGATGCAACATTAGTGGAAATAAAGAAGTTAGGCCAAATCTACCAGTGCTTTTAATTTTCTTTGAAGCCTATTCCAAATGATGTTATAGGTAACTATCACAGTTGTCACATTTTCCGATTTTTGTCCCTGAGGATTGCCACCTGCTAATGCTGGAAGGAAAGTCAGTGACAGTTTGTGTACAGAAAAACACTGCCATAGTGCCATAAGTGAGTCAAGACATTAAGACTTGTCACTCCATGTGCTAATGAATACAATGAGTTTCTGTAAAGTTAAATGTTACAGCTATGTGCATCACCATATGTGGATATAATGTTCTTGCTTTAACCACTTTCCACTACAAAAGTTTCAAAAATTTCTTACACATTTCTATTCAAGTCACCTTCCCAGCAGTTTCAGTTCTAACAATTTGGTACATGTTTGGCAGTCATCCAGTATGTGTCACCTTTTAATAGCCTTAAAAGACCATTCATAGTGAACAAATAGTTTATGATGAATGATTCAGTCTTAGTAACCACTTAACCTAATTGTAACTCTTTAATTAAGTAAGTACTAAGCCTGAATCATTCTTAATGTTTGGTTCATTATGAATCAATTTTTTTATTCATGACTAATTAAGGTGTACTTATTCTAAAGTGGAAACCAGTAACTCTATAGAAGCTGCAGTTTTGGAAATGCTCTGACTCAAATAGCTATTGCATTCTGAGTTTGATAAATATGGCAGAAAGTATGGATGCTTGTTAATTTATACAGCTTCTTAGACATTATTCTTGCTGCCAAATGCATCATAATTTGATGCCTCGTACAGCCTTACCATACGAAAGAAATTATTCCAGCTAGCACTATGAAAGCTACTACACTATGAATATTTGGTCAGCTCTTTTCCGACACAAAATCTTAAAGTTTCTCTCTTGCAAACATTTGCCTAGGGAATGAGAAATGCTCTTTTTTTGGCAGATGACAGAAGAAGAGCAGTGGGATTTTGTAACCCAGGAGGCCCAATCGGTCTCGGCTCACTGGTGCTCTGAATTGCCTGGTCTCAGCCTGTGGAGCCCAATCAATAGTGCAATGTGCCTGCTGCCGCCATGACGATGCAGCGCTGTCTTCCCAACACGCTGTAGATCTGCGACAGCGGCTCCTACCTTGTGCTGATCTGAGCTACATAGAAAAAACATACATACACTATTCAATAGTACTGTTTAATATAAGGGCAGAAAAGCTTAGAAAAACTTTTTACATGTGGTAAAGTGGGCAGTTCCACAGGTGCTAATATGTTTAATGTCAGGGTTTTCTTTAGATATAGTCACTTCAAAATGCACAAGAAAATTATAGGTATTGATATAAACAAAATAAAATCAACATCAAAATGCTGCACAAAAACTCAGGGCGAATAAATAGTGCAGCTCTGATATTCAGGGGTATATTCCAAATTTTTAGAAAGGCCAAAGGTCTGTCTTTAAGATCTGGGGGTCTCATTTATAAAACAGTACACTAAAATCCAAAGTTATAACTGTCAACTGGACAAAAAGTTGTAGGACTGAAGATGTTTTGCTGCTCATCCAAGCCGCTTCTTCAGTTCTGGTCAGATTGCTAGTGGACACTGCCTTAAATCTATGTGCATGGAGGAGCTAATTACACTGAATGTAGACTAAGACTGAATGCAGGCTCATTTAGGCTGAAACTGTAAACAATAGCTGTTTACGGTTTCAGTGTAGTTAGCTCCTCCTTGCAGATAGATATATGCAGATAGACTATGGATCATACCTGGGTGACTGAGGGATTACACAAATATAAAACAGTATGTGGAATTGTGTCTAAAAGTACTTAGTAAGAAAAAACAAACTTCACATATGTGAAAAAAAAAACATTTATAAAAGCCTCTCTTTCCAGCAAGTCATTTCATCATGGGAGGACAAGCCCCTATATTGAATGTACTTCCAGAACATAACTGATGGCTGATATCAAGAAATCCAACCAATGGCTTGAGAGAACTGGTCTGGACTAGCACTAGTGCAATAGAGGCCCAGTTCTACCAAACCAGACAAGACCCAAGGTGGAGGCTGTAAAATTATGTCCCTGAGAGACAATCCAGAAAATAACTGGGTGTAAGATGCTGCAGGGAAAGCATACATGGAGCGGTATAACCAAGTGTCCGGCATAGTGTACAGAAACATCTGTGCAGAGTACGGACTGGAAACACCAAGGTCAAGGTGGGTAACGCCTCCAAAGGTAGTGGAAAATGACCAAGCCAAGGTCCTGTGAGACTTCCAGATACAGACTGATAGAATGGTAATATATCAACCGGACATCGTGGTGCTGATTAAACAACAGAGCAAAGCCGCTGTGGTGGACCTTGCAGTACAAAGTGATGGGAACATCAGGAAAAAGGAACATGAGGAACTAGAGAAATACCAGGGACTCAAAGAAGAGCTGGAGGAGTTCTGGAAGGTGAAGGCATCAGTGGTTGTGCGTGTGCGTGTGTATATATATCAGTCACAAGATCATATTTCATATGTGGACACAATCTTGTGGAGATCTTGTAGAATGTGATCATATGCCATTCCTACTCACTAGACAAACATAATGCATTTCTGTAAGTCCACTCTAAATACTGAGACTGTGCTTTGCTCCACTGACTTCACATTGTACACTGTGCTGCTGTGCTATCAGGCTGCCATTCTAAACATGTACTTTTCATGTGTAAAAATAACCTCTTTCACCTGTTGTTGATATGACATGTCTCTACCATAGCTAGCTCCTGCTTCAAAATGCGTTTTGATTGAAGTGATAAGGTCGATAGAACGCACACAGACGGGGTTTTTCATCTCCTACAAATGGCTGTGTATAGATAACATATCGAGCATATTCATGTACAAGTTAAGACTCCAGCTGATTTATACAGTTGAAACCTGAAGTCTACATAAGCTTTTTTTCCCCTCACTGTCAGACTAAACGTTTTCTGTTTTAGCATTAGAATTACCTAATTTATTTCTACTTGCTAAATGTCAGAATAATAAGGATTTTTTTAGACAACTTTTCATTACTTTCTTCAAAGTCAGATGTTGACATACATTTCAGTAGAATTTGAGACCATTGCCTTTAAACTGTATGACTTGGGTCAAACGTTTTGGACATCCTTCCACAAGCTTCTCAAAATAGTTGGCAGGAAATTTGGTTCATTCCTCCAGACAAAACTAGTGTAACTGAGGTAAGTTTGAAGGCCACCTTGCTCGAACATGCCTTTTCAGGTCTGCCCATAAATCTTCTAATGACTGAGATCAGGGATTTGTGATGGCCACTCCAAAATGTTGACTTTGTTATCCTTAAGCCACTTTGTAACCATTTTGGCAGTATGCTTTGGGGCATTGCCCATCTGAAAGACCCATTTGTGTCCAAGTATTTCCATATAATGTTCTTTCCTCATGATGCCATCTATTTTGTGAAGTGCACCAGTCCCTCCTGCAGCAAAGCAACCCCTCAACATGATGCTGCCACCCCCTTCTTTCTTCCCCTTTCTTCCCCAAATGTAACAATGCTCATCATGGCCAAACAGTTCAATTTTAGTTTCATCAGACCACAGGACATGTTTCCAAAATTAAGGTCTTTGTCCCTGTGTGCATTTGCAAACTGTAACCTGGCTTTGTTATGTTTCTTTTGGAGTAATGGTTTCTTCCTGCATTGTGGCCTTTCAGCTCATGCCAGTACAGTACTCGCTTCACTGTCGATAATGACATGCTTCATCCAGCATCTTCACAATATCTTTTGCTTTTGTTCTTGGGTTGATATGGACATTTTGGACCAAGCACGTTCATCTCTGGGACGCAAAACCCGTCTCCTTCCTGAGCAGTCTGATGGCTGGACATCCCGATGGCTGGACATCCCATGGTGTTTATACTTGCATATAATTGTTTGAACAAATGAACAGCACCTTCAGGCATCTGGAAATTGCACCCAAGGATGAACCAGGCATGGCAAGTCCACAATTCCCTTCCTGATATCTTGGCTGATTTCTTTTGACTTTAGACAAAGCCACAGGTGTGTCTCTAATTAACTCAAATGTTGTCAATAATCCTATTAAAAGCTTTTAAAAACATGACATCATCATCTGGGTTTTCTCAAATTTTTAAATGCATAATTATCTTACTGCATGTAAACTTCTCACTTTAATGAAATTTTATGAAAAATCTTAAGTCTTAAAAAATCCTTCTCTCTCTTTTTCTGGCATTTAGTAAATAGAAATCATTTTGATCATCCTAAATCCTAAAAAGAGGAAAAGTTTAGTCTGATTTCATGTCAGAAAAAAAAGTGTTTGTATCTTTTTATATAGTGTATGTAAACTTTTGGTTTCAACTATATATACACATGCACACAGGAGGAAGGAACAAAGCCTACAAGAGCTGGATGATATGAAAAACAAACTCCCCCTTATATTAATTAATCACGATTTTTAATTCAATTTCATTTTGTCTTACTAAAAAAATGCTTCCATTAGTTTCCTGAACATAAACAATACAGACAACAAAAAATGGTCCATTTATTCCTCCAAAGTCTGACCTCTGCTGCAAGCTTTATCGGCAGTGGATTGGCTATAAACCTCTCAATTGAAAAGACCCAAGAATATCTTGGACAATTGTAAATGGTTGAATCTCGATCCCATTTCAAAATCAGTTATCTAGCCCTAACTATACAAGTCAACACCAACACTTAATCTGGACTAAACCAGAACTAAACCAGGATTAAACCAGCCCAAAGGGAATAACCAACATCATTTTTGTTGAAACTTTTTAAGTCAGACCCACAAAGAGTGACATTTTGACATTTTCATCTTCCTGCTACAGTTTTCCCCTGAAGTCTTCTTGGCACTCTAATTTAGAGCTATACCTTTTCAACCTGCCTCTTAGGTGACAACTTTTCTTTGCAGTTTTTACCTGTCAAAGTTTTCTTATAGCTTGATTAAAAAAATAATAGCAACAAAAATTTAATAAATAAAGTTGCTACTTATCAGCCCGCCAGTCCGAATCTGGTCAAATCACTCCTAGGTCTGGCACTGCACATTATTTCAAGGATTCTCCAGCCACCTGTCCTATTCCCTTTTTCCATTTTTAATTCTGCCCCGGAGTGAGGATTATGCGAAGCAAGGCATGCGTGTCAAAGGGAAATTTAGTGGGTAAAGACAGCCCAGATTGGCGGGGATGAATTAAACAGATAACAGAAAGAGACGATGGAGTGTGCATGTGTGTGTGCTTGTGTGTTGATGGGGGGACATGTAGAGCAAAATGCCTCACCGATGTTGGTCATTTCTGAAGGGGTTCTTTTTTTTTCTCCCCCCCACAGGAGCGCCCAGGCAATATCTAAATTAATAAAGTGATGAAATGAGTTTGTGCCGTGGACTTTCTGCTGTTTGACTTTCCCATCTGGATTAGTGCAGGCTGAATGGACGCTCTGTTACTTTTGTTACAACTGCGCAATTCACTGTCGGAATTTGGCCCGGCGCTGATAAGACTTCCTCCTCCTCCCTCCCTCCTCATTTCCATGTCATTCCACATGCAGGGCCGCGGTTACCTGAGAGGCCGCTCACACACAAAGCAGGCGCCATTACACGAGCTCCTACCGACTATTACAACGAACCAGGGACGCTTAAACACTGGATATTACATGGGGCTCACCCAACTCTTACACCTGCAGACGCTTTTAAACACTTGTTCAAGCAAAAGCCAGCTATAAGCACATAACAGAATATGTAGGTAGGTGTGGGCGGCAGATGCGTAAAGAGATCTATACAGTAAAGACACAGGAAGGCACAGTTTTCGGCCATTTTAAATTAATGTTTGCCACCAATATGCATATACATTTTTATTTGTGGGAAAATGTTACTACCAAGATATAAGCTCCCTTTGTAGACCACATCACTACTCATTCATTACTTAAATGAATGGGTAGAGATGTACAAAGGTGAACTACTTAATTGATCAGCTTTACAGCACTGATAGATCTGATGCAATGCAATAGACACAGATTTTCCATATAACAATCCATGTACCTGCAATGACATACAAAGTTGTTTAGCTTTTTTTTTTTTTTTTTTATGGAACCCATAATCTTCTTTCACATAAACTACATTCTTGGGTGGCATAGTGATTTAAGGCAGGGGTTCCCAAACTTTTCAGGCCAGGACCCCTGCTGAAAAATAAAATAGAAATTTGTAACAAAACATTTCAAATCTGATTTCATTGTTCATCTGATTGTTCATTGTTTATTTGAAAAGTTTATTGTGTTTTTTGGCCTATTTTTTCTAAAATATACAGTAAAAGCCAAAAGTAAAATCTGTCAGCTGGACAAAAAAGTTGTAGAAGTTAAGATGCTTCGCTGTTCATCCAAGCCGCTTCTTCAGTTCTCCCCTGAACTGACTTAATGAAACGTCTTCACTCCTACAACTTTTTGTCCAGTTGACAGATTTTACTTTTGGCTTTTACTATGGATCAGACCTGGACAACTGAGGGATTACACAGACATCTTCTAAAATATACAGCGTTGTTTTGTTTGTTTGTTTTTTATTTGAAAATTAAGTTTTACAACAAGCTCAATACTTTGTGACCCCCACTTTGGGAACCTTTGATTTAATAGTTAGAATCAAATCCATGTTTTGGTCACGAGATGAGAATCCTAAGGCCTTTCTGTGGGAGTTTACATGTTGCAGTGGTTTCATCCACCACAACAAAGTAAACATTCTAAGATACGAATTCTCCTCTGCACCTGTCCAGACCTGATCAATGTGGAAATTCTGACTTTGACACCAACATGAGCAGTTTGTTCACCCCTAAATGAACAAAGAGGGACGTTATTTGGCAAAAAGTCAAATTATACAATCTTATGTTATATGAAGTAAATATCCATTAATGATACATGTATTTAAAAACATTACTAATACGAGATGGTGATTAATTTCAAATACCATATTAGTCTTTTGGGTTTACACCATTTTGAACTCCATCTATAATGTGTATAATTCCCTTACATTTACATGTATATTTCAATTTCTTTCAAAATTACTGAAAGTACAAGCATTAGAAATGTGTTTGCCCAATCGCAGCTAAATGTAGAACATTGGAAATCAGTATGTAATACACTCACCTACCACAAGGTGTCATTCTTGCCCCACAGCTGTAGAGGTTTTCTTTCGCTGAGGCTTCTTCCACATTGCATCAATACTATAGATTACACTGGGGTAAGCACACTGGGGCCACGGCAGCTCTGCTTCATTAGTGAAGCGTACAACAATAGTTACGCTTACAGTGGTTCTAATTACAATTAATTGGCATTCCTGACTGGTCCAAAGTTCTCTGAATGAGGAGAGGCAATAGGGGAGAGAGCTGAGTCAGAGAAAACTATGAGGAGACTTCAGGAGGTATTAAAGAACGTTGAATTACATCCCATTGGTATGTATAGAAAAGTAGTCCATATTCAGTTTGTAAATCCATTAATACTGAATTTAGTTTGCAAAGCTCAATGCTACCGACACTGAATAATTATATTAAATTAAATTAGCACATATTAAATTAAATTAGCACAAATTTCATAAACTATCATCAGCTATCCACTCAAGCATTTTAATTTTAAATGCTGATGGAAACAACTATATATTTACACAAAAGAAAAACATTAACAAGCCTCAACTGGAAAATTAGAATAGAAATCCGGGCATTTCAGTTACTGTATTTTCATGCATCTTTTAAGATAAAACTGTAATAACTCTAGCCATGAACATAGCCAACCAGAACACTACACAACCTTCACGACTGAATTTACAAATACCACACTGTACTGTGTGAACAACTGCTGCTGAACTGAAAAAATAATGCTGTTTATTGATATTGCAAAATGATTCAATACATATCATAAACACAAATGAATCACTTTACTATTAAATATGTCAAATACTGTGCATTTACTACCTTTTTAGAAGAGGAAAGTGTCCCCAATTGATAAAATGTCAATTAAGCAGGCCACTGATGTCCAAAAAGTACAAACTTTTTGAATCAGAAAGCATAGACAAACTTTGGTGGCAGAATTTGACTAGTTGGCATAAAAATAGTACCACCATCAGTGTAATATTCTATCTTGACTATAATGACTAAAAATGGACTAAATATGAGCTCTTACATTTTGCACTTCCATCTTAATATGCCACCATTTTAGATTTATGCAGGTCTGAGTTGATAACATTGGAAAAAAAAGGAGTGTAAACCAGGACTCAGCAGTGAGGGGGAGAGATTATATTATGTCTGTAAATCTGTCCACTAACAAAGAACTGTGTGGATGAATAAAAACACCCCTGTTGTCCCCTGTGTTAAACCCTGTCTCGCTCATAAATCAACCTAAAAGCAGCAGTAGAGTGTGAGCGGTCGTCAGTCAAAATGGCATACGCTGAATGTCAGACAGAACAGGAGCCAGGTGAAACACAAACCAGGACTATCTGCTCCGCATAGGGACAGACTGGTGATGTGTGTGGGGTGCATAGATACAGTGTACATGTTTATGTGAGGGCATGTGGAGGCACAGTGGGCATATTAATGACCGCTGGAATGATGAATGGGACGCTGGGTGTCATTTTCATTTTGAGCCTCATAACTCAATCAGGGATCCACCCAGAACCTGGTGCCACAGCTGTGCAGCCCACACTGAAGACATTCTCTCACAGCACCTTGGCAAGTGCTAGTTAAATTTTTGACTTTGTTCACTTTTTTTCAATACAGGAGTGAAACACCAAGCATCCAAACCATAATACATTTGAGGTAGACATGAAGAAAAAGCAAGGGGAGCATTTAAATAGAATACAAATCACTGAGTTAACCACAGAAACACATAAGACACTAATACTTACCATACTATAAACACAGCCCTCAACCATTCTGAACATGTAGTCAAGGTGGGTTCTGATGTCATGTGTCACCAAACAATTAATGAACATTCAAGATATAACATAAAAATATGAGACGAAGTGAACAAGCAACAATACCAACAGTAAATGATGACGGGTAACTACAGGAGCTCACTTTTTACCAACTTGTCAGCTAGCTATGATTCACCAGGTCTTGGTAAGTACCTACATGTATTTTAATGTTTTTTGTCACCAATTTAAAATTGTCAAGTGGTAGAAGTCTTGACAGTGAAATTTTTAACAATCAAAGTATCTCCCAACATCACCATCCAATTTCATTTTCCCAGTGGCTAAATAAGAACATACCCTTCCAGCCCAATGCTAAAATTGAGTAGTATATTCCCAGAGGAGCAAGCCCTGGTTCAGCAGCTTATTAAAGCCAGTTTTACTGGAAAAATCTGTATGTGGGATTGTCTGTATATGTGTGAGAGTAAGGGATATAAACTGGTTCTAAATCTGACATAGCAAAAAATAATAATTAAAATATAATAATAATAATAATAATAATAATAATAATAAGCTAGAAGCACTCCAAAGATATAGCGCCAGAAGTCAGGAATCAAACACATTGATGTTCTGTTCTAGTTCAGGCATACACGTTAAAAACAAATAACAAAATATGTGAATGATTTTGAGATCTCAGTTACTTGATTAGTCCATTGTATTAAGAAGAAGAGGGCAGAGGACAAGGCGAATAAAGCCTTTGATTCACAAACAGCAGGTATTGCTGCTGTTTGTGAATCAAACAGCAAACTCGGAGTTATCCATACGCTACAACACAGAGCTCATGTAGTGCCCACAAACATAGAGGGAAAAGTGAAGGAGGGACAACACGAGGAGAAAGCCCTCTCGGCTTGTGGATATCAAAAATGAGCCTTCAGTAGAGCTAAGACTGATAAAAAACAGGAAAACAGGGAATCTGAACATAGACATATTCCTTACACAGCTGGTGTGTCTGAAAAGCTTCAGAAAATTTTCAGACAGTATGAAATTCCGGTCTATTTCAAACCTACTTTAAGACAGAAACTGGTTCACCCAAAGGACAAAACCCCAGGCCATAAACAAAGCAATGTGGTCTACTCCATATAGTGTAGTGAAGAGCGCAGTGAGCATTACATTGGAGAAACTAAACAGCCACTTCATAAGAGAACGTACCAACACCCTCGCAAGAGCTCCTCTGGACCCCAGTCTGCCATACATCTCCATCTCAAATGCACTAACCACTCCTAACCACAACCAGAGAAAAAATGTTTTGAGAGGGGAGTTAAAGAAGCAATTTTTGTTAGGAAAGGCAGTTCTTCCTTGAACAGGAATGGGGGCCTTAGACATCACCTTTCCCCCATATATAACTCCATCCTCAGACTCAAGGCAAACATAGGAAACTAAGAGAACAATGGAGCTAGCCAGGTAGACAATAGGTGTGAAGAAAATCCATTAACGGGAGTTTGAATATGTTAAGTACATCTCAGGCACAGTGCACACTTAGCTTAGCTCAATAGACCTAGCCTACATACAGAAACTGTAAACAAAAGCTGTTTCCAGTTTCAGTGTAGTTAGCTCCTTCGTTCAGATAGATATAAGGCAGTGTCCTCCAGAAATCTGACCAGAACTGAAGAAGCGGCTTGGCTGTGCAGCAAAAGGTCTTCACTCCTACAACTTTTTGTCCAGTTGACAGATTTTACTTTTGGCTTTTACTATCCATTGCATTAACTTCAATCAACTTCTTCAACTACCACCAAACACACAGACGCTTACTGTGCCATAAAACACATACAGAAAATCTGTCCTTTTTTTAATGAAGGAAGTTTCAATACCTGGTTCTGGTTCATATCTCATAAACACTCCAAAACAAATTTGTACTGAACATATACATATAAAAATAAAGTGCATTTGCATAGTGTTGTCTGCTGAATTTAAACCCATATTATTGTTAAAATAACAACAAGATTCATCTCTGTGTGATGACGCACACCGCATTCAATGGGGCTCAAAAAACAAAGAGCGACAGCCGCATTAGTGAAACACTGGCTGTTCTTCTGAATGGAATTTGCCCACACTTATGCCAGGGCTTCTCCTAATCCCCTGTAGCATGACCAAACGCTTGGATTTCCATCAGAAAGCATTAAGCAAAACCCAGGGAAATGAGACAACAGCCACAGATACTGCAAAAGATATCCATAGTCCTACAACTGACCCCAATATATAACACAAAAAGAACAGAAAGCCTACTTTCATGCATTTACACATAGAAATATAAATTAGGTGATGGTGGCAAGTCAATTAGCAGGATATTACACACATTTTTTTAGAATGAGCTTTTGTTAATAAAAAGGTCTTGGATGTGGAAATCTCAGGCAAAAAGCTGATAGAGTCTACCATAATAATGTGAAGATTGGCTACTGTCTAAAACAACCATCACAAGGTTCACACAGACAGACAGATTTCACTAAACTGTATATAGTGTATTAAAATAATGTATGAGTAAAACACTTATGCTCTGTGTATGTTTGACTACACAGCACTATTCACATAGGAATCATAATATATTTATTAGAACGGCATATTTTATTACAATTACAAATCACTTCCTTCATCTCTTCCCGTTTGTGATCTCTGTTGAAGATAATACATTGTGCATTTACATGCATAGTTTCTAGATTGTGTTCTCTCTCTGGTACTTGGAAGAAGCCCAAGTACATTTGTGGCAGGAATTAGGACTGTTACAATTTATTTATAATATCTTTAAGTTTTGTTTAGGGGGCATATAGATTGATAATAACATTTTAGAATATGTATGGTTCTAATTTTACTCTGTTGAGAAAAGATGAGATAATCAAATAGTTTTCAGCTTCATTTCCATCATATAGAATAATAGAATTGTGGTAGTGCTGTCATACACTGAAATGAACGTCTATTAATCAGCGGGTAATTGGACACATAGCCCTGATAGATGGTGCTACTGCACTTTGAGTCACGTACAAATTGGCCATTTTCAGGGAACCATTTCTTATCTGCCTTGACTGATGCTTACATAACCTATGAGCTTACGCTGTTGGACAGAACTACAAAAGCCATGAAACTAAGCCACACCAGACGAGCCATTTTAGCATACCTTTCAGTGCACAATTTTTGACTCATATGTTGTATTTCTGGTGATGCTGTAAAATTAGATACAGTTTAAGATAATGTTTTGATATGCTAATAAAAGTTTATTATTATTATTATTATTATTATTTCTTTCAGCTGCTGTCTTGGTGTGTCTCAGTCCTACCAATGCATGCTTTTCTCATACACTAATTAACAGTGACCTCTTTTACTATACAAAAGTCTTATCTGTGGACCTACAGACCTCCTGGCGGCTCCTGAGTTCATAAGCCCTGTCCAAACCATCCTAGTCAGTCACCAAACAATAATCATTTCCCATCCAAAACAGAAAAAAAGCATGAATCTTTGGCATTAGCCTACAGCTTTATAAAAGTAGCATTGAAGTAGCATTCGGTAATTGTCTCTTTCACCAATACTGCTCCTTCATGACGTTTTCTTCATTATCATTTGCCAGTCCCCTTTCATAGAATCATTAATGCATAATGAGATATATTCTATGACAATGACTACCACTTGACACAGACAGTATCTCTCCTGGAGGATTAAAGCTGTGTTATTAGACTTTCTGTCAGTCAGGACCAACCATCATCACAGCGCCCTGCTCTCGTCTACGTCTGTTTCATGCTACAAGATTATGAATGGCTAATGAGCTTCCTTGGCCTCCAATTAATCAGGCTAATGAGTCCCACCCAGCACAGATAATCAACTGTGGCTTGATTCTTGCAGTAGAAGCCAATACTGAGAATTTAGACACCGATTTGCAAAAGGATGAGTAAGTTCAGTCGTATCATCTGTTTTAGATTTTTCTCTTCAATGTGCCCTCCATGGCTCTTTATCACATTTTTCAGGAAGCTTAACATTTTAACATTTTAACATCTTTTCCAAGTAAATTTATTCCCATGTAGAGTGACATCTTAAACCAGTTTCTGAGGGGCCATAGAACTGAAATAGTATTCAATCAGATCTTGCAGTAGAAAAAGTAAAACAACAGCCAGCTCACAAGTTTAAGTGTTTTCAATAGAAATGTTATCAGATACTGTGATAGTTTATGTTACATACACCAAATACCTCAACAGGTTAACATGCAAATAAATATTCTGATGTCGTGAAGCAATACTCAGGTTGAAGTGAAATCAAATATGCAACAATTATAAGATCACTCTTTTGCTAGCTACTTGCTGTTGCTGATCTTGACCTTGTCTATTTCATCACCCTCTCATCTTTGTTCTCCCCTCTGTAATCTTGATGCAAACTCACCAATATTCTTTCCACAGGTCGTCCTCAAAGATGTCCTCTGGGATGGGATCAATCATGACCAGGTGGGACACTTGCCTGCAGGACAGAGGACACACCACATTTTCAGATGAGCAAAGACTCATTGACTTAGGCCTGACCACTTTAGCCTCCTGGCCTGGGTGTAATGACTGTTAGGTAGCTGCCATCATCTCCATCTGTCTTTGGTTGAATCGCCTATGCTTTCAATAGATCCAAGGGCGATATTTCTATTGGGATAGGTGTCACCCACTCACCACCACTTAATTTTCTGCATTTAACGACAGTGACATCACTCCTGATTAAATACTAAATCTTTCATCCCTGGTACGGCTCCTTGTCACATTTATCACGCTGTTGTCTCGGAGATAGTCGAGTTATGGGCGATGATGGAAATTACCATGGGAATATATCTTTCTCATATTATACCTGTTTCATGGTGGAATTAAATGTATACAAACAATGCAAAGAAGATCTACAAAAAAAAAAAGAAATGAAGAAAAAAACTAAGTGGAAACAAGTAAGAATTTAAGAAAACAGTCTGTCTACATCATGCTTAGGATATGTGTAAATAAAAGCTACTCATCTACATCTCTTCATCATTAAATGGAGAGATGTAGACTAAATGTAAACAAATAAAAATAAATAAAAAGATTACAGACTTATTTACTTTTTTATAAATACATCTTATACATTACATGCAAGCAATATTATTTATGTGGATCAATAAAATCAAGTTTATTTAATCAATTCTGAATTAATTCAACATACTACGGGGCACTGCAATCTAAGGCGGAGTAGTCACAACAGCTAGTTAATTGCATGGCCCTAAAGGCATATCAGGCCAGTTCTGTTTGAAATATTGTTGAGGCCTTCTTGCAATGCAATGTGAAATAACATAAATGAGCAAACTAAATGTGTAACAATGTGTTTCTCCAAAATAAAAGAGAAGTCTCTTGCTTACACTTACACATCATGAATGTGGCTGTAGAACCTTGCATTGAGGGCCCCCAGCTCTGATCCCACCAGGATGAAGGGTTTGGTTATTTCGGTTGCCTGAAGGAGTCTGTAAAGATCATCCACCATCCTGCAAGACAACAGCCTCATCTGTCACAGCGCTAACCGGGACGAGCTGCAAACGAGGCCACAAGGAGGTTTATTTATTCAGCCACCAGGCTCCAAGACTGGTGACATGAAAGATGAGTACGGCATGGCACCATTCATCTCATTAATTTGTAATTTCTTCATTACTGAGTTCTTAAGGGCCCGTGCATCAGTTCATCATCAGGAGTCCTCAAGATGGGCAGGACAAATATTTTTATGCAGAATGATTGTATCCAATGTTATGGTCAGTTATATTATTCATTTCACACTAGAAAAGAATAGTCCCCAGTAAAAACAATCAATCTAACATAAAATAGCATTAGCTGCTGGCTACTTTCCATAGCAGTGAAACAGCAACCATAGATTAATGCACTGAAAGTATTCAAAGAAAGTACTACTATGCACATACATACATACAAATGTGTATAACTTGAGGTACCAAAACCTCAAATATTTACTCAATGTTAATTCAATACACATAATGGAAAAAAATCCTCTATGATAGATGTCCATTTTTAAAGAACCACATTTTTAAAATTAAACAAACTGAATATCAAGGTTTTCTTTGTGTTAGTTAATATGGTACTTAATTTGTACAATTGCAATTGTAATATTGTCTGTATGGAAAATATTTTTTTATACAACGCATGAGGCTGACTAAATTAAAGTATACATAATCATAATACTGAACTTGGGGAGTCCAAAATTATCCAACTGATCATACTTGAGATGGTTCTACACCTTCACTGGAGTCCAGTTTTAAACTGATTGGACTTGATTAGGAAGGCCATACACCTGTCTATATAAGTGCTTACAGCTTGCAGTGCATGTCAGAGCAAATGAGAATCATGAGGTCAAAGGAACTTCCTGAAGAGCTCAGAGAGAGAATTGTGGCAAGGCACAGATCTGGCCAAGGTTATAAAAAAATTCTGCTGCACTTAAGGTTCCTAAGAGCACAGTGGCCTCCATAATCCTTAAATGAAAGACGTTTGGGATGACCAGAACCCTTCCTAGAGCTGGCTGTCCGGCCAAACTGACCAATTGGGGGAGAAGAGCCTTGGTGAGAGAGGTAAAGAAGAACCCAAAAATCAATGTGGCTGAGCTCCAGAGATGCAGTTGGGAGATGGGAGAAACTTCTAGAAAGTCAACCATCAATGCAGCCTTCCACCAGTCGGGGCTTTATGGCAGAGTGGCCTGATGGAAGCCTCTCCTCAGTGCAAGACGCAAGGAGTGCTTCAGGTGTTTTTAATCAAACTCCATGTAGGCTTTCAAGATGGTGAGCAATAAGAGCAATTCTCTAGTCTGATGATTGTGTCTCTGTCAATATGGGGTGCTGGGTGTACATTAATAAGGAAAAACAATTAACTTAAATGATTTTAGCAAATGGCTGCAATATGACAAAAAGTGAAAAATTTTAAGCGGGTCTGAATACTTTCCGTACCCACTGTACATCAGAGGAATCAGAGGAATCAGAGAAATCATTACAGGGTATGTCACAGTAGCCCCTGTTTAGAGAGTCATCTGTTGTCCTGGGTTTGTTGTGCTTATAAATCAACAGCAGTGTGGCACATGGAAATTAAGAGATTCTAACACTTGGCGGGTTAAGGTTAGCAAGTAATCACAACATGACTTACTGTATCGAGAAAAGTGATTGCAAGTATCTCCATTGTGCTTTCCAGGCCAGGTGCCAAGGTAAACTGGAGTATTGCTGACCGGCATATCGGCTCACCCCTTAGGCAGATTTAAAAAGCAACCTATACAATGTCAAAGACTGGAAGATTTTATTCCCATCCTGCTGCAATTTAAGGTATGGTGGGGAAGACTACAGTTCAGCACAGCCTGGCAGTGCATTACTACTACAGGGATGGAAAATATTTTTTGTATATTTTGTTTAACTTTATATAACCAGGCATATTAAGAGTGACCTGGTTGAGAAGTGAGTTAAAATAAACAATACATTACAAGTTATATCAATTTATGTAATATTAAGAAGTTTAAGAAGCCAGTTTAAATAATTATATTAAAAGGTTCAGTTTGTACAAGAATCCGTCTTTTTAAAAACAATTCTACAAACAAAAAACAAAGACAAAGGCCTAACCCCTTGAAAATCTGACAATATTACTGGTCTTCCCGCTGTGATGAAAGAAGGCTAAACACACTGTGCTCATCATTTCGATGACCCACCTCAAACAGGAGTTATATATTTACTGTGTTTGTCTGTGGTAAAGTAAGATAGCCATTTTTTTTTTTTTTTTTATAACCAGTCATCTGATTTAGTTATGGTGTATCCAAGCAACAAATCCACTCATGATTTCCTTTTAATCAATTTTATAATGTAAAATAAACAAAGAACAAGTGAATATGACTGAATAAAGACTATCAGTGTCATAATTGTTTTCAGCTTACCGTCCTGTAGTGGACACTCCCCAGGTTCTTTCTGTTCCTGTGGTTTCATTCTGCATCTGACGTTTGCTGAAGCCCAGACCCATCCTGTCATACGTACAAACCTAAACATTGACAGAAACATGGCCAACATAAATACCAAACAAAATACATTCTAAAATTAAAATGATTCTAAGAGTTAATGACAAAAAGCCAGTCCTGTATTGTGTGTTTTATAGGGAGGCTGTCTTATAGTGCATGCGGTTGTAATTTAGTTGTGTATCAGCAAGGCTATCCTGGGCCAGTCTGTGACCTCATTTGGGTCGCGTTTCAGACAAATAACGAGGGGCAGGCTGTCAGGCCCGACTTTCTGCTACGCTGCTCCGTTGTTG
Source organism: Periophthalmus magnuspinnatus (assembly GCF_009829125.3). Taxonomy (NCBI): domain Eukaryota; kingdom Metazoa; phylum Chordata; class Actinopteri; order Gobiiformes; family Gobiidae; genus Periophthalmus; species Periophthalmus magnuspinnatus. Next base: position 18,364,469 of record NC_047141.1, on the reverse strand, counting down.
AGGAGAGAGGATGTGGCATGGTTACTGGAACAAGTGTCCCTATGGGCCACTGACAACTAACAACAAGGCAGCATTCGTGTGGCTGCTTACTGTGAGGTGTTCACACGCATCTAATAAATAATAAGAACACAGAAGGGATTCCATCTTAAACCTGACTTTTCATGCATATTTGTGTTACACGGGGTCTAAAGTTACACTCTCACCTTAGTAAGTGAGGAGAGATCTTCTTGAATATGAAACCAGACATCTGAAGACATCCCAGTTGGGGCATCTAATATTACTACAAAATAAGTACATAAAATTAAAAAGCAGAAAAATCATTGTTAACATTTCTAGTAAATATCTGTTCTTACCAACTGGTTTCCCATCTCCTTTGCACAAAAGTTGCATCTTCTGACCCAAACCGACATCAACAATTTGTCCATCTGGATGGATTGGAAACCCTTACACACTTGAAACAACTTGAAACACTTTTTTATAAAATAATACAACACAAAAATATCAGGGTATCTAATTGCATAAATAATACCTTTTGGGAGGAGCATCTGGCCCTCTCTCTGAAGTGATGCATAGTTGAGGAATGGAGGAACAACAATGATTAAAAGGAGACATTTCCCAATGTTGATTATCAATGAACCACAGGAGACTCTGGCTTTGACCTCATCTGGACTATTGGGTGGGGGTCGCTCTTCGTTATTCTGGTTCAGGTTGAACATGTCAAAATCAAAACAGGCATATAAGAAAGTGTCAATAATAAAATACTGAGTAGGCTACAGTAGTCTAAATTAATAGTCAATGTAACTATCTATTAAGCTGTAATCAACATAATAGGTTTGAAATGCATGCGTAACATGTTAGGAAAGTTTAAGGTGGTATAAATATATGGGTGAGGCTAGGTGTTCGTATCGGGTTAGCAAATGCTATCATATTGAGCAATTAGCTGCTCATTGTGTGCAATTACCTTTTTGTCACTATTAACATGATCCTTGTTTGTCGTCTGAGTATCCGGGCGTCTGCGCATGATGGGATGCTTGAAGCGTAGAGGCACTTAGGTTAACATTCATAAAATTGCAGAATGAATGAACGTGAACAACTTCCTGGTGGCTGTACGGGAGCCGGTAAGGCAAATGTTTTGTGCAACGCTTTTAACTGTGCATCGTAAGATCTTGAAGTGTTCCGAATTTGGCCAAGGAAGAGGACTACAAGTCTACTGGTCGAAGCTAAAATCAAAGTCAAAGTCACCAACATGCTCCAATCAATACCCAGTGCAAATGACAAGATAAACCGATGAAATTGTAAATTACACTCTAATCCAATAGTATATTAGGAAAAATGCCATTACTTTACTTTTGATTGATAGATCGCTTAGATTTTACATTGCAAATATTAAATATAAAAAAGAATTGTGCATAAATTTGCTTATGCTTAAGGTTATGCATTCATCTTCTTTCTTATGTAGGCTACTGTATAGACCTATAGATCAGGAAACAAACAGCTTTTATATTATTGTTATGCTGCAACAAGAAAGACTAATGTTTTACAAATAGCCTGTCATACAAGAATGCTGCTAAAATCCCTAGTTTGATAATATAGAGGATAATATAAAGCTATGTCAAGAAACAGTTGCGAGTTTCTGCTCGTAATCCAAAGAATCAACGCATGAATACCAACCAGGACATCAGCCAAGCCGTAGAGCTTTTGTATCTCCTGTTTGGCTATATTTAAATCTCTCAGACAATTTAGTTCCTTTTTTTTTTCTTTTTTTTTTTTTCTTCTTCTTTGGGAGCTGCAGTTATATGGCCAAAAGTCCTTGCTTGAACCAAGATGAAGTGTAGGAAATAATATTAGTTGTATAATGTATTTAGTGATGTTTTGGTCCTACTATTTCATTATTTTATATGGCTCACTGGTGACAAACAATGTGCAAATTGAAAAAAGTTATAATGAAGCCTTCAAGTAGCTCTTGAAAAGCTTTGCAGTTCTACCACTAAGCATAATGTCTGGTTTTAAAGCCATGTTGGTCTTCTGAAATTGTACTTAGAGTGCAATATCGTTTGATGATTTACGATGAGGTGACAGTTCAATGGCTCTGACCATGCATTGTGGCAACATTTTTTTCCTGATTATAATATCTTTGTGGAGTGGGCACAAAAGCAGGAGGCTGACAGGGCCCTGCATCATTAGGTTTAATCAAAGTTGGACTGAAACAAAAACAAACACACAAACCTCCACCCACATATGCACAGGCTGATGGTGAGTCAATACCTGACATTCATCATTTTGGAACAGCTGCCTTTTTAATTACTGCAATGAATTCCTCACTCAGCTCAAGCCACCATTCACCTGCCATCTATCAGGCCTGTTAAGGCTGGTCTTGTTTTTTGCATTAATTATACTTAAATGTTTCAAATAATTAAAACAATTTTAACATTTTACAAAGACATCACAAGTAATCATAAAATGCTGTTGTTATATAAATTCTTGTGTGGCACATTCGATTAACCACATTTTCTTGGAGTTCAGTTTCACTAGCTAAACCCAGACCTGATTACCACCAGATGGTAGAGTCTACCAGACAAAATTAAGTTGTGTTATTGTTTTCTTTACCCTAAATCTTTACTTGTATTCTTATGGATCTCTTTACCTTAAATGTTTATTCATGGAGACGTCTGCTGGTGTCAAATCTGACCTTCCTAATACCATCTGTTGTTATGCATGGGTGTATCTCTTGTTTGTTGCTGTGGCCTCAAGCCATTTGGACTAGACTAAACTGGTATGATTGTTTTGATGGTATAAATACACTGTATGCATTTTCATTTGTCAGCTGAGGGCGAGACGACACTCTGTTAGGGACAAGAGCTCTTTGACACACAATTGATTCAATAAAGCAGTCTCTTTGATTCAAGACAATTTCTCTGTTGATTTTGTATTTTTAAGGTTTTTACTATTAGAAATTCCACAACAGTAGGCTGAGCAATCTCAAAAAGAAAAACACATTATTCCATGACCCAAAAATAATGATCAAATAAGAAACCAAAATTAGTAATCAGTGTATAATCAGCACATACATATTTATCACTCCCCTAGGCCATGAGTGACCTCTTACATACGCCCAGCAGGAAAAGGCACTGTCTTAATGCCAGGTCACCTTGACACCATTTGTGTCATGTGTGCCATGTCTGGAGGCAGTGGACATTTAAGGTGTTGCTTCATCGCTCTGGCTCTGGCATTCAGCAGAGGCACAATCCATCTCCACCACAGATGTTGCAGCCCCCTTTTCCTCTCAAAATGAAAAGGACATGGACTAAACATGTGCATAGGTTCAGTGAAAATAATATGCTGTTATTTTGAAACTTCTTACTGGAGGTGTTCCTCAAAACAATGGGAGATAAACTCAGCCTATCGATTCTTTAGCTTTCAGAAATTAACAGAAATGAGTAGATTTTAGATTAAGTTTCCATTGAAATTTTCAAATCATAAATAAAAGTTTATATGGTAAGAAATTACTTGTAAAATTAAAATAAAAGTCTTGTAGCAGTATAAGCAGTAGTAACTTTATTTGTAGTTGAGGTTGCTGATGCAATAGCCACTAACTGATAGTAAGTACAGAAAGTATTGATAGTAAGTATAGTTTGTGATATAGTTGTCATAGTTGCTGCCATTTATTCATTTATCTATTCTGCTCAACCGGTCTATCTATGTGCACTTGTCTTCTTCCACTTATTGTTTGAGCTGCACAACCACCTGTCAGAGAAATCACGCTGTAATTGAGATAGCAGTTGAATAAAGACATGTTCTATTGGTTTTATCTCCATTGTCACATAAAGCAGCAGGTTAACTGTGACACACCACACAGGGCTGCCCATATCTCCAAGGCCATCACCAAATGTCGCCAGGGTACTCATATCTCCGCACATGTTGGTGTGGCTTTATTAAATCCACATAAGTGAGTGCTGGTGTGAGCCTTTAATGTAAAGCATGTTACATATATTCAAGTTATCTCATATTATTTCAACAGAACTGACACATTCTTTCTGCTCTAATGTTCCATATTGCAGTATGATCTAATAAAAGTGCATAACAACACAACAGGAAGATGTAGAAGACTTGAGTATGTACTCTATAAGTTACATAATGTCACTATTATAGAATACTAGTCCTATAGCATGCTGAACTCAACATACCAGTCTGTACATTTATTTATGTGTTTATTTAAACATACACCATGGATGATTTGTTGGATTGATTTGTGGTTTGATAAAAATAAATAAATAAATAACATCACAGCATATAACAGTCAAACATTCTTGTTCATAGCTTTTCCCCTTAGGGTTCTATCCTCTGTTTCCTTCACGTGCTGTGATTTGCATATTGATTTGGCACTGTTTTCATAAGATGAAGACCTTTTCATACTTGGGCTTGGGTCTAGACCGCACCTGCTTGTAACCTCACAATTTCCTCCTACATTTAAATGGAAATTTAGAGCCACACCTTTTTTTTTTTTGATTAATAAAGGCTACATCTCTGGAAATTCCTCTCTTCATTTATTTATGGGAGAGCTGTGGGGCGTTCAGTGGGGTAAAGGCATCGCTCCTTCGTCTCCTGCCTCCATGCGATGCTCATCGATTTCAGCCCCTCTCTGCTGAAGTGCACCATCAATCAATACAGTAACAAGTCTTCATTTAGACTTGAGAAATGCACTTTCCAGCTCAGTGGGCACAGAGTCCTGGTGTTATGAATGCAGCCAGTGTTAGTGCGGGTCGAGTCCTTCCTTTGGCCTTGAAACTTATCTGACCATCAACTAATGCATGACTGTGTGTCTCCTCTTGACCAGCACAGACCAATGATAGTACTCAGTATAGTAGCAAGTTGTAAGTACAGATTTGGTCAACATGTTGTTAGTGTGTTTTTCCTCATGTGGAAAATGTTAAATAGCAGAGCAATGAACAATAGCCCACGTTAGATTAGTGGGACTTGTGGCACAGTGTGTGGGGGTTTCACCCCACTTGCATGAATGATAAAACTTTCATGAAAATAGGAAGCAATCAAAAGGGTGTACAATGTATGATTATCTTACAAAATGTTTCATTTTTTATGTATTTATTTATTTATTATCACGATTTCACTAGCCTATATTTATTAGCTTATTACACTAGAAAATCAAGCAAAATAAATCATGTGGTCTTTAGGCCTATTTGTTATTGACTTCAAAGAGAAATGGGAATAAAAAAAATAAAAAATAAAAACAAACCAAACATTTCATTAAACTATGTAGCTGACTTTCAATTTCCATGGAGATATTTATGAAAGCGCAACAAAGATGAATTTATCCTGTGCTGCACTGTATAGGCTCCGACAGCAGGGGTAGTAGCAGCATCGGGATTCGCCAATTAAAAGGCAAAATCATATAAATTATAAAAATAAAAAGATAATTTGCTGATCTTAACTTTTTCAATGTACAGTGCATCTCTTGTATCTCTGTATCGCTGACTCCGCTTTACGTCCGAGCCCACCGCTGGATGACTCCTCCTCCTGCCCACCCCCCTCGCCTCGCCGGCTCTCGGATTTGGTATGGTCCGCTCCTCCCCGTCCTACGTCCCGTGAATGGTAGTTTCTATTGGGAGAAGGTCAAATGACTCCGCATGTCTGCTTCTGTGTACAACATCCCGCTATGGTGCACGGCCGATGAAGAAACAACTCCAGCGCGAATCCACTTCAGATTTGATTGTGCGCGAGGTTTTAAGTGGAATGTCTCTGTGAAAGTAAGTAACCTACTGCTATTGTGTCATTTTGTATCCCCCCCCAAACCCCCATCAGAGCTGATATTTTGATACTGGCCGGAGAAGTCCTTTTCCTATTAAGATTTAATGTTTGCAAAGTGTTGTGTTTCCATTGAGTCGCTGCAGCTTACGCGTCCGGGATATTTTGAACAACTCTCATGGGAGGATGCTGTCGTTTCCAGTGGATGCGAGTGGGATGATGGTGGGAAGCGAGGGTGCCCGTGAAGCCTCTTTAAACACAGCTGGGAGCTATTTTGGTACTGACATGGTGATGTGTTCATACTCAAACGGAACTTGTGCATGTGTATTTTGGAGACTATAGGAAACAGCGTGGTGGTGCGTAATTGTGCCTCTGGTTTATCAGAAGTATTATGCATTATGGTTTTTGTATGTAGCAAAGTAGGACAGTAGTAAGGTTTATGACTAAAAAGTTAGTTATGTCACTCAGAAGTTAGTTAAAAAGTTCATGCACACAATAAATATTACTATAACACAGTGTAAAGAAAATCATGGCAAACAAAATATTAATGAATCAGAAATGAAGATAAAACTATGGAGTAGCCTACCTATTAAGCCTACACTATACTTCATTACTGTATAGCAAAGAAGTTTATTATTTAGGCATCATTATTATTGTTATTATGTAGTTATTTTCTATATTAAGTTCAATCTCAAGCAAAAGTAGCTTTGAGAAAAGAAGTGCTACAGGAGTAGAGTCACCAGAGTGCGGCCCAAACATGCCCCCTGCTGAGTCTCGTGCAGCTAAGCCTATTAACTGTATTGCATAATGGAATAAGTTATAGCTGCTCTCCATAAGGTGCCCAATGAGACTCCCTTAGGGCTAACATGGTGAGGCTGCGTATTGTCCACAGACTAATCTCTTATTACACTTCCTAATAAAAGGTAGCAGTACAGAGGTGGTCAGCATGTTTGAGTATCCAGCTCAGGAAGGAGGACATGTCCAGAGACTCTGTGCTCTGCTGAGTAGGTTTTCTGCTTCCTTATGCGAAGCAAGCCAGATTCTCCGAGGAGACGTTTCATTTGCACACAAAAGCTCTCTTATGGACTTTAGCAATTACAATTTCATAATGTATACACAACGAGGCTTTTGAGATCATCCTAACGTATATCACTTAAGCTTACACAATTCATGTATCACGTAATTAATATACAAAAATGCACCTTATGCTGCCTTCATTAGCAACATAATTTCACCTTTGGTTTTGATTATTGTTTAATATACTAGTTTTTACAAATGGTCATCTATCTTGTTGAGTTTCTAATACTCTGAGGTGACACATTGCTGGCCATTAATTCTTTGTATATTGTATATTGTATTTTCTATTTTCGATACCAAAGTCCTATTTTGAGTTTAGCATCCTCATTACATAATCACTTGTTGATAAAATGTCATATTGCATTGACATAAACAAGATGGACGCTGGTTGCTGTCAGGCTGTGAGAGATGGTACAGTCACGGACACTTTGAATGATGACTTTCATGATGAAATTATGCATGCTCTGGCTGCTCTTGACTAAACCTTTATCCTGACATCAGCAGCCAGTGCTCCCTGTTACCAATTGATTTCACATTTGGATCTGTGTCAATAAAACTAGACTGTATTTGATTTATTAGAAAAGTATGCATACATGTTAGGAAGCAAATTTGATTGGTAGATATGTTAATATGTTTCTTTTGGAACATGTAAGCTCATGCTCTGTTATAATGTTGGTTCTTCATCACAAACATACCTGGAGTTGCGTTTTGTTTCATTCACATATTTTGATTTGTTTAATGTATAATTATTGCTTAATGGTTGTTATATAAGACTCTTAGATTTAAACTACAGCAACTGATATTACTTTTGTGCATCATCCATACATGATTACATTTGTTCTGCTAGTTCCAAGGGTATGTAATTCAGGGAGTAGATTTGTAGGAAGGGCATCCAACATATAACCTCATATGCCAAATAAATATGTCAGTCACATAGGGATCAGGGAGAAAATGCTGATAAGCTCAAACAATCAAATGGATTTTATCTTATATGAGAAATAACAATGGTCATGTAAACATGAACATATATTTACTATTAGAATTTGAAGTGATTTTGGATGCTGAACAACGTACAACAAAAAAGAATTGATGAGCGTGGCCCATGGTCCATGAGAGCTGTTTCATCCATAGTAGCAAGGCTGTGTGGAACATGTTGTCATTATGCGGTGTTAGGTGGAATATTTACTGTGTGTCAGTCTATCTGAGCTCAATGAATTGAAGGGATCACTTGTGTGTAGAAGTTGGCCTTTAAAAACCTGTTTATGTGACCACAAACAAGTATATGCACACACACACATATATATATATATATATATATATATATATATATATATATATATATATATATATATATATATATATATATATATATATATATATATATATATATATATATATATATAGTCTTGCACAGAATTAGGGATGGACCAATCCAGCTTTTTCAGTTTCGATACCAATATTGATACAAAATGTATCAAAATGTGTTATGTTACTATTATGTATCATGCAAGTAACTACTGAAGTGTTTTGCAGGAATTTAATTTCTAACATTATGAGTTCTGGGCGTAGGCTGCAAGTTTCTCCCTAGTTTGACTGGTTTCCTCTGGGCACTCCCATAAACTGAAAATATGCACAAATGGTAAAATCCTTCAGTCAAGGTAGTTCTGATGGAGCCTATAGTGCAAGATCGTGGGGATGATTCCCTGCAATGTGGTGCCCACTGCTCCTGACAAGTTGCCCCAGAGGCAATGAACAATTGCTCAAACACAGAGGACAAATTTCCCTATGGGGACAATAAAGTGTACTTTAACCTTAAGCTTAATATAAAAGTATCTGATTAAAAACAGTAATTTAGAACAAAAACATATAAACAGCTTGTATGGAATGGGACACACCACACAACTGCATGGACGTACAAATAGACAATAAAAATAGGGATGAAACAATAACCGCAAAAAGAAAATGAGACTTGTTCATTCTTTTCTGATTTGATCCATCAACTGTTGTCTTCATAGAAGTATATTTATTCAAAAAACCTCAGAATTAAAGGTAACAGAGTAAAGGTGACTGCCTTTTGCCTTAATGCACACCTAAACCTTCACCAATCTAATTTATACACATTTTTTTGAGCAATAAGCTGTTTCTTTGTGTTTTGTTTCTTTCCACATTTTTTGTCTCAATCCAAAGCTGTTATCCTCCTTGTAACGATCATAATCTCCAGTCTTAGGAGGATAAACATCTTGAGAACACAGAGGTTAGCCATGACCAATTCACAGTCGCAGTTGGACGTAAATTGCTTTTTGAAGGTGCGAGTCTGGCTCGCGTTTGTTTGTGTTAGATTTACCTACACACAGTAAACTGGCTGTTGCTACGTAGTTGGAGGATTACACAGGATTTGCTGTACTAAGCCACTGGAACCAGGCCCACTGACCCTGTATCATCTCCTCCCTCTTTTCCTCTGTACGTTGTCTCCTGATCGATTTAAACCATGCACAAAAACATCACATGACATTTGAAAGCCCTCTGATTGGCTCTTAAACTGTGTCACATTATTTTATTTTATTTATTTATTTATTTTAACAGTGAGATTTTGCTTCAGTTATAGAGCAAAACAGGGGGAGGCAAAGAATTAGTACATCATGGAAGAAATAATACAGTATTGTTAAAATATGGGTCCAGAAACGTTTAAAAAGAACTGAAGTTAAAATTAATATTAAATAAAATGTAATCACTATAAAAATCTTCTAGATTCCTTATTTAATATTTGGCTTTAGCCATTTATAATGACCAAGCATGGTTTCAAAGTTTTGCAGCATTTATTAAAAGAGTGACAAACATTTTGAATGAAGGCTCTCTGCACATATCTGAATGTTGAGGTTTAATAGCTATTTAAATCTATATGTTCAAATAAGCAAAAAGATCATGTTATTATCTGTGTGTGTTGCCATAGTAAGTCCGTTCACCATCCAGTCCTGAAGTATCTGAGCAACTGCAGATTTTTATGCCAATCACTCTGACTCAAATTGACAAATGTATTTACAATTTAGAGTTATACGCAGAAATTCTGTAACTTTTATACAATGTGACGCCATTACTTAACCAGCAATCTCTTTAGTTGCACATTTTGTGGGATATGGAGTGAAAGCAAATTGAATGTGGGGAAGGTGAAATGACAGCATAAAGAAGCCCATGGTCCAAATGTGTAAAGCCCGACTACAGGCAGTGTTCTGGCTTTGTCTTTGCCATGAGGCTGAGTGAGTGCTCCCACTGTCACCAACATGCTGCTAAGCACGTACAAACAATAAGAGAGAGCTTTAAACAGGGAAAGTTTATTTTGAGATACATTTGAAGTGTGCATTCCAACATTTCCAGAATGGTCACCATCATACGTCCATCAAAGTGCATCAAAAATACTGGGGCAGGCAAATACTTTATGTAATCTGAATGAATCTGAGAGGTTGTGATAGAGCAGATAAAGACCACATAGCCCTTAAAAGTCAAAATCAAATGTCTTTCATGACAATACCGTGAGGCACTCACACAATGCTCCCATGATGGTACAGACATTTATCTCATATTACAATAAACTACTATGAGGGTCTTCCCACAGTATTCTGCCAGCATGCCTCCGCTCTACTTACAATGTGTTTTAATCTGGTGTTGGAGTGAGTGAATAAAAGCTGTTAAATTAATATAGTCACTGAGAGCTCGAGTTGTGTTTAGTGGCAATGGTAATTTGAGCAACGTTTATGGGTCTCCATATTTGAGGCTCTTTGCAGTGCTGTTCCTGTAAGCATGGATTCTAATATCACTCAGACCAGACAATAAAATCCGTAGGTATTTTAATGTGATTGAGAGAGTGGAAGAGCCTTGTGGTGATCGCATTGTAGGAATTCATTGAAAATTTCATAAGCTTTGTTCTGTTTGACTTACTAAATAAAATTTGGGTAAAGTCAGGTATTTTGTTGAACAAAGTGAATAATTACATTTTTAGGCAGAACAGTTTTCAGTCTTTATTGAACCATTGAACAACCCTTGGGTTTGTGAAAAATAATATATGGCTAATTTTAACACAATATTCCAAAGCACACTTACAGTGACTATCCTCATGCGTGGAAGTTACAAGTCACTTGATGAGCAGTCCTAAGCCTGGTTAGAAATGTTGCTTCAGGCTGCCTTATTTTTACACCCTGAGGCAGATGTTTTGCTGTAGTGACCCCATAAATAAAACTGCATTGCAGTTAGATTTCATTAGATTTTTGGCAAATTTTCACCATGGCCCATCATTACACAGTGCAAACAAACTAGACTGGCCCACATTGACCTTGAGTTTGAGAGAGACTAGTTGCTTATGAGACACTAGCCACACGCCACAGCCATTAGCCCAATGTGAATACAAGAGTCAGGAGCGACAAGGAGACTGTTTATTCTGTGCCTGGTAATTGACTGAGAATCTCCATAATAGCATTGTGTTTCCTGCCAGGCTAATGTGACCCCTATTAGTTCAGGAAAGATGCTGCAATCAGGCTCTACGTGCTCTGCCGGGCACGGCCAAAGAGAGCAGAGAGAGAGAGAAGAAGAAAGAGGTGTAAAGGAAGAGATAGAAGACAATGGAACAACCAGGGACAGGATCAGGGGACCAGGGTGTGGATGGTGAGGTGAGTCATCACTGCAGCACCAGCCCTGATCAGAGCAATGTGGCAAATTTAAACATACTGTAGATAATTTAACATCGCTTACTACATATTTAAAAGAAGTTTTATTCAAACATTTTCCATAGAAAATGACATACATTTGAGCCATCTGTCTCTAATACAGAGAAAAAAAAAAGCTATTTGTTTTTGAATTGTAATAACAATATTTCTAATCTGCTTTTTGGCACAGTAAGTTCAGTTAAAGTAAAACATGCCTGTCAAGTCTAATGACCTCATGATTCATGAATAAAACGTGCCCCCCCCCCAAAAAACAAAAACAAAAACAACAACTAGAACTTTGTGTTACTGCGATATATTGATTATTGTGTCAGCCAGTATTGCAATTAGCCTTAAAGCCTTAGTCCCAAACCTGCAAATATAGAGGGCATCCATTATGACTTGTAAGGGGACATCATATGGGAACCAAAAGAAAAGAAGGCTGAATAAATGAACATACTCCCCTGTAGCTTTTTCTGACTCAGCTCTAGATTAAATAATACTTTTCATGTTCATTCTAATAATGAATTGTTAAGAGGAATGCTTCAGCTGCTAATCTGAGCAGAACACAACAAATATGCTGCCAACCCACTGACTTGTGACGGGTGATTATAGCAGACTAGCCATGTTTAAGCAAAGAACGCTACTTGAATTAATCAAACTTTACCTTTTGAAATGTAGGAGCACCAAAGAGAAAAATCTGGCTGAAAATAAGGAAATAATAGAAAGCATGATCAAGCAAGTTCAAATGAGCTCCATTTTAGATCCTTTGATAATGACCAATACAGGAAACAACAGAACTCTTGAAAACATCTTGTACTATATAAATTGTCTGGTGTTTGCTCTTATATTACTCTGGCTTTACAAACAGCAGATGTTGTGTTGTATTTTTCCTCCAAGCGTCTCACTTTTATAGCTATTTCTGATTTAGCTGCATGTTGGCCCGGCTAATCCTGACCCTGATCAATACCCTCCTCTGCTTCACTCTGGGACTGGTCCATAAGCTGCTGATTTCTTGGCTTTTCATTCATTGAATCAGCTTCACTCACATTAGAATTACCATTTAAAATACTTAACACTTACATCTAAAATAGTGCAAATTGTACTATTCTCAGCAGTGCACGACTTCTACTGTGAAGTATGGACATTTTTTAAAGTCTCCCTCCCCTCATAAAATAGCAATTCAACACTCATTTATCCAAATTAGGGAAAGTACCAAAAAGCTATAGGAGCCATCTGCACTCCCACTCTCATACCCAGGTATGAGGAAGTCGGCAAGTCCCTCAATTGGATTTCCAGCCTGGTGGGCGCCTTTCCTGCCCTCGATGGCCTCCCTGATCCAACGATTGTATTCTTTCTATGACCTTAGCCTATCCAAAAGGTGTTTTTTCCTCTTACACCAATCTGTTATCACAAACTTAACTTATATCATATACTTCGGTCTTTGTAATGTAACAGTATGCGGTTAATCTTCTGTGGTTTGGAGCAGAGGTCAGACTTAAGATGAGTTGTGACACTTGCTTTGTGTTAATAGCCCTTATTTAAAGTCTGTCTTGTTTATGTTCATGAAATTAAAATTGAAGGCCACATCCAAATGTTTTAATAGAAAAAAATAAAATAAAATAAAAATAAAAAATTCATGACTATTCATTTTATGTAGATTATAAGGATTTATTTATTTTACATTATAAAGCTAGTTGAAGATTTGGTATTTTTTGGTATTTATATGTAAAAAGGCAGATTAAAGTCATTTTGAATCTGTCGTGATATAAATATATTGTTTCCTAGTACTTCCTGTGTATGTGTAGTCAGATGTAGCGATACCTAATAGTACTTTTAGTCCACTAATCGATCGGTAGGACATGTCTCTAGTCCACCAAGAATTTGTTTACAGCCCCACTTACTAAAAATGACTTTCAACTTGAATTTTCTTAACCGAAAAAATATAGACTTTTAATCACTGCCAGTTAACACACAAAACTCAGGCGTTTTATCCCCTTGCTTAGCTCATCTCAGTCATGTAGCCGTGTCAGTGCAGTTTTCCGGTCGGCAGCTCACAGACTGGTAGTTTGGGCTTTACCTGCTGTCCCTCTGTGTGACTGTGTCCACCTCTCACCATTACATGCTCCAGTGCTGATAGTGTTTGTCAGGATGCTCTGCACGCCCCAAGACAATTCAGCTCCAACACCGGCGTGGCCTAATGAAGCACAGGACACATCATCAAATGCATGGGAGTATTTAGCAGGCTGCCATATATATTACAAATGCACTGCTGTCTGCTTGAGGGATGTCACTATGTCAAATTTTTGTGTATTGTATTTGTAAAAAGAAAACCTTACAGTTCTAAAATTATTCACAAACCATCACCAAAACAACTGTGAAATCTCAAATGTGTAATTCACTTTTATTCACAATAACCATCATTAAAAGAACGTGACCAGCTTCTTGAAATCAAACAAAGTAATCAAGGTTTAGTATAGTTTGAACCGAATTTGCTTTTGAAATTCTCACAATGTAACTTTTTAGTACTTTTGATTATATTGAAAGCTATAACAGTAATTAACTGAATGATATCAACATCCCTATTAGCCTAATTTATTTCTTGTATGGTTGGTTGGTTATTTAATTCTGATTTACTTTGAGCTTTTTTGAGCTGACTTACAATGGTGCCTCTTATTCCTTAACACTTAGATGTCATCTTTATACTGCTAAATATTTTCATGATATAGTATTAATCATTATGTCTACTCTACTCTGACGTTGCTCTGATGGACCACCAGCGGCAGTGCTCAAAGACATCAACCCATACCAAAGAGCACAACTGTCAAATTCAACCTTTCACAAACCTTTTTAACACTGATATCATGGCAGATAGTGAGGAAAATACTTTGGATGGTATTCGTTTTAACTAGACTGTATCAAATGTATTGTTAATCATTGTTACTTTGATATGAGGATATTTTACAGTTCTTTTCACATGAAGCAAAGAGAGTAATAGACAAGGGGAAAATAATAAAGATATAGCGGCAGGATGCACCACTCACATCCATTCATTAAAACACATGATTCATTTTGAGTTCAGTCTTTATTATTGCATAGAGGCTCAGTGATGACTAGAGTAGTGCAATCCAAATTGGCATTCAGCTTGTGTTATGCTGACAACTGCCATTTTAAAATTCTGTGATGGGTCTCTTGTTGAATGTATTTTATTGCCTCAGAGTTAATGTTCTCTTTGATTTGCAGTGATAATTTTGACTAAAACACTTGAAAGATTGAAATGATTTTAAAAGATTGCCTGTTTTATTTTTAACAATCCTGTGGTTTAATATTCTCCTTATAACACTGTGACAAATGGGACGATGACTCATAGAAAGAGGAAATGTTTTAATATAGGAATTATCTGAGTACTCCTGAATGAATGTTTATAAGAGATAAACTCTTATCCTTCTTTCACTGACAAATAATAATTAGCTTACAGCAATGAATTGTTGTTGTAAGGTAGCTCACGCAATATTGTTAATTTCACTGTTATGAAAAGTGTTCCAAAACAATTGCTATTTCCACTATCGGCATATAATACTTAATAACACTAGCTCCACTTACTTGTAATCTTGGTTTGTAAAGCAGCAAAGCTTCATCTCACATGGCACAGCCAAGGATTGCTCTTGTTTCAAAGTTACATTACATAACTTTAACCTTCAAATATGTAGCCTCTAAGCTGTTTGAGTAGCAGGCAATGGCAGCTGAACACTGGGAAACTGAGTTAGCTCAGGTGACACACTATTAATTTTAATGTGTTTTTTTTTATTTTTTTGGTAGAACACTGAGAGACTCCGGATGTAACACAAGTTTATTTACCATCCAGTATTGTCCATTCAAGTCTGGCCATGCTCCTATTGTAGGCTGTATTGTAACCACTGATGAAGTGGGTTAGAATGAGCTATCTGCAACAAATATGTGTCCTTGGTACACTTTCCTCATCAGATAAGAAATTAAGGTTGAGAGAGCAGTATTCTATTGTATTATGTATTGTAGAAGTTCAGGCTCAAATGATGGCATTATGAACCCAAGACTTAACAGAAACCTAGT
Organism: Periophthalmus magnuspinnatus; assembly: GCF_009829125.3. NCBI lineage: Eukaryota > Metazoa > Chordata > Actinopteri > Gobiiformes > Gobiidae > Periophthalmus > Periophthalmus magnuspinnatus. Next base: position 18,348,852 of record NC_047141.1, on the reverse strand, counting down.
CTCTCCAAGACTAAGAGCATTCACACTTGCTCACAAACCTGGGACTACACCTGGAACTAAACCAAGACTATACTAGAACTAGGATCATACCAAGTCTACCTTAGGACTGAAGGCCTCAGACCAGAACCAAACCAGGACAAGTGGGAACAGACCCTTAATTAGGAACCACAAATTAAACCTGGCAACTTAAATTTAGAAATATATCATTTCATATTTTCTTTTTAATGATAATTACAACACTTCTTTCCATGCATACTCTCAAATCTATTTTCCACTGGTTTTGAATATAATCCTCTTTAGTCACCACCACTTAAGGCCAGCCTGTGTTGCATCTGCTTGTTTACCTGTTGGCTCCTGCTATGCTCGGATCTATTACGGAAGTGACTACATCCCGCTTTTAGTGTCACCCAATGAATTATCACATCTTTCCGCTGTCAGAGGCCTTTGTTCACCTGTATACATCAGTTGTTCCACTTCTCACAGCTCACTAAACAGTTTTACTATCGCTATTCATATACCCTTTGGATAGATCAACAGTACGGTCGATCGCTCAAGTAAGGTATTTGCCAGTAGTCGTGTTTTTGCCTTGTTGCCACTGGTAGATGGTAAGAAGTGAAGCATAGGTAGGCCTTTGCATAAATTATTAAAGCCTATCTTCTTTTACCCGTGGTCTCTGATAGCCTTTGCTTGCTTATGTAAAGGTTAACTCGCTGATATTAGATAACACAGTGAAAAAGGTTTGAGGTTAGATTCCCATAGTGTTGCTTAATAACATTCACGTGCCTTGTTTGCTGACATAAGCAAATATACAGTCCATTTTTAATTGCATTTTAATTATAGTTATTATGCGCTTCCATGTCAGCCATAATTAAGTTCACTCTAGGTAAACACTGATTCTCCATGTTATATCTATTGGTAAGCATAGATGTTAATAAATAAATAATGTTTTAGCATCAACTCGTTGCACGTTAACACATTTGAAAATTCCTATTTTCATAATAAATATTAAGGTTTTAGTAATTTTTATAATTAAATAGAAAATGCAACAGTTACTTGAGTAGTATTTTCCTCAAATATTGTTTTACGCATGCGTCAGTGTTTTTTTGGACTTCTACTTGTGTAATGTTATTTTTCAAGAAATGGTACTTTTACTTTTGGCTACTCTTCCCGTCTCTGCTTATTTTATTGGAATGAGCCAAAGACTGAATTAACAAACTGCTTTCTGTAATATTTAAACCAGAGTCTTCGTAAGAGTCTGTCAGTTCTCTCTTCCTCACCTCCTGCTGCTCCCAGTCCACCCTTCGTCTCTCTCTCTCTCTCTCTTTTCTTGTGAACAGTTAATACATTTTGTTATGCTGAAAATCTCACTCTCCTCTCTCTGTCCCTCTCTTCTTCCCTACTCTGTCTTCTCACACAGGTTTGAAAAGTGGACTTCAGACTGTGATCTCACTGAGCAGGAGAGAAGACTCTGCCAACATGTTCAGCACCAAAAGGTCAGTCCAATGTCACTTCTCATCCAGTCTCTCACACACTCAAAACAAGCACGTCTCTGCAGTTTATAATGTTTTTTAGCAGATAATGGTTGCCAGATCAGATAGTTTTTTTCAGTTCAAAACACATTTTTGGTATCTTTGAATTGTAGCACATTCACCCACTGTTTAATGCAGTGGTTTGCAACTGATCTGAACTTGGAAACCAGAAGTTAGAAGTTAAATTTCTGTTCTGATTGTATCATGACCAGAACTACAATTGGCTCATTGGCTTGTTTGGTTATTCTTTGTGCAGGCTTTGCAAAAGTCCTTCAGTTTATTAATCTATATGGCACCCTCATGTAAAAAATGTAAACATAAAATAAAAAAAATTAAAAATTAAAAAAATGCTGCAAATACATTTTTTAGTGCTTAACATCTTTGGAAGTTGTTTAAGTTGGTGCATTTGCAATTAATCTAAATTAATGATCTTGAGCTAAACCTCCAGTACTGGTTTTAAATACACAACAGAAGTTAGTTTTAAATTAAATTGTAAAATGTCTTGCAAACTTAAAAGGAGGCTTTGTAGTCTGCACTCATATTGAGGTGCAGACGCCACATTATCACATTTTTAAGTTGTTGTATATTTGTTGTCATATACCTTAACTGTAAGTCAGGTTAATGCAGTTTAATGTAATGGTTTGCTGGAATGAAAATGGTGTTTTAGACAGGGCATTCAAGCTACCAAATCTTTTATCTTGACCTTTTCCTCATAGACGTCCTGTGATCAGTTGTTGCCATAGTAACATTGAGCCCCCTTCCATAAACCTCAGATAAACCACTGTTCTATGCTTTTTTATGTTTTATCCATCTGCCGCAGGTTCCTATATTATCAGACTTGACCTTGTGCCTCAATGACTCCCCTCACGCAGGCACACACAAACACACAAATAAATAACACATCTATAGTTTAAACCCATTGGGATGTATGTGGTGGCCTTACTGGTGGCAACAGGATTCTTCGTATGGTATTTGGTATATGGTATGCTATTTTGGTCATTGCATTATATCGTGATTTAGTGTTCTTCTATTTCCCCTCCCACTTCTCTTATTGGTCAATCTCACTAAGACTCGGAGACAGGGACAGATGCAATTAACCAATCATGGTGTAAAGACTTGATTAAAGACAGTAAAAAAGATACTAATTATGTATGAATCATGATAAAATCTAAATTGTGATCTGGCTCCAAGAAACTCTACATATCAAGCTAGTATATTATGGTAGTTTGTGGACATGGGAAAAACATTGCTCATATTGACACATTTCGTTTATATATATTATATATATATATAAAATATAAGAATTTCATTGTGGAATAAAACGACGATAAAGAAACTTGAAAGCTGCTTGAATCTGACATGGATGAAGCCTCAGACACCAGATGTACAGTGAGGCGTGTCATTGGTTCATATTCATCCACCTGTCTCTCTCTCTCTTCCTCTCTGTATTATATGACTCTTGTGCGATCATATGGGCAGTGGCTGAGAACATGATTAAACCTCAGCATTCCTCCCTCAGTCTTCTGAGGGCTGCGTCAGCACCAGCACTGTGACATGGATACGCTCAAACCCTCTGTAATAAGGTGCCATCTCCACATTCAAAGACTCCAATCTCCTTTTTTTCTGCTGAATACAAAACAAGGCATTTTTCCACCACTGAAGTGCTGAACCAAACATAAAACGCCCAGTACGTATTTGCAGAAGATTACTTTGTGCTGCTGTTGTGGCTTCTTCATCTGTTGGTTTTTCATATTAGCTTTTCCCTTGGGTCGCCTCGAGATATCGAGAGTACATACAATGGAGGAGCATAATTAAAAATCCTGCATTAAACCGTGAGAATTCAATCGTATTAAGGAAGCGAGGTACATTTGATTTGGATGAAATGAGGAACAGGACATGGCTAATAAATCCGTGACACTCCTGATGTTGTATTGTGAATAAGCTGCACATGCTGGGCTTGTTTGTGCTCATTATAATGTAACTAGAGCACTGTAAACCCGCAATGATTTGAACAGGCAGCAACACTACAGCACTACACTTTGTCTTAGTTTACACTACTTTCTCCACTTCTCTTACTGTCTAAGGTAAATGCTTATTATTGAACTTTGCACAGGAAAGCTTGTACTTATGCTTAAAAAAGGAAGACATTAAGCAAATGTTGTTTGGTTTGTTAATTTGTCTGAAGACTTATGTTGTTAGTTCATGTTATAATTTATTCTTTGATTTAGTATTAAACTGTAACATATTCAAATCATTATTTCACATTTTGTTCATTGAAATCAACAATATGGTCTATAACATCTTTAAAATAGAGATTGGCCTCCTATTCAAAACTTGATAACTGATAGTCTTTATAGTGGCAATTCACTGTGGCAAGCAGTGGATTTAGCATCATTTAGATGTTTTTGTTGTTGAAAAATGACTACATGACGCGTTTGAACCCTACACTTTTGATCTGGAGTCTGATTTTTCTTTGGATGATCGCATGTATGCACAGAGCGCTGGGCGAACACTACTGAAACATGCATGAATCAATTGAAATACAACTCCAAGTAAGCTATTAATGAAGAAACACTTTTATAATGTGGTTAAAGCTTATGCAAGTATTTTTACAATATATTCTAGCATGTTAAAAGTTAACTCTTGGGTGAATGATTTGTGAGTACCCAGAAGGTCTGTTTTTTTTCTAAGCCTGGCTCATAGCTCTATCCTCGGGCTAATAGATCTTCCAAAGCTAACACAGACAACCTTTACGAACAACAGACCACATGATTGGCACTTCACTTCCTTTGGTCTTGATCTCTGTGGTTCGTCCTTGGCTTACACTCGTTACATGATGACACAGTGTCCAGATCGTTGCCCCTCTGCTCCATCCATACTCCGATCAATATGTCACATCCTCATCGGGGCATTTAAGCTTTTAATGACATCAGTAATTACACTTTCAACTAAATACCAGCCCTGACATTGTCCCCCCCACTCAGTGACCTCCAAACGCAGTAATTGGATATCGGAGTATGTGTAGCTGGGAGGTGTTGATAGTCATCAAGGGGCTGTGGACTTGATTATTTATGTATGCAGTGGGTGAGGGAAGTGTCTAGGGAGTGGGGAGCCTGCTGGGATCTGTTAACCCCTTACACATGCCTGCTGAGCCCATCGGGTAGCAGGCTGCCACTCCACTTAAACTATATGGACTACCCTTGGGTCAACCTTGTGGTGAATTCTTACTATGTGCTCATTGCATAAAAGACTGAGATGTTACATTATTTGTTCCATTCAAAAGACACACTGTTGGGGTGAGTGTATACATATAATAATAATAGTTATATAGTTAATAATGTAAACTACATCCATCATTATTGTAATTACTGCCTGTAGGGGTGAACTATAATTGCCACTTACCACATACTAGCACTTACCAATACTAAGCCAACCATTTACATTACAGTAACTATGATGGTATGGAATTTAAAAACAGTCATCTGAAAGGAGAATATTTGAAAACTTGTCTACTTTGCTCTCTTGAATGTAAAAAAAGATTTAAAGTTAAAAAGGTGCATCCATTGTGGCCATTGACAATACTTCATGCACTAATTTCCCAGTGCATGGGACACCTTAGGCACACTTGCCCTTGCATAAGCCTGTTGAAACAATGTGGATATAATCAGTCTGGCTGGCCCATATGTCGGTATGAGTCTCCACCTCTGCAGCTCACTTTAACAGTACGGACAGCAGCAGCATTCTGATCAGCAGCAGCTCTGTGTGGCACGCCCAGACCAGAGGAAGTAACAAAAGCAGTGTTAAAGCCAAAGGACTGCTCAACTCTACAGAAAGTGAAGATGACTTAGTAATAACAAATGAATGGATGTTTTATGAAGGTATATGGTTAGTGGCTTTGTTTACATGCACACCAAAATCTGATTATAATCTCATTTCTGGACCTTTAAGATTATTTAAATGGCACACAAACTACACAGTCTGATGTGAGTATTCAGAGGGGTTGTGATGAGACAGAAATCAGAGGAATTTGCTGTTTACTTGTCAATTTAATAGTCAGTGTTCTAGTAGGGACTAGACTTTTACTGCATATTTGCAGTGTCATTCCTCGCTTTCCTCACACATTCCTGGCGTCCTTATTATCCATTACCATAACCGTGTTTTAGAGCTTTCAGAGGGCAGAGCGAAGTTTTGCCGTCACAATAATGCTAACAACAACTAGTATGCTAACATTGCACTTCCTGATTCTCAAAGGATAGAATGTTTTAGTAGATACAGACAGCACACAGTGGTCTCATTAATTGCCCCAAGAGGTAAATAGAGCATATCTGGCAACAGCATAGGCGACAGTAGCACAGTTGATAGAGTTTTTGTTCTATGACCCACAGGTTGGCGGTGCAATTCCAGCTCTCACAGATTAACATTGTTGTTGTGTCCTTGGGCAAGACACTTAACCCCTCGCCCTCAGTGTCAACATACACTATTGTATGAATGTGTGTGTGAATGGGTGAGTGGTTCCTTGATGTAAAGCTCTTTAAGTGCCTTGAAGGTGGAAAAGCGCTATATATAAAAATGTGACCATTTACCATTTACCACCAAATAGGTTTTTCTCAAGTATATGGGAAAAAGGTGTTGTCACTTTAACATTTATCCATGCATTTACAGCATTTGCAGTTCTGTTTATCCCCTCACAAAGACACAATGTACACAAGGACAGAAAAAGTGGATTACTGCTTTTGTCATGTTCGGTAGAGCAGAAGACCAATCGAGTGAGTAAACCTTTGTATTGATTTTGGGAGACATTTAAAAGAGCGATTTGGTGAATGATCAAATTGTCTGCTTTTCCACATAATCAAACATTGCATCCACTTCAACGAACTGCACTTCTATATAAAAGTAGGTGGGCTCTGTGCTGTGATAAGTCCAGTAGATGATCAATATCAAACCCTATGCTTCATGTTTTATAGCCTCTTCTTGTCATCATCAGGGGGATAAACGGCTCACCATGACAACGGTGGATTTATTGTCCTCCCTGAAACACATAGCCTTGGTTGGTTTTGAGTGTACTTGCAGCATTAGCAGATTGATGTGTGTTGTGCTTTGATGGAATAACAGCGAAAGAGGCAGCCATGGTCTTTTTCAGGGATATTCATATGGACTTTTAAGGTCAGTTGTTGTTGAGGAAATAAGAATGTACTCACTGAAATGAGAGGGTTTTCAGGAGCAGGGTTTTAAATGAACAACAAGAGCTATTCAGTAATGCTTTGCTTTCATATTGATCTGAAATATGTAATCCTTATGGTTAATAATAAATCCTATATAGCTGCCTCAATGTGTATGCTTTATTAATTAGTTTTTTGAGTTTCAGACATTTGATGTTTACTTGAAATTCATGTATATTTTAAGTAGATGTATGTAGTATGTAACCTTACCTTTCTGTGGTTAACCAACATGCAGTAGTACGCATTGGTCACACATGACACCATTGCAAAAAATACTCACCTTTAAAGAAGCATACAGGTTTTTTGTTTGCTTTTGCTAATTTGTGATGTACTGGTGAAAAAGAAACAAATGTTGAGATCAATAGCTCTTGTTGAGAATTAGAATTAGTATCACACTGGCCAGTATTTGTAGAATTTACCACTCAATTTTATCAATTGAGTTTTCCACTAGTTGTGGCATAATGCAAAGCCTTTAACAAATTATCCAGAGAAATTCCTTATATTGTCAATATTCATATAGAATATTTGTTTTATTTTTGAAAACCTTACTTCAAGTGTCTTCAGACTATAAGGATACATCTTCAGTCATGACCTTATGTAAAATTTAATACTTGCATGTGCTCACATAGTGATGACACCTTCAACTAGTACAGCAGAGGTGACACTTTTTGCTGTAGTTTGAAGGTTTGTTATTACACCTACCACCCCCATGGTTCTGGGGCCCAGCAGCTGTCAGTCATTCTGATGGACTGTCTCACCAAACCTGTGCTGTCCTCCTCCTGCAAAGTCTATAAATCTACAAAATGCTCTGTTGTTTTTGCCCAGGTCTTGCTCTGCTGTTATGATATGAACAGATTGTCATGTGACCTTCTTCTGATTGACAGGATAGAGATCTGTTGACCTTGGCCTTTAGTCATCAATTGATGTCAATGGCTACGATCACTAGGGATGTCTCAGTATCAAATTTCAAAACGATTCCTCTCAGAAGAAACATCATGGTTCCACCACAATTATTCACAATCACTGACATCATGACCAAACAGTGAAATCCTTAATTTTGGTTCATTTGCAGTGTCTAATACATTAAGTATTTGATCAGTTTGATGAAGTCAAACTATCCAAATCTAAACGTAAAGTGATGTGACATAAACAGCCAGATAAAAAAAAAAAAAAACATTTAGGGATTAAATGCAATGTTGTATTTTAGCATCTAAAATTATTACAGTTATCATTATGTCTAAATAATATGAAATCCTCAACCACCTTTTAGTGTAGACCGTGCAATGGGAAAATAATAATAATTTGGCTGTAGAATGTGATAGACATGTGTGCCCTGAGGCTTATATATAGTCTTTGTCTTTGATTACTTGCTCATATCAGTCTGATTTTGGTTCCTATTGCACTATTACAGTAACATTACAACACGCATCTCCAGTATCCCTGTGCCAGTCCCATTGGATTGCCTCACATATCAGATCAATGCACAGAGGCTGAATGTCACCTGGTGAAATTGGTGAAAGTGAGCCTCCGGGCCATCAGCAGCAGCTAATGAAATTTTTATGGTGCCTTATTTAGAACTATATTTTACCAGATTACGTTTCCTGCTCCGTTTCCAACTTCAAAGAGCAGCTTTCACCACTGCTGGGGGTAGAAAGCCTATAGTCGCACCACTCCTCAAAATTGGACAGTTCTTCTTCAATTATAAGCTTGAAGGAGTTTTTTTATTATTATTATTATTATTATTATTATTATTATTATTATTATTATTATTATTATTATTATTATTATTATTATTATTCTTGTATTCCCTCATCGTTCAGCTTTCAAATCATCAGTTCTGACTCACTGTATTTTTGATCCCTTTTCCACTTAGCTGCGATTATCCATGTGCCGCCAGTTTGTGTGTGGCTTTCTTCATTAGATTAATGTTTTTCATCACTTGTAGCTAGATGAGAGATATGAGGAGTGGGAACAGCAACAGCTATACACACTTGATGGGGCCTGTATATATGATGACATAATAAACATAATATACACAAAATTTCACACAATTTATTCACAGAAAAGGTACATAGGCTGGCTCTTATCTCCAAATTTGGTCTACTGGCCTGCTGCTAGATTTGTGTGTCTGCATAGTCATGTTTTATATCATGCTTCAGGCGAATTGTTAACTAAATATGACTAAAAAGATGAATGCATGTGTCCAGAGTTGCTGGGATAACCTCCAGTTAGTTCCAGTCAGATTCTACAATGTCAAGAATCGGTTTAATTCTTTAACCAGTTCACAATCTTTCATACCGGTGTTTGTGTACGTAAAATTGCACCATGGATTAGATAAACAGTGAAGAATAGTGTAAAAATAACCACTTAGATCGCCCAACTCTGTAAGACTAATCATTTCATTTTGTATCACCGGCTTGCAATGGTGGCACACCTTGGATCACAGCCCACATTGAATAATCAGTACTTGGAAGCCACCTTCACCTTTGCTCCATTCTTTCTCTCTTCTCATCCCTCTCTTTTTCTGGGTGAATCTTGTGTTATGGTAGCAGCTGGCGCCCACGGGAGAGCACTGACCCGGGGTGAACACACAAGAAGAGGCAAATGAACGCTTTATTTCATTACTGGTGCTGGAAACACCGGTGCCACAGCACTTTTCAATGTTATCCAGAGGGTAAACGCAGCTCAACAAAGAGGAAAAATCACAAACATGACCATTGCAACACTACAGCTTTTAGAACATTTGCTTTGGGAGCCCTCATCAGGTAATTTACATTGCACCGGGGACAAGTTTTAGTTTTGCCTTCTACTTTAACAACTATATTTAACTAAAGCCTACAGCATCTCTGGAGACACAAGTACCTGGGCATTAAAATAAAGTTTTGAGATCAGATATTTATACCAGTTCTTGTAAAACAACTGTCATAAAACATGACTATTTTGAAAACTAGTTTGTCAGTGAAAGCTTTCCAGGGCAGCACTCATAATGCATGAAGTGGTATAGCTAGTGGCCATACAAGTTTTTCCTTCTTTGGGTGTAAGTCGTTCATCTGAAAACATTTTGGTTTCAGATCCTTTTTAAAAAATATTATCTGAAACCAAAATATATACGACAGTGGTTCAGTTGGTGTCTGTGCACTGATCTGAAGGTTGGCGGTTTGAATCCCCCTCTCAACATAAACATCATTGGTTGACAGTCAGATCCACTGACCCACAGGTTGGCGGTGCGATTCCAGCTTCCACAGATGAATACTGTTGTTGTGTCCTTGAGTAAGACACTTAACTCCCCTCGCCCTCAGTGATTGTGTTCTCTGGTGAATGAATGTGTGTGTGAATGGGTGAGTGGTTCCGTGATGTGCCTTGAAGGTGTAAAAGTGCTTTTTAAAAATGTGACCATTTACCATATATTTTTTCAGTCAAAGTCCAATAACGATTTACATTGCAGAAACTTGTATAAATGTACAATGAGGTTGTTAAATCAGCTAATATGCAGCACTGTATTCTGCAGTATCACCAACATCATGTCATGAGTCCTTTAAATCCCCTACTAGGAATTTTGTCTTGCTTTTACATAATGCACTATTAATAAAACCAACAACACATCTTTGTTTTGTCCTTGTTGTTCTCTCCTGACCCAGAGGGTATCAATTATGTCATGCAAACAGATTTGGCCACCAGTCTCACTATAAACCACAATGTGTTTGTTGTAAGCACAGTAATTCACTGCAGGGGAAATACCACACAGAGAATAGGCCCGTTCATTGTGCATGTTTTAATCACTTTTTGTTTTTGTGTCTTATGTAAGGACAGATTGTAGAGAAGCGTATTAATAAACAGCTTCAAAAACTGAAGTCAGCGTGGTGGCAGATATGTTTTTGCTATCTTCCGTCGTTGCAGCGTCAACTCAATTTGCTGACTGCTGTGACGTTTTTGTGATTGTGGAAAAGTGCAGCGCTGGGGTTTATTGTCACGAGGATTTTGCTTATTTTGATGAATACGCTTAGAGCTGAGGGAAGCGTTTATGCTGTCTCATCCGGAAATGTTCAGAAATTGTGACTTATTAAAAGAGGCATCAATGATTAAAACCCCTGCAAGATCATAATAATACATCTGTCCCATCGGCAATATCTGTAAACTGTCAGTGCTTGATAAGGACGCTAGAGTCACAATAGTTTATTTAAATGAACACAAACATGTCCCTATGGTGAAGGACCATGGGAACAGGCCTGTGTAAATAGCTTTTGTTTTCTTTTTTAATAGTTATTTTTTATTATAATCCTTTCATATTGTTAGTCTCCTAGCACAGTTGCCAAGACATTTTTCAAGGTTTGAAAAATAGAAAAAGGCACGTTTATTTTTTTTTTGTTTTTTTGGCTATAAAAATTTTTCTGATAGTTCAAGGACAAGACTGTGACTTACACCTGCAGATGTCACAGGGTCTGGAGAGGAGAATGAGATAAAACATTTCCAAAAAATGACTTAGGCAGTTATGTTATGAGGCCAGCAATATGAAATGATCATCAATCCTATCAAATGGGATAGAGTTAATTGCTCTAGCTGCATGTTTTTCTTATATAATTGAGATAAAATGTTGTTTGCAAGTTTCATTGGCTCAGAAGATTAGCCACTAAATAGACCAAAACACATTTATTTTATATTTTTCCATTAGTCATGACACAGAATTCATTTGCAGATGAGTTTGGAAATTTAGTTGGATCTGCATGTTTCATATTTGACAAATCTTTCCAAATTAGTTTTAAATTGCCCTTCTTATTCTTCGTCTTGCTCCAAACTAAATGGTGCTACTTGTTGGTCATGTGACTTCATTGGACCTTGACTTTACAGCTGCTTGTATAGTTGGAGAATCAGATATAGTAGTCTCCAAGCGCTATTAAACTTAAAGGCACCAGGATTGGTTCAATAAGAGATATCCCCCAGAGAACCCCAGCTCTGATTTATAAGAGGAGCAGGTGGGACAGTAAAAGTTAACTTTCATTACTCATGGCTCTAAACAGTCTGAATAATAAAAAAGAACACATTCCTTTTTTTACCTCTTAAAATGTAGAGCAAACATTAAAGCACTTAAGATAATTGGCCCAGGAGCTGCTAATACTAAAATACCTGATAATGTGGCATAGATGTTTCCACTATTGATGTTTACACTCAAGTGCCAATTTAAAACATTTTGCACAGGTTCAGAATTCAAAGTTTGGAGGAAGTTTTATAATTTGTATTCAGGAAATTAATATTTTTATTTAAAACCGTTTTATTTTATTTTAATAAGATAACATAAAACTGAATTGAAAACTGATTTGAATACATATTAGAGATTAATGCGATAACCCATGTGATATCACCCAGGCCCTTGGTTCTTCCTAACTAGAAGATGTATTGGCACATTTTGGATCGTACACATTTATTTCAGCTGCTGCGCAAAATTTGATCTGATATTATATTTATTAAATCCAAAAGTGGAAGATGGCAGCCTCATTTTACCCTGGGTTCAAAGAGAGGCTTCGTTGACGTTAGCACTCCTCACTCTCCCACACAGAGTGCACTTTCTCTCCTCTTCTAGTTAGGAAAGTGGTGTAGCAAAGTCAAAGTGGCCTGGGAGGCTACACATCCAACATTGTGCTTCACTAAATCCATTCCGCACTGGGGCGTTTGATTTAAATCTACAGTTGGTTTGGGGAAAAGTGCTGTTCATGCACATGCACAATGAATAAAGTATTTAAAATCGTTCTGAAAGCATCTGTGACTCACCATCCCAAAATATGTAAAAAAAACAAAAACAAAACATAATCTTATATAGAAAGCAACCATTAGTTCTTCTCTGCATAATGCCTTTCCATACAACGTGAAACGTGAGCTTTAAGTCATGTTATAATGCTCTTACCTCATCAAAAATGTATCGGGAGTTGTGTTTTGTTTCATTCATGTTTGAATAATCCTTTATTACTAGCTCAAAATGATCAGTTCCACCTCGCCATGTCATGAAGCAATAGTTTTCAAGTTAACAGCTACTTTTTATCTTTTGTTTAGTAGAGATTGGAAATTGCAGGGATAAAATTGTCCAAATGATTCTAGTGAAAGTGCATGACAAAGTGCAAAACACAGTGGAGCACTTTCTGTATTACTGCATAACATCACAAAGTGGAACAGAGTGTTTTCTATTTGAGAGAAGAAATATGCAGGGTATCTGTGTTAAACATGTGTGAATGAAACAAAACACAACTCCAGGTGTGTTTTTGATGAAGTAGCAGCGTTGTAACATGGCTGAAAGCTCACAAGTGTGTATAGGACCTTTTAAAATGCGTAGATATCTATTGATTAAAATAATTATAATATAAATTTGATTGCACTAACGTCTCAGAAAAGTTTGGACAAACCAGCAACACCTGAAAAGCATAATAATCAGTTGGGTATTCTTTCTTTCTTTCTTTTTAATAAGCCTGTTTTGACTTTACCTCTTGCAGTTAGCTCTGTCATACATTAATCAGACTTTTTTTTTTTTTCATTTTAGCGAAGCATGCCTAAATAGCTAGTGACAAAATAAACTGGCCTCCCCTAACTGCTGATGAATTCAAATCACATCTCCCCTCTCCCTCCGCTGTAGAGCCTAAGGTTGGGCCGTGACTCATCATAAAGTATAGAGGGGCTTAGATAATGTGGATGTGCTCTGAATGATAGTTACATACGCAAGAGCTACAGTAGTTAAAGAGTGGAGACTAAAGCAAGGCAGGTAGAGAACAATTACTAAATAACAATAGTAAATGTACAGGAGGTGAGATGGTGGACTAGCACAATGGCACTAATGAGAATTTATGTTCGAGCCAACAAGAGCAGATAAACAGTTAAATGGGTAGTGATGCCAGAGCAGCGCTGCTTTGTATCTTGGAAACAAATTTGCCTCACATATACAAACATTCAGAAACAAAAACTGGGAAATATAGTGGTTGTTTAATCTTTGTATCAATCTTGTTTATGCCTTTGTTATATTACATGAATGTGATGTAATGCGCAATGGCACTTTTCACTGTCAAACCTGTATTTTGGCCATTTGTTTAAATTAAGTGTTATTCTAAGTGTTGTAGCATGTAGTGGTGAGATGTAGTTACAAGATGCTGACATTAGCTCTGATGTTGTAAAGGTCCTGAAATACACCTTAGTGCAGAGAGGAAATGTACTTGAAACATCTTTAATACCTAAACAGGGGCTGATAATACTGTAGCTGTTTTATATCTGTATGGCTGTAGGATTATAGCTGCTTGTGAGCTCTATTGGGCAGAACTGTATCAGAGCAGAAAATTTGACATTCATGAACTATTATGAGAATCTACCGCTCTGTGCTCTGCGTTATGTGAGGTGCATATAGTCCTCTTAAGCTTTCTTTTCACCATTAATCTGATGTTTTTCCAGATTCTTTCACAAATCCTGTTTTTGTAATGGCACTTTTCAGCTCAGGCATGATTCGTACAATATACTTATTTTAAAGTTTTGTGTGCTTGCCTGTATGCAAAAAAGATGGAGGTTTTGTCTTGTACAAAGTATGCGCCTATGAGGGTTGATCTAAATTGTCTATAACAGTGATTTGAGTTGATGTCTTCAAGTATCAGCCCTCAGCTTTAATCAGATTGGTCCACATATGCTTCACCTCCTGCTTTTCAACCTCCTTAGTTTTATCATTAGAATTAACTGTCACATGACTCAGTTAAATGTATGTTACTGCTAATGCTTGCTTAATGCTTGTTTCTAAGAACTGCATGTGTAACTCGAGTAGTTTGCTCCATAAAGGGTGGGCTTAGTGCAGCCTGGTGCAGTCTGTGATGTGTTTACAGTCTGCTTGTGCTGATTAAGTGGTGAGATGGCTGCTCGCTGCTAAATTAAACTGGCAAGGTGAGAGGGCCCCGCATCACCAGCTTTAGCACCCCCACACACCTTTCACAGTCAACAACAACAACAAAGATTTTAGCACTTGGCAATATGCTGACACAGTTAACGTAGTATTAAGCGTACATGTATATTATTGTATCATACCAACTTTGCATTGAACATTTTAGTTAGGGTGCCTAATTGTTTAGTATGCAATTTGTAAAGGGTTCGAAGTAATGTCCTGAATAAAGTTTCTTCCACAGCCTCTAATGGGGCATTTTATCCACAGTAAAATCAATAATGAACCCAGGTGCTGATTTAAAAGAAAGAAAGAAAAAAATTCATTTTCTCTTTCAGGGCAAACTGTTTTTTCAGGGTTACCAAAGCAATACACATGCTTCTTAGTGAAAGTAATTTGTGTTTTAATGCTAGTTTGTTCATTGACCTTGCCTTGTGTGATAATGACATTTTCCAGTCATTTTTTAGAATACCATTTACTTCTGAAATAAAAGATTTATTCAGGACGTTTTTTGTTGTTGTTGTTTTTTTTTATTTACATCAATACACTTTTCTTTTTCATTTTTGTTCAGATTTATACACTGTACCATATAATAAAATACAACAAAAAAGCTCCAGTCCTCTCCTGTCTCTGTGATATAGCCATTGCAGAGACAACCCCTTACTATAGATTCATATATTCATTTTCACTCTGCTTGGTTTGTGAAATTGAGACATCCATATTTGATGTCTTGGTCGTGTTTCCCTCAGCTCTTTCTCCTCTCAGAGTCGGCCCTCTTCCCTGCTTCTACTGTAGACCCTAGTTCTCTCACTGCACAGATATGGGAGAGTAATAGTGAGAGATTTAATTCATGGACTAAAACGACAGGGCAGGCAGCAACACTTAAACCAGGAATTTAGCTCTTTATAAGGCTATAACTTTAGTGTTTAGTGTCAGTGACTCAGTCAGTGTACTTGTGTTTCATAGCACATTTCTCAATCATATAAAACACAAAAATAAGAACATTGGTTACAAATTGGTGTAGACAGAGCATGCTGTGTGTTATGCTTCCAAAACAGTATTCATAAAAACAGTACTCATAATAGTATTCACCAGTTCACTACGGCAATGAAACTGCTAGCTACAGGTCTTTATTTGGTAAGTCAATCATATAACTTATTGTTTTCATAATGTTCAATATAGGGGAATTAGCCTTTTTCTTATTCTTGCAAGGTTACTGTTACATAATGATCACACATGCCTCTGTATAAAATGCTTGGACAATAGTATGCCCTATGGTTGCTCCTCACACACCTATCTCACAGATCAGAAAACATTGTGAGAAGACCAGTCAAGTTTAGGTCTGACATAACTTCAAAATAGGGGCCATACCTAGAGGACAAATTCATAACACAACTCTTTCTACTTTACAGACAATTATTTTCGGTCTTTGTCTTTGACTCTTGTAGCAGGCACTGACAAAACATGGGGAAAATAATGTGGCGTATCTTGTATTGCTGTGTTTATAAAATGGGTCTAATTAGTTTGCAGCAAAAGAAAATTGAGGTGTCAAAAACAGCCCGAGAGTGCAATTCAGAGATTGACACAAAGAGGAGTTCCTTTGTTAATAAGCCAGTAATCCACTGTACAACTAAAATACTGCATGTCATACTTTTGGATTATGATTTTTTTATAGTTCAGGCGATTTTGTTAAAACATTGTTGTGCGCAGTTGCAGAAGTGCTCTGCTTTGTTCCTATTAATTAGTAATAGGAGATATTTTCTGAAGTTGTGTGTAAACATTTCTTGAGCAAGTTGTGCCTTATAAATGTAGTAGTATTTCCAAAATGTTGTTTCAGTGAACTAACGTATCTGTTGTCTGGTCAGCAGTGCTTCCAGGGTCAGGTGAAGTTCTTAGCCAGGTTGCCGCAGTGGTGTAGCAGAGGCAGGGTTAGACCCGCACCTGTCAGCCTGTCAGCAGCACATACTATCAAAGGCAGCACTCAGAGGTATTAGAGACTTTCATCAGCTCCTTATCAAAGTATCCATAACATCAAACTGCTGATGGGACATGCCTGGGGAATTTCAGCGTTCAGTGTGTTCTGATCTGCACTTATTTTCGATTTTAATGTTGCATCACTTGATAATCTAACAACAGTATGAATTGGGTCGATGTGCTTTGAAACATGGCTGTTCTTGAAATGTCCTTTCTTCAGGTACTATAACATCATTATTTCATCACTCACCTGCCTTACATTCTTGTAAATTTGAGGTCAACTCCTTCGGAAATTGTCTGCACTTGTGTTGGAACATGTAATGACACTGACATAAAATATCCTTACATTTACTTTTTGTCAATGGAAATTATCATTACATCCTATATAAAAAAATATGTTTTCAAGTGTGACTTTTAATAAAGGGTAATACATAAGAAAATGTATATTCTGTCAACTGGACAAAAGTTTTCCAGTGAAGTGAATCCAAGCTGCTTCTTCAATTCTGGCCCCATTACTGGTGGACAATGCCTTATTAGCATAATAGCCACCTATTAGGCAAAGGACTGGTTAGTGGCTTTGAAATGCAGATGTGCGGCAGATTGGGGTCCTGAGGTGCTCTCGCGACAGTGTTGGTACATTTTCTGATTGAGTGACTGTTTTGTTTTTCCAATATAAAGCTCACTGCAGTCTTCACTACACTGAATGGAGTAGACCACATTCTTTTGTTCGTGGCTTAAGGTTTTGTCAAAGTTTGCACTTAGTGAAGTTCAATAGTCCTAGCTAACAAACAGAAACTGTATAAAAATAGGTGAATTAGTTTCAGTATATTTACCTCCTCCCATCAGATAGATATAAGGCAGTGTCCAGAATCTGACCAGAACTTAAGAAGCCGATTGGATGAGTGGTGAAAAGTCTTCACTCTTTTTTGGCAGTTGTTAGAATTAAATTATTATTTTGCTATGGATCATACCTTTGCTCTGGATCATACAGTTGCAGTATTAAAGGATGTTCACAAATGCTGCTCTTTCTAAGATTGCATATACATATGTTTTGGCAGGTGATGGATATGAGCATTATTATTATTATTCATAGAGCAGACTGTGGTTGGGGAGTCAAAGTTCATGCAATACTGTGTAAAATGATACGCACGGTGTTGTCAGGGGTATAGGATGTATAAGGTTAGAAGTTATATTAGGTAATTAAAAGGTGCAAGATGAGCGAGACCCAGACAGTTAAGGGACGTTGTGCTCTGTGAGTAATTGTAATCAACAGCTTTTCATTATAATGGCTGATGCACTTCCTATAACAGTTTGCATACTATAACTGAAATAATTTTGTGTTCAGACTATTGTTTCTTCTTTACAGTCTGTTTAAATATTGGTTTTAATTAGAAATTGAAGGAACAGCAGTTTGCGAATAAAGCACAATACAACAATATTTTCTCATTTTTGACTATTATAGAATATTTCTAAATGTTGCAAAGTACTTTAAACAGTTGTCACAGTAAATGCATGATTCATATATCCACCTTCAGTACACAACAATCATAAAAGCTGTAACAATGGCAGCCCCCCACTCATCTGCGTGCGTTATCCTTGACACGTTTGACATTTGAAAGTAACATATAGCTGGCTGTAGTCATCCCAGTTGCATAATATCCGCTCGGAGGCCTGAAGCCCAAGGACAGTTTACCACAATTATAATGAAAGGTCATTTGATGGAGCAGAATACTCCGTTGCATACATAATTCACAAGTTTGGGCTCAGGGGCCAAATATATTTTCTTATAGATGTTGTCAGCTACAGTTACTGTTAATTGAAGCTGGGGTTTTATTGAAATCAATTTCATTTGCTTAAATGATAGAGAAAAGATGGGACGCTAAAGGCTGAAGTGTGTGTACTGTGTATGTAGGAATGAGCCCACAGACTTTGAGATGCACTATTTTGATGTTAACTGCTTGATCAGATCACAATAATAATGATGACAATTTTAGAAGGCAAGGCAAGGCAAGGCAAGTTTATTTGTATAGCACAATTCGTACACAAGGTAATTCAAAGTGCTTTACAGAATAAGAAAGACATTAAAATCACACAAATCAAACATAAATAATCACAAATAATCATCATAAAATCAACATTAAAAGAGAAGAGTGCAGAATAAAAACCTGTCAGTCATATGCACAGCTAAACAGAACTGTTTTGAGTCTGGATTTAAACATTGTCAAAGTAGAGGCCTGTCTCACATCTTCAGGAAGACTGTTCCAAGTTTTAGCTGCATAAGCAGAAGCAGAAATAAATTATTTAAATGTAACTGTCTTACATCACATTAACTTCACTTTATCATTTAGAAAGCACATAGAGGAATGCTCATCTGTTAATCTGAATAAAAGTGATAGTAAAGGTCTTCACTGGTGTTTGGTCCTAGTGTGAATAAACTGTAAAATAGTCATGCCTTTTCTCATCGTTACCATTAACACTAAAATGAGTGACATCCGTAATGCTGACCTTTCTAGAAATGCATTTTGCCTGTCTTCCTGCCCTGTTAAGTGTTCCAAGGCGCAGGAGGAAACCTGAATGTTAAATTAGCATGTGTCTCAAATTGATTGGGCGTAAATTATTCAGTGATTTGTGTTCCTAATGAAGATTCATGTGCTGCTGTACCTGTGAGGAGACACCCCGATAGCTGCAGTGTGAATACATGTGTCTGCACTGTATAAAACATCACACCTACAGGTCAGGTCTGCAGAGGGGCAAGTGAGAGAGAAGACAAACCACACAGAGTAGTGTTTGGAGGAAGAAATATTTGTTAAGCACGGAAAAGCTGAAAAGTTGCTATGGTTGTTTTTAGTAGGAGTGGTAAGATTAAAAACTCTACAGGTATTTTTTTTGTTTAAGACCCTTAAATTGTTCATGTGTATAACAACAATTTGCATATTATATTTAATTTGTTGTTCAGAGCGGTGATGGTCTCTTTGATGCACATTCACTCTCTGACCAAGCTGTAGCTGGTGAGATTTCTCTACAAGCTATTTACTGTCCTCATGTCTACGGCGATTGGTTTGCAGAAAATAATAAACTTGTCTACTGACTTGTCTAGAACGTTAAAGATGGTGAAATATAAGCAATTTTAATTAAAGCTATAGAAAACATGCATTACATTTGGACCAGGTCTGCCCTACTCCACATCGAACACTATTGAACCTAACACACTCCAGTTGCTTTCACAAATAAGTCAGAGGTTTTCTTCACCCTTGAGATTGTCATGTCTGTGCTGGCGGGTATGTGCTAGGGGCTGTGTGCTCTGTGCCCTGTCATGTCAAAACAAAAGTGTGGTGTAGCCGCAGGGCACATGCACCTTCTCTCTTTGTGAATAAAACAATACCTTCACATTTCTCTCATGTCAAACGCACGTAAAGCACTATAATATGTTAGTCTATTTTTCTTACAAGTTAAGAAGACACCAATGAGATGTCTATATTATTAAAGTGGATACATAATATACTCATTACAGTAGTGGGTGTTTTCATAAACCTTGGATTTACTATGGCAGAACGAGTTAGACCCATCAACTGTCAGTACAATCTCTGCCCCATCCTGAGCATTTAAATCATCCTTTCATCTTCAAAGTTGAAAATGTGCAGTTCAGCATCATTCTTTCACACATAATTTTATCTGACTCTAATGTGAATAGATTTCCTTGAACCACTACTTAGTTGTTAATCCAGCTGTTACTTACATAAACACATAGTAAAGTATTCACCTCTTTTGCACTGGCTGATGTAATCCATTTCTAAATATAATTCTAAACAGATTAATGTGTTTGGCAAGGATTTCTGATGCACAAATCTATTTATGTAACACTACTACCCCCGCCCTCATTCCCTCCGCCCCCTCCCTATGGGCTGTGTCCTGTCTGATTAAAAGGCCCGTCTCTGGTTCTCCCTGTCACTGGCTTCACTCAATGTGGCCCACACAGATCCACAAATCAACCACCCTGTAGTCCAGTGATACTTTACTCCAGGGTAGCATAATGTATAGTGTTTGATTTAGTTTAGGCCCTGTTTTATTCCTTATGCGTTGCCATCTCTATCCCTTTTCTTAATTGAGACCTGTTTTTGGCTCAGTGTTTGAGTTTCACGCTGTTTAATAAAGCATACCATTAGAGTTTAAACTATGTAAATTCTGCTTACTCAAGGGACCAGGGAGCCAATAAGCATTTTTCTTTGCACTCTCACTCTCGTAAAGAGGTAAAGCGCTACTCCCAAAACTTAATATGAGACCCTCTTTTACTCTTGTTTATACATAGTTTTTAGCTGTAAATGGTCTGAACATATTATTTTATTTTGTAGTTTGCAAATGTTATCCCCAAACTTTCCAAAGATACATCTTGAATCTATTTCTCCGTAAGTATTTTGATTTTAGTGCCTTGTAGTAGTATTTCGGAGAAATTTCTCACCCAGAGTATTGTATGAACTTGTAGGCAGAACAACAAACATACTGTCAGCTAAAATAAAATGCTGAAGGAAATAACATAATGTGTGAAAATCAGTCAAGTCATAAACAGTTTTTTGAATATCAAGGAAAAAATATGCAGTTTTTGTTTTGCACAAGTGACTGTTGGTTGCAGATATAACTTAATATATTCATAACAGTAAATTAATTCACTTTTAAATACTATAACACAAATTTGATAAAGCTGTAATGAGGTCTCCAGTGTGCTTACAATTCAACAACTTTTTATATATTCTTCCATTACATAAATGTGTGGTTGAAGCTGTCTTAGTAACTTATAATCAATACTTTATTAATTAACTGGAGTAGTGGTACCATAGACTAAACACTGCTTACATGTGAAACAGCCGCTCTGGTGTAACTGTGTGTGATTGGTCTGTTTGTGCCAGATGTGTATGAAGTTTCCCTAACACTGACAGATGGACGCTAGGCTAATGGAAATATTACCTCTGCAGCTTCAGGACATCTGGGTCAACATCTGCCACTGCATTTGAGACTCTCCTATCAACTTATTTGTCAAAAGTTGCATGTTTATTTATTGTTTATCTGCTTCGTTACAGTGTTGGAAAACTCGATGCACATCCTTGCTTGGCATATATTGTTTCAACTTCAGCAGTTGGTAGAGTTCATGTTTGGAAAGATAATGCATATTTCATTTGTATTCACTGCATGACATTACTCTTTAGCTGAAAATGTTATTGTTGTTATTTTATGAATTTGAACATTCAGTGCATTTCTGCATTTTTTACATATAATATATGGCAAAGGATTCCTGGAGCAAACTGGAAATAAACCACTGAAGCAGAGACAAATATGCAAGCGTCACATGGAAAGGTCATGGAAGATCAACAGCCCCCAAACCACTGACCACAAGCCAAACTGTGGGTATATGACAACTTTTGTATGTTAATATATGTTGATGTAGTATTTATTAAAGGTAAATGGAACACTGTGAAATGGCCAAAAGCTAAGAAAAGAACTTCAGTTATTGCATTATTACATGACTAACTTGCATTTAAAGTACCAGTAAAAGCAAAAGTACTACTACAACTTCTAGTATAATTTTTTTTTTTTATATTGCTTCTGCTGTGGTTTGTAAGGCTTCTCTTTTGCATTTTATTTATATATATATATATATATATATATATATATATATATATATATATATATATATATATATATATATATATATATATATATATATATATATATATATATATATATATATATATATATATATATATATATATATATATATATATTATCTTTTGAAAAGTCTTAAATATAAAAATGTTGCTTTGGAGATTCTAAAAACAGAACTCAAAGACATATTTATTCTTTTACATTAAAATATATATAAACCAACAATATTTTTGCACAAATTGAAGCTTTCCTGTGTGATGGTGTTGCATAAAAGGATTGAGGAGGAAGATTGGTGGTCTACACTATTTGATCCCAGCTGTGTGCTTATTTTGATGTGCATTTCCATCATAGAGATAAATCTTGTTGCAAAGCACCATTCCTAGCTTCTGGGATTTTGTGCTCAAGTTTGAAGATAGGGGGCAGCAGAGAACCAGCCACAGTGCTGCCGGCATCACTAACATTGGGAAGAGGAGAGAAGGATGCTTGTTGTCCCAAAACCTTCAACTGTGGAGATGTGGTTAAAGTATTCCATACCAAAAGTGACAGCAGGATTTAGGTCAGCTGCGGCCTGGGGGGTGGGGCTGTCACAAGAATACGACTGTTCGTTGTCTTGGTCTCTCTCAGAGGCAGCTTGTGTGCAGCAATCACAATCAGGCTCAGATGAGGAGATCACTGTGCACACGGCCGCCAGTCTCCGTGCATCTCCGTGCTTATGTGTATGTGCTTTTAACTTTCCTGGCCATTTTGAAGATCTACTGAATCCTCACTGTTATTCATCTGCTTTCATATTTTCTGATAGCTACTACTACTAGTAATATCACTGATCCCACATTACTTGGCCAACGCGTTGACAAAACTTTACAAAGATGAGTAGGTCTGGAGTCGTACCCTGTCTCTCCCATTTCAGAGGGCGTGGCAGGTGGATTAATCAAGCAAAGAGACGCATGGTCCATTTGTGTCAAAAATAAACATGGCTCCTTACATGTAAAAAAGGAGGAAAAATGACGTAAAAGACAGAGAGACAGTGCAGATTTTTGCAGAATCAACAATCTAAACCCCAAGCTCTTAAAAGTTAACACTTGTGAAAGTTACAAGAATGTTTGAGAAACACGAGATGCAAATTACTGTGATTGGACTGTCTCAAGTTAGGACGATGGTTTTTCACCCTCTATTGTATCCAGACCTTTCTTGATTCAATCAGAATGTAAAAGATCCTGGCTGATCCGGCAACATCTTTTAATGACATTCTAGGAAAAACAATATTGTCATCAGTACAAGAAGTACAGTGAGAAAAGAAAATTGATGCGTTCTTATTTTGGCAGGTTGCCGTCAAGTTAACTGTCTGTATCTCCCATTAACAGACCACAAATGGATTCCAGGTACAGACCCTTCCTCTGATCAAGTCAACACTGAGTTAAGCTCCCATAAAACAGGACATACAACTGCTTTAGCCTGCAATCCTGTGCCCATTCACATCAAACAGCCTCAGACACAGTGACTCATAGGCAGATGGCAGAGCAGGCTTCTCTCTGTGCCACCAGGACCCCTTATGCTTTACCACCTACACCGTGCCCAAGTGGCACCCCCTGGAGTCCAGACACACACGTACACATCCGCCACAGCTAGTAAAGAGTGTTACATTTCCCCACTGACTGGATTTCCCCAACATAGTCACATTAATCACTATTTGAAATGAACTAATATGAGAGGAAAATAATGAGATATGAGGTATTCCATGAAAAAAGTCATCTAATATAACATTTTATGCTAATGTCATTAGTTCCTGAGCAAAAAAAAAGGCTGGACTGTAACCCCTCATGGCTGGATAACACCAAGATAATAACAAGCTTAGATATGCCTGAGCAGTGCAGCGTTCACACGACCCTCTCCCCTTTCTCCTCACCTTGCATGTTCGGTCTTTGTCCCTGTTTGTCTGCCTTATATTGGTTAAATAAATTAACCTTGTGCTCCACTCTGCTAATGAGGACATGGTCACGTGACAAGCTTCTGGAATGCTTAAGTTAAGCAGTTAGAAGGATCAATGCCATTATCTCCACGGCACAAGAGTCAATGGAACCTGTTCAGCAAACTGCTAGGTACGTACACAGTGATTTCCTTTTTACCACTTAGCAAATTTGTCCAAAAAGCAATGCTATTTTTAAGGCACTTTTATGACCTTCATTTTGCATTATGGCACCTGAAGTGTGAGGCTGTACTTTGCAGGAAAAGAACAGTCTTAAAAAGGTTTTTGTGTTTGAACCAAGAAAGTGTTAAGCAAAAGAAAAAGCTAATGTCTAAATTATAGACATTTTAAATATTCTCCACTACTTCATCTCCTGTGTGAAGATTTCAATAGAATTCTGTGCCTATCATAAGGTGTGCAAGGAAGGAACAGAGGTGGTGACAGTAGATGATTCATGTTGGGACTTTGAGTCCAACTGTCAATCTAAAGAAATTATGTGTTTTG
Source organism: Periophthalmus magnuspinnatus (assembly GCF_009829125.3). Taxonomy (NCBI): domain Eukaryota; kingdom Metazoa; phylum Chordata; class Actinopteri; order Gobiiformes; family Gobiidae; genus Periophthalmus; species Periophthalmus magnuspinnatus. The sequence goes on along the minus strand of NC_047141.1, from coordinate 18,324,117 downwards.
TTCTTCTGATAGAAATCCGTAGATTGTAATATAGATGTATTTTAGGGTCTGTTCACACATGCACAATCACTACATCTAAGTTGTATCTGAACTGGGACTAAATCCGAAACTAAACCTGGACTAGACCAGGACTAAACCAGAGCTAGAACAGGGACAAACCAAAGTCAAACATTAAAACAAAATATATATTAGAACTCAAATTGGGCTTAAACCATGACCAAATGATGAGGTGTGAATGCATCCTTAGCTGCAATATAACATCAGAAAACACTCAGAATGAGTCTTTGTTTAAACCAGATAAATCCTGGACAATTAAACATTTGAGAACATAAGGTAAACAAAGTCCAATTCCTTACTCCCTGGGCAGGACCATTTCCGAAAGCTTTCGTTATCAAGAATTCCGTAAAAAGCCTCTATTTTACAGCCCAGGCTCCCCTCCCCTGAGACCAGTATAGGAGATTTGATTCAGGCTTACTGGCTTTGTGGAGGAAACAATTGGTTTGTCAGACACGGCAGCTATCAAAGCCAGGTAATTTTTCAGACCTGCTCAGTAGCATCTTAATAGGCCACTTGAAAACAGGCATCAGATTTGAGCAGCAGATGGTGGAGTCATCATGAGGCTGCACTGACAACACTCTGAAGTGGAAGAGCCGTGCGTCACCATCGTTTTACACGTTTGTTTGCAAAAATTGTGTTTCTGTGACGGTTATATCACACAGAATCAGGGCTGTTTGGACAAAGAGCCCGAAAGATATAAGATGCATTATGTGGTGTTTTGAGACAAGTCAATGAGAGACATTTTCAGCCATTTATTGGTTTTAGTGGCAAGTAGTTAGAGTTCTTTCTTTGTTGTTTGTTGATAATTTCTAAGCATTCTTATATCCTGACCTTCAAAGTATGCAGGTTTTAGGCATTCAGCTAACTACTCATGAGTGAAAATAGATTACCTTTTACTTTTGTTCATGTAAAATGTAAAAATTATTGTTCTTCCCCATCTAGGGCCCATTGTTGCTTTGACAGACCACAGTACACACCAATGTAAGGATTTTATGAAGGGAATGAAAGTCTAATTTGAGTTTCCTTTTCCACCTGAAATAAATGCTTCACTCTTTCATTTGAGTCAAAAGTGTACACCATTTATACCTTAGAGCACTGGAGAGAAGTTTTGAACATGTACAGAGGATGGTTTGAGAATACAGAATTTCATGAATAACTTAGATTAGCATTGATAGGCCTACTCTATGCTTAATTACATTCAGTTTAGTTGTAAAAGAAAAAGAGGCTAAAGACTGAATGAAAGATGCTGCTGATTACTGATTATCCTGAATTTCAACAGCCAAAAAAGAAACTCTAGCTTTGTAAATAAAACCAAGCTTCGGCCAAAATAATTGAGATTAACAATAATATCACTATAATTATTAAAGTTGCTGACAGTTTAAAAATGTTATAGATATCAATAGTTAGAATTTTAATGGTTTTCTGCTACATCATTTTCATTGATAAGTAAGTTTTTCTGCACATTCTGGTGATAATGGCATTTGTTTTTGTTGGGGATTATCACAATTATATAAAATGTCCCACAAATGATTATTGTCTACCCTGTTCCTCATGGGAAACAATATTTTTGTTTATTGTCCCATCTCTACTTCCTAGAGCTCTATAATTGCCACCTTATAGGATCCAAGTTCTTAAGTGGTTCTTGGTTTACTTACTTGACTTTGCCTCCTAAAGTGAAGTTAGTGCCAGGACAAGGCTTCATCTGCAGCGCTCCTTTTAAACCGCTTGGGTCAGACTATACATAGTAGTATTTGTGAGTGTCATGATATTTTAAAGTCCTCCTAAATATAAAAGCAAACATTATTTTGCATGCAACAATCACTCAACAAACAACATTATATTTGTAGTACTAGCGGCTATACACATCTTTTTCAACTCTCTTGTATTTCCTCTTCTGGCAAACATTTGGATATCATAAAAAAAAGAAGACACGTTTAGACCCGAGGGTAAATGTTGTAGGATCTAACAGTCCAGGTGCTTTAGACTTCATGTGGGTTTGGGAGAGAGGGGTGTGTGTAATGACACAAACTTCTCTTGAATTTCTCCCCCTTTTGATTTATTTCATACCAGACATCTGCAAACACTCTGGTAGAAGTTTGTGCTCTTGTGTTAACCAATACATTTAAGAATGTTCCTCATGCAGTTTATTGAGATTTATTTTTTTATTATGTCTTCAAGTAATTTACAGTGTAACGCTTGGACTATATATATATATGTGTGTGTATATATATATATATATATATATATATATATATATATATATATATATATATATATATATATATAGAGAGAGATAGATAGATAGATAGATAGATAGATAGATAGATAGATATAAAAACCTTCCATTCTTTGATTTGTGAGGTACAAAGTCCTCACAAATCAAACAATGGAAGGTTCATAAAATTTACAGGGTACAGGGAGGTAGCAACATGTAATGTTGTTTACGGTTTTGTGATGACACTGACATTTCCAGTGTTGGCGTGCACATCCCCACTGGGCCGTCACCATGAAGAGACGTAAACAAAAACACACACACACTCATTAACTCCTTACTGATGTATGTATCAGAGCTGTGCATTTTATTTTGGATAACCCCTCTAGTGTTTTAGACAGTACTACGTTTGAAAATAGAGCCATGGGCCAGCTGGATTATACTCACTTTCTATGGGAAATCTTTTCACAGTATAAAAATGTAAATAATCAAGATGACTTCAACTAGAAACCAGCTCAAGGTCAAGAACAACTTTATTTATATAGAACATTTACAACAACCTAACAACCCAACAAGCCCTAAGTGCTTTACAGTACAGGACAACAGTAGAAAAAATACTAAATATTAAATGTCAAAAAATAAAAATAGAAATACAATAAAACAATAAAAAAATGGCTCAACCTGTATTAAAGGCCAGTGCATAAAGGTGAGATTTAAGTGTGGAACAATTTATAGCTTAGACCAATCTAATGCTGAAGCAGCAGTGAAAGCGTCTGTTTCCTTTATTTTTCAGTACTAGATACATCTAAGAGGAGCAGGTATGCAGAGGGAAGTGTCTTGGGAGGGACATAAACAGACAGCAGGTCCGACAAGTAAAGTGGGGTCAATCCATTCAGACATGTAAAAACTATCAAAAGAATGTTTAAATGAGTCCTGTAGCAGACATGGAGCCAGTGCAGTTGAGTCAGCACAGGTGTGATGTGCTCTTGTCTCCTGGCCCCTGTTAGCATACGGGTCGCTGCATTCTGGACCTTATGCAGCCTGGCCTGACTGGTCCAGCCCACAGTATAAAGAATTGCAATAATCAAGCCAGCATGTGATAAATACATGGACTATTTCAGTTCATTAAAGGGAAATGAAGGTAAGGTTTGATTTAACTTAACAGGCCCAATTGAAAATAGCTTGTTTTGACTATCGAGCTGTTTTGTTTTTCCAGTTTAAAAGAGCTGTCCAGAATAACACCTGACAGATGACCGACAGTAGGGAGCTAATGGGCCAAGAACATTTAAATCATTTCAAGCCTCCATTTTGCTCTCATTCAGGTGTGGAAGGTTATGGGCCATCCACCTCGCAATATCCTGCAGACAATTCGACGGGGCATGAATAGAGTCGCCAGTTGACCAATAACGAATAATAATTTATCTTTCCATCCAAGTCTTTGTCTCATGATATCCAGTGTTAAATGGTGCAAAATATAAAGGTTTTAGCATGGACTACCAACGTAAGCAACACCAGCCTAACTGTTATAAACATTCTGTCTGTCTGTTTACATTATAGTCTCGGACATTGTTTTGTTTTGCAGCTGTGGTCTACATGTGTTTGGCCTGATGTGTGTGGGGGAAGCAGAAGTCAGCACACTTGTTTGTTTAGGAAGTTTGCAGGAGATTTCACTTGACAAATTAATGGTGGCAGAGCAGTGGTGCGGAAGACGCTCTGGGGAGGGAGAGAGAGGAGAAAGATCTTAACTGGATACAGAACATGCTCAGCCCCCCTCTGTCCCAAACCCAGCTGGGGCAGTCTGTCGCTCACCCGCCTGTTGGTAGATGCATGGGGCGGCGAGGGAGGGAAGAATGAGAGTTAAGATGACAAGGACAAACAAAAGACAGGCCATGAGCGCTTGCTATATCACTACTATTAATAGCAAAAAGTGAAATTAACACGTCTTACACTTGGGATTCTACATCTGCTTTAGACGGCAGTATTATGCCCTAATCTAGTTTATTTTTGTATTGACCAGTATTACAACAATGTTACCTCCTAGAGCTTTAGAGAAATGATTGATAAATGGATGAAACAATGAATGAGACAAATGAAAAAATCCAATAGTTGACAGTGAAACAATGAAATGGATACATGTTTCAGAGTATTCTTAGACCCTTGATCTAACCAATATGAAACTGTGCGAAAAGGGAGAAAAAAATGTCATTACTGTGAATACCACTGCTGCCATTATTACTACTACCAATGAGTTTGCTACTGATAAGAGTGCGACTTGGCAGTTGCAATGCACTACACATAGTTACTGTTAAATGCACTGAAATATATACTATATATGTGAAGCTGTTTAGCGTTCATTGTTTAATCCATGTGGCTATTACCCTATGGCACTAAACACTTAACCCCTCCTCAAAAATAATAAAATAATAAAATAATCCCCACTTCAATCCCAAGTGCCTTGTGGTATGAGCTATAAAATGTAAAGGAAGAAATGTAGTCTAGAAGCATTACTGTATTTGAAGAGAGGTTAATGTTCAGGAAGAACCACTGGAGTAGCTTGAGCATTAGTCTGGTGTGGCTGTCTTTGGTTGAGTGGAATTTATTATGCAGGCTGGTACCAGTCCCAATCCTGCATAATAAAACCGTGTATGCCTACTGTAGCATATATGATAGGTACAATAGAAATGTATAGACTAGAGTCAGAAGAATTATCTGGTTCGGCTCAGGGAGGGGAGTTGAACAGTTTAACAGTTAGAGACCGTAATATGGTGCAGGATGTGAGTTGTATTGAGGGGTAAGACAGACAAAGGGATATATACAGTATTCACACAATATTTACATGTTTTTGATTTACTGTCTGAGCAGATGTGAGCGATCTGAATCTGACCCAGTCTTTCTGGCTATAGCAGTGTATAAGGTGGGGAGCAGGCTACCGTACCTCCTACTATACTGTAGAAGGTGGTTTTTAAAGTTCCTCAGACTTGTGGCCTTGGGCAGCTCACCATTGGATTCAGCTGGACCAATGGAATGGATGGACTGATAGATGAGGAGATGGATGGAGGAACGGACACCCATTCCACACACACACCCCGAATGGAGAGCGTGCCATATTAAAAGGAAGTATATCACGGAACCTCTCGTGAAAGAGTAATAAAAGGCAAAAAGTTGAATGGTAAAAATCACCCGGGTTATACTTATGAATATACACTTAAGATGATGTCTTCCCATCTTATGTTATATTTGTCTGTCTTATGGCACATAAAAACATTGAGTTGTTTTTCTATATCATAAGACAGACAAAATAAACATGGAACTTGTATTATCCTGCAGCATTTAAAGAAACACTTGAGGTCTACACCCCCACTGTAAACAAACCCAGCAGCAGGGATCTCTTGTGCACTGTTGCAATTTGACAATTTTCAGGCTAAAAATACCCTCCAGTTTGTTGACGTTTGGGTATTAGTGAGGATAACGCAGTGCTGATAATAACTGTCGGTCTCGGGCCAATGGAGATCCAGCAGAGCACATAGACATATAGGAAGATGGGCTATGCTGTGTGCGCATGTGTCAATGGGATTACTAATCTGTGAATAGGGCTCCATGACTTTGCTCAGTACTGCTTTACTGTACTCTGAGGAAACTGCTTGGCAGAAAAGATCAACCAAGTTTTTGCTAGTAATACAATCTGCCTTTCAGTTCCAATGTTTTATTTATTAGTCTGATGTGTGAGACAAATACTGAAGTAGAGCAAAAGGGCATAGGTGGCAAAAATGACTGGTACTACAGTCACTGTTAGTACTAGTACTACTACTGTTGCCTGCATGTTACTATCACTACTACTGTTACTTCTATTGCTTTAGCTGCCACTGTACTGAGGCTATACCTACAATGCCTAATTACATACTTACCATAGCAAAAGTAAATCGAATTTTGTCAACTTGACAATTTTACTTTTTTTTAAGTAGCTCTTCAGTTGGGTTCTGATAAGTCACTGCCTTAAATGCCAGGAAATGAGGTGTGAACTGTCACCATGTCTTTTTTGATTTAAAAAAAAAACCCAAAAACTTCCATGGTGAAATACTTCGCTACCTCGATTTTGGTTAATGATGTAGCTGAACAGATAAATTGAAAATATTATTTGCAAAATGTCATAATTAGTCATGGTTGCACGGTTTGAATAGTGTCTTAGAAAGGTGAGAGCGTGGGGTACTTTCTGTCATCTCCTTCCGCCAGAGACATTTTCACCAGTCACTGCTCTTTGAGCTGTTTGCATTTGAATAGACACTGTGTCCTCTCTCTCATGGGCCTTTTGATAGACTCACATTGTCAACACAAGTTCAGCCCTCAATCACACAACCTTTTATCTAGATGTATTTAGAGGTAAGCGTGGTGTGTAGGGCATTGAGGGAACAATTTGAACAGATGACTAGCTTTGTGAAGGAGTAGGGGCGTAGCTGATCTGGATTAGCCTGTCAGAATAGTGACTGTGGAGCTGAGGGCAGCAGATGTACAGCCACGGGCAGAGGGCTTGTACATTTGAGGAAGTTTCTCTGTATAGAGCCAGATTGATCTATTATAGTCTGTCTGGCACATTGCGTCCTCTCGGCAGCTTTCTACGTGCTTAGTCTATCCTCTGTAGCAGATTGAAGATGTACAAGTATATTTGCTTGTCATTTTTAAGCAATGACTCATTCTGGTGCTTCTTTTTTGTATAAGTTGCTGTCTAATATACCATTGTTTATAACGCAAGTTTGCTTGGTCAGGACTACCTTAGATGGAGGATTGTATGTAATTGTAGAGGTGCTGATCTTTCAACAAATCAGGTAGGATCATGTTGCAAAGTGGCTCTAAACAGGCTTTCACTCTGTTGGTATTTTGTATTCACCAATTCTTGTAATGTCTTTGGACATGAGTAGAAATGCCAGCAGAGTATACCCAAAGCAACAAAATTAGGACGTGCATTCTTTTAGTCATATCATTGTCGATTAGCTTGAAAAGTCCCAACTGCCCCATGCTGAGAAAAACAGGAGGTTCCACTCTGCCATTGTCCAATATGTCTTTGATAATAAGCAGTTTAAATTCAAAGGAGTTCACTATGTTACTTTATATAGAAGCACTTTGTATGCATAATCCTGAAGTATACAGCATTATGAAGGCTCTGTTAGAAACTTAACAGATGTCCCATTTGAGCGGAGCTGTGCTGGGAATACCAAGTGTCAGAGCCTGTGTGGTGCTGCCTGGCTGATGTACCAGGACGACAGGCTGTTCACTAAGTACTGCCCAGCGGGATACATCACTGCTGTCCCTCATTCTCACACCCTTCTTTAGATCATCAGAGGTCAAATTGTTGTACACATGGAGGAGCCACAACATTATGATCACCACCAAGGTTGCATAATGTCGCAATGAAATCGAAATTTGACTTGACACAATATTCTAATCACAAAGGCTGAAATTATTTGGGTAGTAGAATGTCCTCTGCAAAGAAAAATATATTACACCTGTTTATCTGTTGCTTTGGCCTCTACAAACATCTTCTAAAATGCATGTAATTTTTGTATTAGTTAACAGTTCATGTTTATGCTCCTGGATGTGTTTTCACTGTGAATTAAATCAAAGCTAATCATACTTGAGTTTTTTTTTTCTCTCTCTCTCTCAAGAATTGTCAGCTTTACCAACCACCGATCATGTTGGGTGGGATACTGCAGGCTAGAAAAAGAAAATGTTTTAGGACATATTTGAGTTTGATTGTGTTAAGGAAGACTTGATCAGACCATCTCAGCCATATTGTGGGGTATTCATGAACTAATTATTTTCCGTTTACGAGAATTAGTAGATGAAGCGAAGTGGTGGTCAGTGTTGGCAAGATCAAATATCAATCTACTACAGCCCCAATAGCTGTAGAGGTGAATGGCAATTCTGATATTGGATTATAGGCCTATTAAACACAACACATAACCTTAAGATTGTGACGTGATGTATGTTATGCTTGATCAGCACTTGAAGATGAGTTTGCATGTATTAGATTCAAACCAGTTTAAGCATGTTTACACTTATAGTTGATATACAGGCTGTACTGAGTTAACACTTATGGTCTAATGTGATGCGTTTGCACTAGAATCATGTCATTGCATTTAATTTACATACTAAAGAGTATTTCTGTCAGGTAATTCTTCAAATCTTTAATATGTTCTGTGTGATTACTGTGCAGTTATTATGATCTTCTGTGTTATTAGTTTGATGCATAGCTTCCCTATTATGGCCTATTGTTTCTGTTTTATATACACATTTAGTCATGAACAAAAGTCTTGTTATATTCCCTGCTAAGGACTCCCAATACTCCCGTTAATATGTTTTATATGTGCTACCCTGATGTCCTTGGTGCGTGTGCATGAATTCAAAGAAGACCAAAACAATTTTCAGTTTTCCCTCGATAAAGACCCAGCATATATCTTCTGCATTTATAACTCTATGCTTAGTCATTAATGGGAGGTTTTCTGTCATGCTGCAGCCTGTTCGGTAATATGGAGCCTTGCTACTTTTTAAACTAACAAGATGTTGTCACAGACAGCCGCATATTAGTGTCGGTATCAGTTTGTTCTATGTATTTCTAAATTCTCTCTTTAGGGGCTATAGTTTCCCCCTCATCACCCATCTAAAAAATAAACTGTGTCATTGATCAAACTTGATTACTAGCAGCAAAGTGGTTGTATTTCGCCTGTCGTGGGTCAGTTATTGGTCTGTGTGGGGCCTTATATGTGCAGTTACTAGCATCCAGTTGTTCAGTTTTTTTCCATCCACCTATAACATATAATAGGTTTTAGGTCTTCAGCTTGATACTCTACAGGATCCTGGCTTGAAGTTTTGAAAGTAGTCCCTTGGTGCTGCACTCTGATAACCCACTCCTATTAAATCCTACAAAAATATACTCGAAGTTCATTTCTATTTTGCAGGAAGAGGCAAGAGTGCAAAAAATGAAATACTATTAGATTCTACAATGAATGAAACAGTTTTGATGACGTACAAGTAATTTTAAAATGACTAATAGATAGCCTTTAAATCCATATTATTGTTCCATAAAAAGCTCAAGAAAGAATATACAAAGAACTTTGCTATCTTGTTGTCGAGTTACTCTAGGTAACACAGCCCACAGCTACATTTTAATTAGACTCCTGTGTATCTTCAAGAGAAAGCATTCAAACAAAGTCCATTAATAGTCTGTCCATAAAAACAAGTTGTAAATTTGCATTGTTGGGGCCATAAATCTGCCTCTGCCTTCAGAGTGACGATTTGTGTGTCATGATCATCTGCTGCAGTGACACGGTCTGTGACAGATGTGAACAGATGCACAAATGGCTGCCAACACAATGGAGCGTGAATGTTTTGTCTGTGGTGAGTCCAGCCTTAAAGCAAGAGGTGATATTGTAATAGAGATGTTTTCCAGAGGGCGAAGGCAATGACTATGACGGTATATCAGAGCTGTGTTTCTCTGTGCATGGGATGTTGGTGGTGCTGAATCTGGCTTGTTTTAGACCAGATTCCTACCTGGTTCAAGTGCATTTATTGTTCTAAGTATTATTTTTGTAGTGGTCGGTGGTTTCAAAATTATAGAATGTCATGATGTCCTACTCTAAGATGGGAGGTAAGAGTCAAATTTCCCTTTTTATTACAAGGTGCTTTCATTAGAAATGTCTAAAAGGTAAAATTCACAAATATTCACAAACAATATTAACTTTAGCTGCTACTCATATGTATTAATTGTTATTGGCCTAAAGAATGCCCTGCGAGGCGACTGCTGTTGTGATTTTGGGCTATACACAAATACATTGAATTGAATAATATGATGTCATCTGAAACCCAGCAATTCATCAATAGTTAAAAGTGGACTCTGCTTTTCCCCATAGAGATGTTATATATTTTGCCTTAAATTTTCCTCAGTATGGCATTAAACTTGCATGTTTTCAATTATAGGCCTCTTTACTGTTGAAAATTACGCTGAAAAACTGAGCAAATTCATCTCTCCAAAGATCTGGCATGTAACTTGGTTGGCATTTCCTGCTTGTCTCCATGGAAATACATGTATTTAATGCCATATTGTGGAACAAACAAGACAATGCATCTCCATGGGGACAAGCACGTGGCGGGCCCTTCACCAACATTACTGTAAAGTAAATTACAGGTTTGGAATTTCTTATGATTTCCTTGTCAAAATGGCTGACAGAAACAAAAACTGTGAAATAGACAATCTAGAAGTGTGATATTTATATAGTTTAGTACTGTGTGTACATATATCTTTGGTGACACTGCATACATCAAAGTAATGTGATTACAAGCTGTCAACTTTTCATAATATATGCCCTACATGTGCCCCCTGAGTAAGTCATCTGGGTGTCCTTGTCCTGCATGGATACAGCAATAAGTTACTATGTCTAAGGGCATGGTCTCAATGATGTTGTAGTGTGTCCTTCATGTGTCCAATGTTATGAGTCATTCTACAGTCGCTAAGGTTTCAAGGACTGATATGAATACATGGATCTAGTCATAGGGGCTTTGCATGCTTATTAGAATAAGCAATAGCCATTCAGAAATCTTCATGTAGCTGAAAGAAATAATGTTTTACCCTTATTGATGGTCGAGTCAGTCAAGTTGTTTACATTACCCTTTTAAAAAATATATATATTTACTTTGTTTTGGGGATGGTGGATGGTAAAGGACAAGGGAATGTGTTTGTGAAACTTTACTAACCATGTTGTTGTCCATAGAATGATAAAATGCATTCATCGTGCACAGGAGTAAAATGAATCACTGAAGGCTTTGCCCACAGTGTTTCCAAAGATGTGCTAATAGCAACTGAAAGGGCTAATCAGGGAGACAGCAAACAAAGCAAACTGGTAGGAAAGCGTGCAGAGACAAACTAACTGAAGAGAGATGCACTTTTTATGTGCTTTTTAACTTTTAAGGAAAAGGAAAAAATGTAAAACTTTATCAGGGCTGTTGGTAGCTTTTAGCCTGTTGAAATGTATTGTATTTACTGTGCCACTTTATGGACCTTTTACATTCTTTACACATTATTCAGGAGAGTGTGCTAGGGCAAAACCTTGCTTATACTTTTTGAAATTGAGCAGTGTATAGAGTACAGATGAGGGTGTAATAGGGTATTTCTGCACTCGTGTGGGTAATTCATGGGTTGTGCGGTACCTGAACCACAACCACAACATTCACAGGCACATTAGGGAAAAATTCTGATGGATTGCCATTGTTATGTTTGAATATTGTCATGAAGATAATCTTGAGATATTCATTTTTGTCAGTATTGCCAACCCATATGGTAGTCTCAAATCTGGATAAATAGAGATTTAAGTTTTAGGTAGAAATGCACTATAATAGGAGTGCATGGTATTTCACATGCATTTATAAGCCATTAACTTACTTGGAAAACTCGCAATGTGACAAAGTGGTGAAAACAGATTTGTGTTTATCTTGGCAGAGCCAAAGTTTGTCCTAACAAGCTGTGTACATTGTTTAACATAAAGTGAGGCTGTAAAATGCGTGTTTTGTTTGAAGAAATGCACAGTTGTTGCCCAGAGATGTCTCTGCATGGTATTCGTTGTTCATAAATTAGATGATGCGTAGGGCGCCAAGCCTAACTGCCATAATTAAAATCTTTCTTTTTATCTCTGCTGCCTGTCCTGCCCTCCCGCTCTTCTGAGATATAATGATCTAACATGATAGTACATACAAATGCTCAAACTGACAATTCTCCGAACCAGCTTGTGATTTTTCTGCTCCGCCACAAGCATTGACGTCACACCTACTACTCTAAATCGACCAATGAGGGGCTGGCTGTCATTGGCTCTCAGCCACTTAGAGAAGAGAAGCGGGATGGAGGCTAGCAACCAGGAGGAAGAGGAGGAGGAGGACCGCGTGGGACTGCAGGAGGAGCAGTCCTAAGGTCCATAGACACAGAGCTGAAGGCTGAGTCTTAGAACCTTTTGAATTAACATGTTTTATACTGCATGTGTGAGAATTTGTTGACTAAGTAAAAAAAAGGTTATTATATGAATAAAACTTGCTCTAAAATAAAACCTTTAGCTATAAAACATTTAGCAACAAAATAGTAAGAGTAACATTTTATTTACAAATAAATAATATCTATTTTATTTTAAATTGCCATCTGACAATATTTGTTGTGTACCAGACTAGTTACGCACATTTAAAAAAATCTATCTTAAAATTGTGGGAAACCAGTTAGTTAATTTTAAACAGTTTGTAGTGCTCCAAAATTATTCCTCACTTACCTTATGCATTCCAAGTATTCTCATTATTCACTGCGATGCATTTAGAAGCTATTTCACAACATTAGGATACCAGGACAATGGTAAAGCTTCAGCAACTAGAATGCTGACATTGCACTTCCTGATTATCAGATGCTTTCTAATCAGATGCACACCTCAAGAGCTGCTAATACAAAACAATACTGCTCAAATACAAATACTTACTTAACTTGTATAAAGTAAACAGTAGGTTGCAAAGCCAGTGCAGTTGATGTGCTGAAAATGAATTGTCTCCTTTCTTTAGGCAGGGTTTGGGGTAAAATTGATTATGTCTTCTTGTTTGAATGAAATCTTTTACATTGCTTTTGGCGGAAGCTGTTCCTAAGTGACAGAAAAATCATTATTGGCATCTCACGGCCTGTTAGCTGCTGTAGTCTGCCATTGTCTGCACCGCGTGATCAATTAAGGTTTGCTTAGACTGATGACACAGATGTTTATGAAGACAGTGCTGCAGATAAAGTGCATCTTCGTTTCACAGGTAGTAACGCTGTTTTAAGTCAGTGTGAGTAATAGCTTGTACTCCAGAGAAAATCAACTCTACTTTTTATACATTTTGTTTGGCCTTCAGCATGGCACTACTGGATAAAATACATAGAGCTCTGTCGACATTAGCCATGAGGTCATAAGATTTCTTTACTTTCGATTTGTGTTACAAATATATTAAAACATGAGTCTACCCAAAATCCAGTTTCCGAAAAGGGACAGATCTCGGCTCTAAAGCAAAACAAGTGCTTGAAATTGCACAACTTCAAAAAGAAGAGTGTTAGCAAAGTAGGCATTGAACTGAAATGGATCATTAAAAGGAAGTACACTCAATAGGTAAAGAACGTGTCTCATTTTTGGAGCCAAACCAAAGTTTTTTGAAAGTACTTCTTGAAATAAAAGCTGCTCTGTACTTTACATTTCTTTCAGTTTTACTTTATGGATATTTATAGGGAATAGCTTTTACAACTTTTTATAATTATTATTTAAGGATGGAAAAAACATGTTAACTTCTGATAGTATAATAGCTTATCTGATAGCAGACTTTACAGCGGGGCAAACAAGTATTTAGTCAGCCACCAATTGTGCAAGATCTCCCACTTAAAAAGATGAGAGAGGCCTTTTTTCATCATATGTGCACTTCAACTATGAGAAAAAAAAAAATCCAGAAAATCACACTGTCTGATTTTTAAAGAATTTATTTGCAAATTATGGTGGAAAATAAGTATTTGGTCAATAACAAAGGTTCATCTCAATACTTTGTTATATGCCCTTTGTTGGAATTCAGATCTCTCCAGGACCTTGAAATGCTTCTTACGAAGCCACTCCTTTGTTGCCCGGGCAATGTGTTTGGGATCATTGTCATGCTGAAAGACCCAGCCACGTTTCATCTTCAGTGCCCTTGCTGATGGAAGGAGGTTTTCACTCAAAATCTCACGATACATGGCCCCATTCATTCTTTCCTTTACACAGATCAGTCATCCCTTTGCTGAAAAGCATGATGTTTCCACCCCCCATGCTTCACTGTAGTTATGGTGCTCTTTGGATGCAACTCAGCATTCTTTCTCCTCCAAACACGATAAATTGAGTTTTTACCAAAAAGACCATATGACACTCATCCAAATGTTCTCTAGCAAACTTCGGGCCTGGGCATGTACTGGTTTAAGCAGGGGGACATGTCTGGCACTGCAGGATTTGAGTCCCTGGCAGCATAGTATGTTACTGATGGTAGCCTTTGTTTCTTTGGTCCCAGCTCTCTGCAGGTCATTCACTAGCTCCCCCATGTGGCCCCAGATCGAGGGAGATTATCAGTGGTCTTGTATGTCTTCCATTTTCTAATAATTGCTCCCATAGTTGATTTCTTCACACCAAGCTGCTTACCTATTGCAGATTCATTCTTCCCAGCCTAGTGCAGGTCTACAATTTTGTTTCTAGTGTCCTTTGACAGCTTTTTGGTCTTGGCCATATTTGAGTTTGGAGTCTGACTGTTTGAGGTTGTGGACAGGTGTCTTTTATACTGATAACGAGTTCAAACAGGTGCCATTAATACAGGTAATGAGTGGAGGAGCCTCTTAAAGAAGAAGTTACAGGTCTGTGAGCGCCAGAAATCTTGCTTGTTTGTAAGTGACCAAATACTTATTTTACCAAGGAATTTACCAATTAATTCATTAAAAATCCTACAATGTGATTTCCTGGATTCTTCCCCCCATTCAGTCTCTCATAGTTGAAGTGAACCTATGATGAAAACTACAGGAGAACTTGCACAAATAGTGGCTGACTAAATCCTTTTTTTCCCCTACTGGATTGTCAATGTGCTGTACTCTGGTACACCATAAGGGAATAGTCTGATTGGATGAATATACATATGTATTATTGGAAAGGGATTAACATTTATGAATTGATTATTTGATAATGATAATGTGTGGCATTATAGTCACTGATCACAGCTTTACTTATGCCGATGTTTCCTCCTTGGTCTCTTCACCTTATTGTTCCCTGTTTAATCCACATCCTTGGCCTTTCGCTGGCTCTCTCCTCGCACTTTGTTACAGTAGCCATCCAAGTCTAAAGGCTCATTGGTCAAACATGGCACATTGGCCCCTGACACAGAATTGCTGCTGTGGCATTTAGCAGGGCAGAGAGGGGAGCCGAGCGCCGCACTGTGGTCCATACATCATTATGCGGAGGTGTGGACAGCAGCACTCTTTCATTATCACACTGCCTCATTTACATGCACTGCCCTCTGTCACAGTATCACAAACACAGCCACAGCGGTCACTCACGAGCTATTATTGGGGGCATGTTGAATTACTTGATCAATATAATACAAATAGCTGTAGCTTCTTTTAAAGTGGATTCTTTAATAAAAATGTGAGTTATGTGTACACTGTAAAAAAAAGGTAAGGCTAAACTAACGGTAAAGTACACGCAAAAAGGACTGTAATATTGTTGGAATTTGGCCATTAATTTATAACAAACTCATACAGTGTATAAACTGTGCAGTTAATCAAAATGTAACTGTTTCTTAAATCAGTTATTAAAAATAAGTAAAAAATAAGTTTTCCCTCTCATCTAAAAGACTTTATTAATACTGAATTAACACTTGTTTGGAAAATGATACTGAAAAATATGCAATAAAATTGCCAGTTGAAAAATCCCTGTAATAGACTAATAATGCTTGGAGCTGTTTTATAGTAATTCTCTTTAGGGTTAGTACGAGTCTCATCTCTCACAGGACGTAGTGCTTTGAACCATCATTCATAGAAAATATGAATTAGTAAAGCATTAGGGGCTGATTAATGTATCTGGGAGAGACTTTAGAAGAAAAATAGAGCACTGTGAATATTTCAATATTGCTTTATATAGCTCTACAAAAAGCCCCCAAAGCTGAAACTGAAAATGACCTCACCTTTTTGAATGGTTTTAGCAGTAGTATCACTGCATTCAGTTTCTTTATTTTTTGCAGAAGCTGTTATTTGCTACTGCTGACTCCTAAGCCTATTTAAGGTTAAAGTTTAATTTTAAATATTTCTGCCATTTAAGTGCAACTGTTACCACTGTATAACGCTATCACATACACATACATCACATCCAGTCTGTTTAAGGGCTGGGCGATATGTTTTTCCCCCTCATGTCTCATAAATCATGTCTTTCTATTCAAATTTAGTCTGCCTTAAAACCGGCTTTCAATGACAAAAATCTTTTAAAAATAGACAAATGTATTCCTCCATTCTCTTCCGTCTGCTCCAAACCTTTACTGACAGAGGATTAGGTGTAGACCTCTCCATTAAAAAGGCCCAATCATGTCATTGAGGAATAGAAAAGACCAAATCTCGATTTCAGTGTATATATGTAAATATCTTTTAACTATGGTGCATATTGTTGCTTAAAGCTACTACATTTGAGGCGCGCCAGTAAATGGAAATAAAAAGCAATTGAACAGCATCCACGTTTTTCCTATAGCCTTAATCCTTCTTAGTGAGGAAGTGATAAGCATGTTTTGACTTAGCCACAAATTTCTCCTTGTTGTTTACGCTTTCTTTGCCAGAATACGTGGATCCCTGAAGCGAATGATAATCTTTGTGATGGCTGTTTGGCAGGGACGCAAGCATACTACAGCCTCATGGCCCAGGCACAGTGCAGCAGTGGTGTAGAAATCAAACTAACCTCTGTGTGGGTTCGCCTTTCTTTTCCCCTCCCAGTGTGTGGTTGTTTAAATCAATGATAAGACTCTGTCTGAAATGCAGGCATTTCTCCATGCTTTTTAGTAGGAAGGCTGAGGGAGTTAGCACAATTTGCTTCCATAGTATATTTACTGAAAAGCAATTCAAAAGGTAGCACGGATTCCAATTTCCTCTCCTATCTGCTACTTGTAAGTGTTATTTAACCATGTTTTAAAATAGCATAAGGTGATTGCATGTGTGATTTACCAGTTTACTAGACTCCTTGATGCAAAATGAGGTCATGCATTTGAGAGACAAGAGTGAGGAAACCTCTTACATCATTACCATCTGCACACTAGCTCTTTCTAGGGTTCTTCTGACTCCATGGGATTTCCTTTGAAGAACTGAAACAATTTTTTAAAATTTCTTCTATGATCTTTTATCTTGTATTTGGGTAAAATTTTGAATGTTTATGTTGATAAGTAGTTGTGTTTTGTTGCAGAGTGGTTCAGTGATATGAAGGTTTTCTCCAAAATGGGAACTTTAAATTTCTGTAAGCAGTAAGAGTAAGCAGTCACGATCACAAATTATTTTCGTGAATGTTTTTTTTTTTTTTAATAGAAAACATCAGTAGCTGATTGAAATTACCTGATTCTGTCTTAATTCCTGCATGAAAAAAGACCATATGTACAGTTTTAATGAGCTTTGATGAGATAATTACATAAAAGCACTGCTACTGGGTAAGCCATCTCATTGGTGACAAATAAAATTTGTTTTTATCACTTTATTACAGGATTTGCTCCTAAAGCTGGCTCTGTCTCTTGCTTGAGATTGTGAGCCCTCCGTTTTGTGTGATCTTTGACTTTATTGGTATGATATGAGCCTTGTAGCTCAGTGGAAGAGGGCAAGCGGATGGCCTTCTGCTTTACTGATGAGACAGTAATTAGTGCCTCCAGCTTCTGAGGGAGGGGACATAGACTTTACTCACTTTGATGCAATTTGCTTTCTGCTATGTTTGTGTAAATGGTGTATTTGTTTTAAGATGCAACACACTGAGCACATTTTAATAAATCCAGTCAGTGTTGTCTTTTTACTGCTATATTTGTCCATTTACTCATTTTAATTGAGTTGCATTGTTGTATCTTTGGAACTGTTACTGTGTTCCTTTGGCATGAATCCTCTTTGTGAAGGAATAAAACACATATTAAAAAGAAAAAAAATTAAAACCATTGTGTCTGTTTAGACCGTACACTGTATAAAGCAGTAGACTAAGGAAGTGTGACGTCACCCATAGCGTTCGGGTCCAATCAAATGAAGCTCGTTGAGTCTAGCAGTTACAGGGGCAAATGTGGAGCCAAGTTCCATATTTGGAATTCTGACTGTGAGTATCATAGCAACTGAAGAGTCAATCCGAAGCAAGGCTGTTGAAAGTAACGCCCCCTTCACGCCCACATTGCTGGTTTAGCAGGGGGCAGGAATGAAGGCACCTGATTTGTCTGTTATTATTGTTTTATCTTGATGATCATGTAGAGCGTGTAGAACATTTTAAGACCAAAATGACGAGGCTCACTGCAGCAGTTTCAGAGAGAGGGGCCATATTGGAGTGATTTGGAGCCAAAGTCGAGCCCATGATCACTTCCTCTTTGGAAAGAGGCAGCTAGCAGGTTAGGTATGGTTTAGTTCATGTTTTGTGCTCCAAAATTTTCTACTGAGATTCTTGAGGGAGGGTTTTTCAAAGTAGTGTCAATGTAGATGATATTTGCCAGAGTGGTCAGGCTTGGCACAGTTAAGACATGGACAAAAGACAAACGTGTGTCAGTGTGTTTTTGCGAACCTTGATAGGGCCAAACCTCTCTCCTTCACACTCCTATCCTCTGCATTTGTCGCCCACATCAAATTTGTTCTATTGTCAGGAGAACACACACGGTGATGGACAGCGTTTCCATGGAGATTATGCATTTTCATTTGGCTGTGAGACACTGTGTCATGTGTGCTGCTTTGCTCCGTCAGGGGATGAGCACAGGGCTGAACCGGCTAGAAAGATAGTGTTCACTTCAGCAGTTTTGGCCCAGTGATTGAAAGTGTGTGTGCTCTGGAGCTACTATTGCTGTTTCAGGACTTTTTATGACTATAGATAGATAGTTATTTCTGAAGCTGTTTTTCACTTCTCTCTCCACGTTGTTGCAGTAATGTACAAGTATGATCCAGTGTTATGTTGTGAAGTGATTGCTAGTCAAAGTGTGCCCATGAAAGAGAGAATCAGTGGTTCATGGTACTTTCTTGCTATAATCTGATGAGTTTTATGCATTTTATTTGGAAAAGGAAACAAACATTTATAAGGGAAAGTATTTCAAGGATGTATTTTCTAGATTTATTTATAAAAGTAATGAAAAAGTTACCAATTGCCATAAATCCAAATCCAATTAATGGGCCATCCTGGAATTAAAAGATCACCCTTGACAGCACTTGCACTAAAACTAAAATCTGTATTCTTAAATAGAGTCAGGAAAAGAAAGAGAAAGCAGATTTGTGGCTTGGATCTGTATGCATCTTCTGTTTGTCAAAGTCTTTATATGCATAGAGAGTTCCCTCCACACTATGAATCCATTTGCTTGTGCACTTGTTTTGCAGCGTCCTAGCTCTGGCATCCTGCTGTCCCATCCCACTGCTTTAGCCCACTTTACTCTAGAGATTCTTCTTAGTCAGACGTGCAAAGCAATGCTAATAAATTCACCCCTAACAAGAGTCTGATTAGCTTATCGATCCATTCTTTCAACTTCCTTGCCCCTTGCAGAAAAAAAAGTCTTGTACAACTACATTTCTCCAGCATTGACAAGCTTGGATGGAAATTATACATGCCCTTGAATCGTGAAGGTGGTGGTATTTGTGCTCCACTGTGAATGCTGTGCTAATGCTAATGCTAATGCTAATGCTAATGCTTTCCCTTCTTTTTCAGACTTAAGAAGAAGTCTCAATCGGTGGATATTGGCAGCCAGGGTTTCTCCCCGACTTTGGTGCCAGCCTCGCCCCTCAATAGGACGGCATCTCCTGTTGCCAAGACGCATGCAGTGCAGGAGAATAACACCACCAACTCTCAGAGACGCAATCCCAAGGTTGGAGAGCTGAAGAGGGGATACACTATAGGTAAAGAATCCTTTTAACAACTACAACAAGTATACAGACTTTTTTGACCCTGCGATAATCTGCCGCTCTTATATATATATTGCGATTCAGTTATTTTCTATTTAAAGCTACCATCTGCAAGTTTGATTTTTATTTTGTTTACAGTACATGGTAGATGTGAAACCAATCCCCCCCTCCCCTCACCTGGCCTTTGTTCAGTCTGTGCTCTCTGGTCTTCTTCTGCCAGACCAATGCTGGTACACTGTCAGACAGAAGTAACATAGATGGCATCTAGTGGTGATATGTGGTAATACAACAGGGGCCAATCTAATTACGAATGTTAGCTTTTACATTTTCCACCAGCCGCTCTTATTGGTCAGCAAAAAGGACTGGGAAGTCAAGAGTACATAACGAGAACAATAATAAGATCTATATTCTGCCTCCACCAATTTCCCTTGAATTTAGGAGAAAACTGGATTAAATGTGCATTTGCCCAAACTTTTCTTTCTCATGAGTGTATTTGATGTAAAATTTAATTCAATTTTATAAGCACTTATTCTGTTATGCAGTACATTATAGTACATTATAAATTGCAGCAGAGTATCAGGGATTGCCTTATTATTATTCTGTGTTTGTAGATGTTTAAAAGTTAATGCGCTCTGCTGCTGACCTGAACTTTTTACTCAGTAGCTGTCTATTCCCATTTGGCATCTCCCAATTCATTTGCTGTCTAGACATTATACTTGTATCACTCTTTTGAGATTTCCTTCTATGCTTTGGTGGAGAACAAAATGTCTGTGTGGATCTATTTCTGTGTCAGACGTATATGCAGCGGTGAGAAAAGAAGTGCACTTGTGGGAACCCACTGTTGGGAGAGGATGAAATGAGCTTGAGGTAAACTAATTCAAATCTCATAAATGCATCAAGAGATCTTTGTCCACTCAGGCTTGTGCATGATTGAGTTGGCAAACTACTCCGGTCAAGGTGCTGAAAAAAATAACAGCAGAACAAAACAGCTAAGCCCCAGAGAGTAATTAGATAGTTACTTTCTATATTTTTATCTTGACACATATAAAAGAGGCAATTTTGTTTGAGGCTTGCCATGTTATATGTTTTAGTTGCAGTGGCACAGAAAAACAGACAGGGGGCACTTTGTTCTTGCCAACAAAGCAAAGTATGTACACATAGCTGGTCAGAAATGAAATCATGAAGGACACTACCATACACCAACAATACTAGTGTTACAACTATAGTTACTACAGTACCATTGCCACTACAACTACTACTACTGTTACTAATAATGCTACTCCTATTACACTATTACCTTACCTCAATCAAATACTTTTATTCATACTTCTGCCAAATAACTGCATCTTCTACCTCTCCTCTACTTCTCAATAACATACTCTACAAACATCTTATCTGCTGACGTTAATACTTTGAAGTACTTGGCCATAAAGTCAAGCTGTTTTTGAACACAATTAAAATATGTTAATGTATTTAAAATGCTACCACTCTGTTCCCATATAAGCGAATTACTATTTTTTTCCAGCTTGTCCTTCAGCCTGCCTGTCTGTTTCTTATGTAAATCAATGCAGGGTAAACATCCTATAGCGGCGCTTGTATAATGCAGGAGTGGCTCTTTAAATGGGGCAGTGTTGAGGTCAGAGGAGGATCATGTCACATTGGATTCTTGGTCAAAGAAAGGGGCTTAAGAGGAGGTGAAGAACGTAACATAGCACGGCGCAAGCTATAGGCGTCCAGTACAGTCAACATGTATGGACTGCTATTGATGCTGGCCATTGACATGTGAAAGCATTGATCTGTGCTGGTCTATATTGGTTCAGGGTGTGAGAGTCAGTGTGGAAATGGTACAATGGAAGACAGATGGCTGTATTCTTATTCTGTAAATTATTATTTTTTTTTCCTCTTTTAAAAGTTTTTTATTTATTTATTTCAAGATACTATTTTAGGATAAGCCCTCCAGCCACAAGGAGACAGTAAAGGATTTTCGTGGGAATGTTGGGAATTTTTGGCATCCTTTGGGAGTCATGTTTTTAATACTTGATGAGCATCTGACTGTAAGATATTTGTATAGACCCAGTGCAGCACTCACTACTCTACTCTACTCATTACTTTGTTTTAAATATATAATCATTAAACGTAAATTGTATAGAGAAGTGGGGCTAAGGGAGTGTGATGTCACCTATAGCGTTTGGCTCCAGTCAAATTAAGCTCATCAAGGCTAGCAGTTATAGGGGACAATTTGGAGCCAAGTTCCATTTTAGGAATTCTGCGAGTATCATAGTAACCAAAGAGCCAATCTGGAGCAAAGTAACGCCCCTTCCCATTCGCATCATTGGTTTGGCAGGGGCGCTTAGCAGCGCTGTCAATCAAACCTGTTGCCAGTGTTAGTGGGAAGGAGCTCGGGGAAAAAAGGCAGCTGATTTGTCTGTTATTAATGTTTATATCTTGATTTATGCACACAATAGCAATAATATTAAATAATAATACCAGGATCATGTAGAGCAGGTTACGAACATTGTTGCCAGAGCTGATGGAGCCGGAAGTGCAACCATGATCACTTCCCTTTTGGAATGCGGTGGCTAGCAGGTTAGCAATGTCCATTTATATACAGTCTATGTCATTGAACCATGTACTCTTGTGAAAAGTATGCCAGATAATATGGGCATTTGCGAGCATTGCTACTAGATTTGTGAAGTGCCTTGCCCGTGGACACTAACAAATTGATTCTTCACCCTTTAAGGACTGAACACATTATAGACCATTATAGCTTGCCAAGACTTTTTTCCTTTTTTTAGCCATAAAAATCATGTTAAAGGAAGTATCAGCATGTACTTTTGCCTTTTTTCACTACCTCAACTACCTCTATTTTACATATCCATCCTTATTTTTCCTTTGACGCAAATAAACTGACCGGGAAAATCCCACCTGCTCTCTGATTGGTCATCTTCGAGGGACAACATAAGCACATTACCGTAATGACAGTAACATATTTAAAGAGCCCCAGGCCTCTGCTTTGAGATGCCGTTTGAATTTACATGAGAGCACAATTGGTTGCGGAGTTACGGAAATGGAAAGTCCGCAGCCGAGCTCTATCAGCGATGATAGCATCCAGCGCTATAGGGTTAACTCAGTACTAAAAAAAAAAAGATTTGTTAATAAATGAAACATACATTTAATTGTGAACTATGCATTGTCTGGTTCAAGTTGAAGACCAGCAGTTTGTTTTTTTTTTCAAGCTGAGCAAATGGTGTCATATGTGGACTTACTTTTAATGTCCCGGTCCACACTTATCTCCCATTAAATCCATTAGCGGGTCACAAGTCTACAGTAATGAGGAAATGTGAATTATAGTGACTTCATGATTTAAATTTCAAAGCTACAAAATACAGAAGCCTTTTAAGCATGAGTCACCACTGTTAATCATTTGCTGTGGGTGATGGTGGCCTAGATAAAAGCCTATTTGAATAAAGGCGTTGAGTGAAAGTGCATCTGTCACTCATCTCTACTGTTCCCATAATTGGACACTGATTACTGACGGGCCGCTCTCTCGACTTTCTATCTTGATGGGATCTAGAGAGAAACGCCCCTTGGCATTTTCATATAGTAAACTTGGAGCCACACAGTACCTCTAGGGCTTGATAATGCTAATTTATTCTAATGTGTTAGTAATAATGTGCCAGGCCTCTCGCTGTGCTGTCTGCCAAGCTTCAGATAGACCTGTCATTACAGCCACATCGCACGTTCAACATAGACGTTTTAATAACACTCCCAATGAGCCCCCTGTTGTGAAAACACCAATGGCATTTTCAGTCTGAATGCACAGAAGCAACGATTGATAAATTGATAGTATTCTTATGGCGGTGTCAACAGTTGTAAGAAAGAAGAGAAGAGGATAGAAGGCAGTCAAGCTGTTGTCGATATCCCAGAAGCCTCCAGTGTTTCTTGGTGAGACGTGTGACTCCTGACACCAGCTCTCCCCGGACTCCAGATCTCCTGCTCACCAGTGCCCAGTCGCAATGCCACACCTGACCTTTACATCATTATAGGCAGCTGTAGACCACTCTCAGAGCGTACCTCAGGGAAAACCTTCACAACATTGGACCATCATTAGTGACTTTCTATTTAATATATTTTTACTCTAAGTCTATATTATAATAACATCCTTTTCCTCAATATTCAGACTATGAATAATTGCAGACTTTATACAGCGCTCCATGTCATCTATGAAGCGCTATAACCAAAAACTAGAGCATTGTGGTATTTTATCCACATTTTTCTCCTCCTTTGGGTTAGTCCTTGTTTAAAATGTCTGGATCCATAGTGTAGTCCTATTTTTAGACCAAGCCTAGTTTAGACTTGGTGTGGTCCTGACTCCTATTATGGACATGATTTAGATCTGCTGCAACTCAGAAGGGTAAATGTTTTTCTTAGGTTTTACTTGAAGCAGAGACAGGCTTTTACAACTGTTTGCATTTTTCTTAGTAATCTAAAGATATACGCATATGTGGCTGTAATATTTACTATTCTGTAATCTATTTCATTCTTGTAGCAACAACTTTAAACCTCTGTTAGCAATCAGCAATGGCAGCAAATGTACTTATATTTTCAACTAGAGCAATCATCTGTTCATTTTTAAAAAACCATAGACTGTATATATAAATGTACATAGCTAACCTGCTAGCCACTGTGCTCCATCGACTCTGGCTCCAATTCACTTTCTATTGAAAAATGTCACTCCTCTCTCTGTAACTGCTGCTGTCGGGCTTATTATTTTTGGTCTTCATCCTGGCATTGTTATTTTGCTATTGTGTTAATCGAGATATGAATATTGATAACAGACAAACCAGATGCCTTCTTTCCCTGAATTTGCTCCCAACAGCCTCGCTTTGGATTGGCTCTTTGGTTGTTATAATATTTACAGTTGATATTCCAAGTATGTTTTTTTGGGGTTTATCTAAAGTATATTTTAAGGTTCTAAACAATTCACTACCACTAAATGAAGTCCATCTGTGTCCAGATTCCTGCAGAAATGTTGTTTCCCAGGTAGTCCTCCTAAAGCTGCTGCAGAGGATGTGGCGCTGTCCTTGGTGCTGAAGCAGCTCTTGTGTTGATGCTGAGGGGGAGCGTTTGCAGCATGTCACTGTCGATAATGGGCTCTCCTCTCGTCCTGCCCTCACAGCTCTTCACTCTTTCACTCCAATGGTTTCTCTGCTTATTCTGCCATTTTGTCCACTGCCTGGCCTCTCTCTGCCCCCCTCCATCACACCACCCTTGTTTCTCCACCTTGTTATCGTCTAATGTATTTGCTGTATCTTTCTGGGGGCCAGCTAAAGCTAATCTGTTTCAAGGACGGACAGCTAACACAGATAGAGACTTGGTCAGCAGCAGCTTTCACTTAAATTATTTTATGATGCATTCCTCTTCTATGGAATAAGTCAATTTTAATTCACATTAATATATGTGTATTGCATTAATATTAATAATGGCTAAAGAATAGCGTATTTTAAACTCTGTGACTCAAGTATGATTCCTTTTCCTTAGTACTGAAATAGAGTTAGACATTTTCATATTGTGACAACACTAATATACATATTATTGGAGGATAAAGAATCTAACCCTAATCACAATGTAGAAAGTATGAACTAGCAGATTGCAAGGATGTAAAATATATTTTGAGACAAATGGAACATGGCTCCCATGCATATCCAGGCTGTGGGACATAGAGGGCAGACTCCTGACTTTGCAAACACAGCGCTGTGCACCTGACAGAGGAAATGTTAATAAACACAGGCTGGCCACACATGTTGCTGCTGTGCTCACACGCCTGTCACCGAGCTGTGTGAGCGATTATTCCCCTGTTAGTTATTCATTGGATTTTCACTGCAGGGTCGAACAGTAAAGGGACAAGTGCTGGGCGGGCAATATGCTAACTTCTCACCACTGTTGGCTTGATATGCAGCTCTTTCTTTCATGGATGGGCTTAAAAGGGCTTGGATCAAATTAGCAGATAGTCAATAGATCAAAGATTGTGTTACCACTTTGTTGCCCTTTTACTAAACTCCATGTTAGGTATTTGTGCTTGAACTTTTTTTTGGCAACTTTTTCTACATACATATGCATACCCCCCCCCCCCCCCCCCCATATATATATATATATATATATATATATAATCTCCTTATAGCATTATAGCAGCTGTTTGGTTGTATTGTGACGTTGTGAACCAGCTAATCACAGAGGAGTTGACAGTTCTAGCGGCGCTGCGGGCAGTACACCACTGCAGCTCTCTCCCCGTTTGATGTGATAGTCCCAGGTGGCTCATCTTGTGTTTACACATCAGGATCATGGCCAGAGGTGGCAATTACAAACACACAACACAAGCACTTGTCTATGTGTTGATCCTATGGAAATGGGACAGGAACAATGGGCTCAAATGTGATTATGAAATCTCACAACACTGCTTTGTAATCTTTGCTTCAATTCTTGTTTATCATTCATTCATGTTTGTCTATTTAATCCTGTTCAAGACTCTGTCCCTGCAACTATGGCCTTTAGGCAGGAATCAAGGGCGACAGTAGCTCAGTTGGTCAGTGCCCACTGATCTGAAGGTTGGTAGTTTCAACATAAACATCATTGACCGACTCACAAGTTGGCACAGTGTCTACACACATTGGTGTGTGTGTGTGTGTGTATGTGTGTGTGTGTGTGTGTGTGAATGGGTGAGTGGTTCATTGGTGCCTTGAAGGTGGAAAAGTGCTATATAAAAATTGGCCATTTACCATTTACAATCAGGGTAATAAGGCGTTATTCACAGTATTAACAACTCCTTTCCATAGTATTTTCATACTAATCCGGGATATGTTATTTGGATGATGTCAGAAAGGGCATTGGCGCAGATTGGTAGCCTTGTTTCCATCAGTCTACCCCAGGGCAGCTGTGGCTATAGAAGCTTACCGGCTGAATGAATTATAAATACATTGTTAGACTTGACAAGATTGTAAAGTGAATTATACATGTTTTATTTTATTTATTTTATTGTTATTGTTAAGAAATAATGTTTGATACCATTTTAACCACTGAAACTCAGTAATGTCCTTTCTATGTTGTATGACCCCATGGAGAAAAGAGTTCACCTTTCACAATTATTAGACTTAATTAAAACTATCTTTCCTGTACAGTATATGTGGTGTATTAGTAATCTATCCTCCTGTGTGTCTGCCCTCCCCAGTGAAGGAATGGAGTGGCATGGGGAGAGTGCCTGCCTGGCCCAGTATAAGTGAGTTAGGGTCTGTCACGCTCTGCCTGCAGCCCACAGCCATGCCCTGTGCGCTCCCCGGCAGCTGCTTGTGTGTGCTGAGATAAGCCTGAGCCTGAGCCGCCTGCCTTGGCTGGTATAGGCCAGTCACGTCGCACCAGAAGGCAGATTAGCCCCACCACAAATCCAATCCTGGAACTTCCTCTCACCACCGTTTACTTTACCCCATCTCTCCCATTTTACAGACTGTATTCCCCAACAAGCTCCTCCACTGGGTTTTACACCATCTTTTCTGTATGTAGCACTGCAAGATCTTTAAATCTAATACACCTCACAAGCATGTCTATATGTTGAGTTGAGGTGTCATATATTTCCACTATCCCAAGATCTGGCGACTTTCCCATTTCATCGAGTGTTGTTTTTCAGGTGTGAAGTGAAGCATCCGTCCTGCAACTAGGTCCTGTCATTCTATGCCAGGTGCAGGAAATAATTATTCCTGAGGGCCATATTCTAATTCGAGCATGTGATGGAGGCCAGACTAGCGCGGTCACTGGTGTAGAAAATACTTATTAACAAATTTCTGTAAACTACTACTGTAGAAAACAGCCAAGGCCTCAGGTCTGCTCAAGATGTCCCTTGTCTGGCCTACTACAATGAGCTCTACACAGACACAAAACCATTCAGGATTTCCAAATCAGTATCAGTTGCCCTGCTTTGCTTGTGCAGCCCCACACACTGAGTATTCAGTACACACAGCAGGGGTTAAAGTAGATTGGGTAATATTAGATGCAACTGCACTGTTAATCCTGTGAAAGTGGTACTGCCCACGGGGTGCCCCGGTCTGCACTCTACATTGCATGTTTGATAATAGAAGCCTAGAACAGTGGGCCTCCAGGGCTGTGTTCAACTAAATAGACCTGAGGGCTTCACATTCACACTGTTCTTCAAGCCTTAGTAGGGATGTCTTACAGATTTATTTTTTTTAAATTATTATTATTATTATTTTTTTATAATTTTTTTTTTTTTTTTTTAATAAATATTTATGATTAAATATTTAGATGTTTTATTTTTAAATTCGGTCCATTGCCCATATTCCATAGTCTCTATAGCACATATAGCCATTTAGTTCATGCAGTAATTTGACTTTTTGAGAATTTATAATGGCAATTCTTCAATAGAATTTCAATAGAGTTTTTGATGTATCTGTTTTGGCTCCAATGAAATAGTCTATGTCATATATAACCACCACTCCAAGGCATATTTGACCTCTCTGAATGTCCACATTTTAAAGTTTGCTTGCATCTAACATATTGAAATGCACTGACCTTGTTTGTATTTGTTCCCTAGAGACAGTCGCAGGGCACATGCTGCTCGGTGCCCCATCAATCTTGGCCTAACCAGGTTGTGCAAAGGTCTGGGAGGAAACGGTTGACATTCAAAATCTTCATAAAAATGGATTGTAAACCTCTATTACAAGACAGGGTGTGTTTTGTATGCACACAGGACGCACTCACCTCCAAACCACTTACCCTCATGACGTCTCAATGTCGAAGAGATCAGGATCATGTTAGGGCTGCTACAATTGTCCTCTAGATGTTCGTCATCTCTAAATATCCCCCCGGGACTGTGCACAGAGTCCTTTAAATCAATTCAGTGCTTTCAAGCAGACTGTCCCTTAAGTCCTTCTTTTTTTTTTTTCCAAAAGAGATATATATTAAGCACCCTTGGATAGCTTTTGGCTTGTTCAAGGACTCTAAATGCCGATGGCCAGAAGAACTCACTTGTACCTAATTTGGTCCTGACTGAAAAGGTGTGTTTCTGAGATGGTCATTTGCAGGTTGCTTTGTTTGAATGATTTTAGAAAGCATTCACTCCAAGAGCTCTCAGTGTTTTATCCCGTCTCTAACCTCGGTTATACTTATAGTGGTCATAGCTGCCTCAGGGCTGCTCCACTTGGCCAGTTTGTAGCCTAAACCTTCTAGTCCACATCCACTCTAAGGGACTGTATTCAAGTGATAAAGAAAATTCTGTTTGCCCCAGATACATTGTAAAAGCAGCTCTTTGGTTCCGAATGAGACCGCTCTGTGCACTGTCTGCATCTAATTACAAAGTGTCTTACCCAACCTATCCGTAAAATCAGGAAGTGTACTGTTAGCAAGCTAGTTGTTTTTAGCTTTACAAGCTCCTAAACTAAGTGCAGTGAATAACTACGATATGTTGGAAATTGACGAATAAATTTGTACACCTGCAACCAGTTTCAAATCAACATGTTCTATTTTTCATTTTTTAAACCCTGTAAAAATCAAGTACAGTCCCTTCAACTTCCCAAGGCACTATTTGCTTTTCGTTGTTCATACATTTTCAGGGTAACTTTTTGCAGTTTTGGTCAAAACGTGTCTACAAAATATGTATATTATATAATAAGTAAATTATGCCTCATAATTATAGTAGTAGTTACCTTGCATCTGTAAATGGACAAATGAATGGATGAGCATTTGAGCTGATGTACCATTAAATTGTCCAGTGAGTGTGTATGTTGTCGTTTGTGACTTCAACACACTGTAACTCATAGGTTTTAAAGCAAAGGCGAGTGAGATTTGCAGCTACCAAGGTTGTTGTTTTTCTTTTTTCGGGGCCTCTTCGGACAGCAACACAAACATAAATGTTTTCTTGGGTCCATGGTCCGCGCTGTAAGAATAGGCACTCCTGGTGAATTTACTGCAGTGCTACAGTGAGGGATTGGCGGTCAGGATTTATCGGCGTGCTGGTGTAATTACGTCGGCCGGGAGTCTCTCGGTGGCCGTCTCCTCGTTGGGCTCAATTTATAAATGCCACGGAGCCAGTAATCCCACAGTTCCCCCACTTAGTTTGGAAAGGGCCTCTGCTCTCCTCCTCCCGCCGAAAATTGATTACATAAAGCTCAAATCAAGAGTAAGCAGTTTTCCAGTGTCGAACGCCAGGGCCAGCCACAGCTATTGATTCATTTTACAGCAGAGGAAAAATAAGATCTGCCACTCCATATAAATGCTCAGATTTGTTTCCGTTTTGCTCATAAACTTAAATTGTGGTTATTTAAGAAGTTTATATGTTTTATTGTTTTGTTATAGATTGGAAATACAAAAAACATATAAAGGAAAAGCTCTGTTACTTTTACAATAGATTTTTTTCAGCTTTGATTTATGGACCATTTTTGGGAAACCACGTGTATTGTTTCTATATCTGAACCTACAGAAGGACAAAAAAAAGCCTCCTACATTGTATCTTTTGTGTCCATTGGTGTCTGATGCAATAACTAATTATTGTTGTAGAATTTTCCATTCCCTGCATTGTCTTAGCAAGGACACCTCTAGTTCATTGCTGACGTTTCTCTGTGGTTAACTATGGCATCATCCAACTGTTACAAAATTTGTCCTTTTTTAACATAATCTGTTTCCTTGGTCCACTCGTCTCACAGAAGCGCTATGCTATGCACTTCTCCTTTTATCTCACTGAGCTTGTCTCCAGCTTGTCCTTCTTAGGTCCTATTTAAATCGCCTTGTGTGGAAGCATAGTTAGGTTTGAATAGCCAATACTAACATCCAGTGTTTAGTATTCAAGTCACCAGGTCCTGTACTGATGGTAAATAAACTTCTCCTGCCTCAGACACCCAAAGTCTCCCACCTCTCTTTACAACTCAAGGACTTGTTAGGACAACACTTGGTAACAATTATCTTGTTACCATAGCACCTGTTTGTGGGTGGAGGAAATTAGTTAGTGAATGTCTGCGTTCCAGATAGTGGTGTTAGAAACAAGCAAATGACCAAAAATATTGTGAAAGGTAACACCAATAATGCCTGTGCATACTTTATGTATATGTTTGAAAAGTCTTTGCTCAGGTACCTTTCCCTTATATTCAAGTTAAACAATAATCTGTTTCATGACAATATTGTGAAACAAGCTACCTGAGGCAAATTTAAGCAAACAAGAAACATTATGTCCGCATTTAACCTTTGAGTTGTTGTTTTTGCAGAGATACTGTCTGTATACATAGCAACAGTATCCTCATGTGCTCAGGTTAAGTTCATTAGACTGATCCAGCTCTTAAAAACACACCAATTAAGGACAGCTCAGATTAGTGCCCATGTCAGTGCGTCCCCACAACAACCTGTACCCTATAGAAATATCCAGTGACAAGAAGAAAACCAAAGAAATTTGTGTTTATGTATCAAATCCAATGCAGAGCAATAATTCATGTCAAAACTGAGCAGATGAGTCTCCCTCTGTGGAGCACACAAACCACTGCACTGTTATAGATGGTATTTACATAGCTGTTAATTGAATTTACAGAAGCACGGAGTGTCACGGAATGCAATGAAATCTTTTTTTTTTTAATAGACAATGCGCTGTCATGTTTGGGTACTTCTATAATTCTGGTCAGGCTGAATACAGGTTGAATTTGCAGTATTCTGTTTATTTTTCTGAATGAACTTTATTAGTTGAGACCTTACTCACTTATTACTTCTGTGCTTCTGTGAAGAAATCTGTATTGTAAGAGGGCTACAGAAATGTTTTGGGGAGATTTGCTTACTTTAAGGAGACTTTTTACAGTGTTTCCATGGAATTTTGAACTTATTTCCACATGATTAGTGTTATTTTGTCAACTTTCTTATTCTTATCTTTTTAATGGACATTATAATATTATATAATGTAATGCTAATTTTGTGATATAGCCTTAACAGGACTTGACAGTTTAAAATATTGCCTTCTGACAAGCTGTCAAGATCATTTAGAATTACAAGTACATTTCCCACAAAAATGCAAGTCGTCCAGGTCTAATCCATAGTAAAATCTGTCAACTGGACAAAAAGGAGGAGTGAAGACATGGCAGGTTCCATCCCAAATCCAGCACCCTGAAAATGTACACAAGCCGTAAGGAGGTAGGCCGAGGACTAGTGAGTGTGAGAGCCACTGTCCAGAATGAAACATCCAAGATCCATAAGTGCAAGGACAAGGCCCCAACAGATGACGTGTCTCAGACAGTGGAGCACAGACGAGTAAGTGCTACCATCATGGGAGCACAAGCCCCTGGATGGGATGTACCACCGGACCATAAGTGAAGTGGCTGATATCAAGAAATCCTACCAATGGCTTGAGAGAACAGGTCCAAAGGACAGCACAGATACACTCATCCTGGCTGCACAGGAGTAGGCCTTGAGTACGAGAGCGATAGAGGCCCAGATCTACCACACCAGACAAGACCCAAGGTGTAGGCTGTGCAAAGAGGCCCCTGAGACAATCCAGAACATAATTGCAAGGTGTAAGATGCTGCAGGGAAAGTATACATGGAGCGACATAACCAAGTGGTAGAGGAGAATGGTTGAGCCAAGATCCTGTGGGACTCCAGACACTGACTGACAGAATGGTGATGGCAAACCAACTGGACATTTTGGTTGTGGATAAACAACAGAGCAAAGCCGTTGTGGTGGGCATTGCAGTACCAAGTGATGGGAACATCAGGAAAGAGGAACTTGAGAAACTGGAGAAATACCAAGGGCTCTAAAAAGAGCTGGAGAAGGCCTGGAAAGTGAAGGCCTCAGTGGTGCCTGTGGTCATCAGAGCACTCGGGGCAGTGACCCCCAAACTGGAGGAGTAGCTACAGCAGATCCCAGGAAAAACATCAAATATCTCAGTCCAGAAAAGCGCAATACTAGGAACAGCAAAGATACTGCGCAGAACCCTCAAGCTCCCAGGCCTCTGGTAGAGGACCCAAGCGTGAAAAATAAAAAAAGGCGGAATGCACAAATGCTCCATTAGGATGAAAGCCCAGTCCCTACATACTGTAGTTTACTGGGATCTGTAGGCCTATGTAAGAATATTGCTTCATTAAAAACTAAAATATTCATTAATGAGAAAGTTCACAGTTCAACTATATCTGCATACATTTTTCCAGCCTGTTTTACATTGCTTATTGCCAAATCAACACCGTGAGTGCTGTAATTACCCAAACATATGCAGGCATATGTTTTCACATCCATTTACAAAACCGCACCTCTCATTAAAATAATTTGTCTCACTCAGAGCATATTATTCCAGTTTGTGCATCTGAATTTTTCAATAAACATTATTACAATCAATTACTGCTGTCAGTAAGGCGTGCTCTGAGTGCTTTTAGTCCAGATTTTAACAGCAAGCCTTTGTCCTTGTGCATTACGTTTCATTACGAGAAAGATGAAATTATGATAGAGATGGATCATGGCCAAATATGGTGGAAGTTGGCATTATCGTGACTCACCCACCTTGAGCTCTTGCCCCCAGACCCCTCCTCACCCCCTCTCCCCTCCCTTGCTTCTGCTCAGCCCATTAAAAGCAAGTATAGAACATTCTCTGCAGACATGTTTGCTATGCAGTGGTGTATCCAAGGGGAAGGGGATAGCTGGAGGACAGGATTTGGCCAGCCCAGTGCAGCGTGGTACCGTCTTGTGCACATGGGTCACTGCTCTACACATTCACTGGATGGCTGCTGGCCTCTGGAAGTTTAGTATCAGCCGCCACCGATCAGGGCTGGATGTATTGTGACATACGCTATTATTCTATGCTGAGTGCAGTAGTGACATTAATGTACTAATACAGAGCTAATTATTTACATGTTCTGTTTGAATTATTTTAATGAAGCAACATTTTGTCATTTAATACTAGTGCTTACTGTTGTGTTCCCTAATGTGCATCAAAAAACATAGTTGTTATTTTTTTGGTTTGAGTAGCCTGTAGTATGTGAACAATGCAACCATTTTAGAAGTTTTACAGTTAACTGTATATGACTTATTATAATCGGTGGGAATAAATCATTTTGATTTGATTTATGTATTTGCCATCTAGTGCAAAAGACAGCTACATAGACTACAACCATGGACAAAAGTAAAACTCGGGTACTCGTGTGTAAATGTTAGCAGTTCAATTCAATTTATTTTTGTAAAGCCCGAAATAACAACACCAGTTGCCTCTTAGGACTGAACGTGATTTAACCAACAGAAAGTTAGAAAATCAACAATGAAACACATATAGCAAATTAATCAACAGAAAACAAACAAATGGATAACTGTCCCAGAACATCCCCTGTCCTGAGACCTCTGTCTCTCCTTCTTGGCAAGGAAAAGCTAAAAAAACCCCAAAAAAAACAAAAAGGTGGGAAAAAGAGAAACCTTCAGGAGAACCATCCACTCCCTTTGCCATTAGAGTTCAAGTCTTTGAGGCCAGAGCCCGCTCAACTAAGGGACAGAGGGAGGCTTATCCACGGCAGGGTAGGGGTCATCCTTGCCAGGTATTGGGTCATCCTGCCAGGTGAGGGAAAACAATATTGAAACTATTCACTTATAGAACATACAAGTTCTATATACCTACAGAAACATTATTTGTCTTATCATGCACTTACTTACCATACAGATTTACCAACAAAGCAGGGAAAATAAGACATCCTAAAGCTCATAATAGTAATCTCTACAGTAAAATACCTTTAAAGTGCAGTTGAAATGAATGAATAAGACAGAATGCAGTGTGTGTTTCATTTTAGAACAATTGATTTCTCAACCCTCATAAAATAGTAGTACAATAACCATAATTAATTCCCACTTTAAACTGACTCTTCCCCACTATTATTTACCTGTCTCTTCTCTCTGAGTTAATCACATCTTCATTGTGCTCTAATTTGGTAAAGTTACTCCTGTGGTCTCATGCTAAAGGTTTCCTCCATTTAACTAGACTAACACCCTGTACCTCCACTGGGTGATGTGTCCCGCGCTTGTAATTTCACCAACAAATTATCCATCTACCCCTCATCCCTGGGGGCAGAGATTCATTATCCAATTTAGCATACCCGTGCAATAGCTGATATGGGCTGATAGATGTGTCCGGACCAGAGACAGTTTTACAGCGAGAGGAGAGAGCAAACTGCCTTTTAGTATCTTTGTAGGATTTAAGGTGTCTGCTTGTGGAGGTGGGGGGGGGGGGGGATTATGCACATAGATCTTTGGTGATGGTCTTTCACAAGTAGCGTTTTAATGTAATGATGAAATATATGATATCTGTGTTTAGGAGGAAGCAATTAAGTCGCCATGAGCCAGTAGAGATAATAAAATGGCCACTGACATAGCAATGCATTTGCTTTGTTTATTCTCCTGCTGATTCTGGGCTTCCATACACTCTGCCTCCCTACCAGCTATATTATAGGCTCATTTTGCTGCGTGAAGTGTATTATTTTAGTAAATTGATTTATGTGTGAGTAGCAGTAGTGGTAAAATGGTGGTCAGGACTATAGTTTGTTTGTCCAGTAAGCAGCTCTGTAGTGACACTGGGCATTTTCCACTAATTGAAAAAAGTTGACAAGTCGACAGCTAAAATAATTGTCATTTGCAGCCCTAATTAATTAAATCTGTTTAGTGTTTCTTGTATTTCTGCTCAGCCTTTACTTAATGAGCCTTAGGGAGGGTCCAAGGGGGGGTAATGTTCAATGTACTAACAAGCATTCACTCTGGGATGTCTATGGACGTTAGAAAGTAGGAGAACTTACTGCTCATCTCTCCTACACACAGTGACTAACAAAATAATGGGTTATTCAAATTAGAGAATGCCAGTCCTATGTTTTTAGGTCAAACTGAACTCATGTGCCCCCAGCAAGTAATGTTTGTGCTATTTTCAGATGGTTTTGTTGGAGAAAGCAAAAAGTTTATTCACGATTGGTATGTTAGACCATTTGTTCTGACCCTTCACCTGTCTTTAAAGTTCAAATACAATACCATGGTTTAATATTTATTATGTTTGACTGAATATTATCAAACTACAACAAAATCATATCTGATATTAATGCCACAAACAACCTCCTCCTACAGTAGAAAAGGTACTGATTGACAGAGAGGGCAGCGCTCTTACCAGACAGCTGTGTTCCTCTAGCTCTGGTCATCAGTCGGCGGGGGCCACCCAGCTTCTCGGGGCAGGGAGACAGCACAGCACCCACAGGATAGATGAGGCGGAGCAGGGGCAGGGGATGTAGCACTGAGAGATGGGTGGCTCTGACGCCAGCGGTCATCGATCATAGAGAGCCACCTGGAAGGACAGACCTGGAGGAGAAGGCAGGGACAGTGGCTCATACAGGGGGAAACACAGAGTCACATGTGCGGAGCAATGGCCAGTGTCAGACCAGATGCCCTAACACCTGAGCTGTGTGTCACCTACAGTGCAGAGGTGGTATGTTACTTGCAGGCTGGTGGAATGTGTATTTTTTTTCTCCTTGCTTTTTCTCAACAAAACAGCGAACAGAACAGGTAATGGCAAAGTATCAAAAAAGCATGCTGATAAATGTGATAAAATGCGTATTGACATGATCTATTATAACATAAAATTTAAAATAATCAACTACAGATAAAATAATTAGAAGTAAATCTAAGAAAAAAAAAAACATTGTTTGTTGCAGATACTGTGTTGACAGTATGTCTGCAGGTTTAGTTGTGACCAACATTTTAGTACAGTTCTGCAACCCTGATGTTGAACTTCATATAATATTCATATATATTCTGCAGCTCACATTCGTATATGCAGTCCACTGTATATTGTTGACAGATGGAGATGTTATTAACCCTTAACCTTTTGAAACCGTTTCAATCATAACAGAAAACAATTACCTGCCCCTTCCCCATTGACCCCCTTTTCATTTCACCTAAACTGATCACTGAAAACTGAACTCTTGGTCTTTGGATTTATGAAGTGATGCAAGAAAAGATGAAGGTATTAAAACCATGTGTGTCTCTCACAATGTGCTGCATTACAGGGTTAATGACACTGACATTTGGAATAATAAACTAAAATGCCACTCAGCACTGTCAGGTGCAGCTGTGGCTCTTATTTTTAAATACCTAAAATATTTTCCAACACCAAACTATCTTCCAAGAATACTTAAATCAAGTAATACAATATAATATCTATAGTCAAAATGGACTTAACAATGCATTAAAAGCTAAAATGGGACTAAAAGGCAAGTATGTAGGGTAATTACATGTATGGTCAGTGCCTATCCCAATGAGAACCAATGACCTTTAAAATGCATCCATTTGGCACTTATGTAAAGACTTTTATATGTGCTTTAACTGTTCAAATGGCTTTTCTATTAATCCTTATGTCACCTATCAACTCACAACCAGTGGACCACAGTCTGTAATTTCTCTCTTAAGTGCAGCTCACATACGCTACTGTGGGAACATTAAGTGGTCATTATTGTTCAGTGTCCTTGGAAATTGAAGGAAAAAGACATTTTATCTGAATGACATCACTACGACTTATGTAACCACACCGTATTGGGAAGAAATCAGTCTTCTCTCTCTCTTTCTCCCTCTCAGTGGCCTGCTGGTGAGTCAGACTGGCATTGTTATTGGTTGTCATTGGCTTAACAGGTGCTGCACCATCTTTCAGTTTTTTATGTTTTTTTTACCACGGATGTTCATCTGTTTTCAAGCTGTACGATGTAACGTTTTGGTCTGGGTTCTGCCATCTGTCTTTATGGAGAAGAAATGGTCTATGAAATGGCATTAAACATATCTACCTTACAAGTAACAAGTGTTATTATTGTTACATACCAGGCATACCAATAACATATCCATAGAGATAAGCAAGCAGAGGACCCTCCACCAGGAAAGAGGAGGGTCACAACATCAGGAGACATAACACTGGTTCCCAAGCACTGCACTAACACCCTGCCCTTAACTGAAGACAAGTGCACTACCTTAACCTTGAAAGAAGTTGTAAAGTTCAAAAATTTAAGTGAGTTTTTCAAGCCTGAAACTGTGATGTCTGGATAATGACATCTTGAATGCTGCTGCTCATTTTAGGTGATCCTGGTTTACAGTATCCATCAAAGGAGGAATAGAAGAAAGGTGGACTGATTATAGGTGGCCATAATGATTTCCTAATTGTTTTAGTGTAATTTGTTATCTATGACTAGCATGTTTAAAATCCATATACTTTAATTGTCCATGAAATTACAGCACAATAAAAAGCATGTTGTTGTTTTCCGAAGATATTTTCATTTAAGCATGACTGACTTCTGGTGCGTTTCAATCATTTCCAGCATAAACATGAAATCGCTTGGACTTAAAACTGTAGATTTACTGTGTCTGTGCATCACTGTATGTCTATTAACATGCACATTCTTCCACGTCCAATCTGGCGCATTCACACCCGCTCTGCTTATGTAACCATGTTTGTGTATTCTGTCCATGTGCTAGCACTGGAAAAGCTGCAGCTCCCCAGTGGCTGTCATGTTTGTTGGTCCATAATGAGAGTGTTCCTGTGCCCGGGATTAGGCTGCAGTGTACCTGGCTCTCAATGGGAAAGTGCAGAGATTAACACTTGTTCCCCAGCGGGCCCCTCCGAGACACTAAACAATCTCCAAGGGCTTCTGCTGACACTGGCGACTTCTGACACGCCACTCGTGTATAACAGGACTTCATTTAAAGTTATTCCACAAAATGATTTACTGACTCTAGTGCAAATCTCAGGTCTGTTTACAAGGGTTGGATAAAGGAGTGACTTGAACACATACAGGCAAAGAAGTACAATGCAGTGAATAGCTTATTGCATAGCTACAAGTTATAGTTTAGACCCAGGTGGACAGGTAGAATGAATTGGCTGCACATTTTTGGTAAATAATGTAATTGCTATTAGATGTGCAATTTATATTTAAAAATCTGGATTCTCTTCAGAGTGCACCTTGTAAACAACATTTTCATTTGACACAACACTGAACTATTAACCTAAATATGACTAATACAAGAATCCCAAGAATTTCAGAACATGTTTGTAGAGGTCTAGACAACAAAAAGATAATTTGTTCATTGTGAATATGATTTGATTGTGATATGCTGTGCTACACTAAATGGCATGAGACGATGTGAGAAATGACTGTGATTGGCTGACAGTAACAGATCGTTGTAATAGATGGTATTTTGGTAGAATTTCATTACAGCCCTGTTTGTTATGCGATTGTATAGCCATGCTAGTTGCGTGTTAGTGCTCCAGTCTCATTTTGTGTTTTGTAAAGTTTGGGATTTGGTCATTATTGATGAGTTAATAGTAAATGTTATATTTCTCTTTGTAGGTGCAGGTTGCCTATCCCATTTACTCCAAGCTTTAGGGAGGCTTCACCCTACACCATGAGCAAGGCTGACGCAGAGAGAATGCACTGACAAATGTTCTTGCTAACATTCTACCACTTCAGGCAGTTTTGATTATTAATTTCAGACTGCACCACAACTTATAAAGTGCAAGAGCCCTAACCACTCTGCTAACATGTACCTCTAGATGTTAAATGAACACACAACCTGAACTAAACTATATCTGATGTCAAGTTATAATTATAGCTTCAAAGAATCTGCTTTCTGCCTAAAATAAGAATAGATAATCTAGGGTTGGTGGCTGAGTAGAACAAAGTCTTTTACATAATTTCCTTGCAGTGGGGCCTATGTAACTGGATGGTCACTGTGGGAATTCTTTCATTTTCCTCTTTGGTCACACTAAAGCTTAATTAGAGACTGAGGCACTTGGAGAGAAAATATTCCATTCTAACAACCTCAATACAGCTATAAGATATATCTCCAACCACAGTGAGAAAGACTAGTAGGATTTGATTTGAAGAGCACACCAAGATGCTAAGTAACAACATAGTCCAACAGAGCTATAAATCTGTTTTGTCAAAGACAGGTCAAAATGGTCTTTTATGACAAATTTGTATGTAGATCCACGTGTGTAATGTCTTAACTGAACCTAATTACAGAGAAGTAGGACATTCTGTGTAGGACACTCATATTTGGAGCTCACAAATCTAAGATAAATGTATGTCTTCATGAACGTTCTGTCAGTGTTGTTATTGTTGACACTGAATTGTGCAGTTCTCAGAGCCTCCAGCAGATGGCGCACACATAATGTTT
This sequence comes from Periophthalmus magnuspinnatus, assembly GCF_009829125.3. Lineage (NCBI taxonomy): Eukaryota > Metazoa > Chordata > Actinopteri > Gobiiformes > Gobiidae > Periophthalmus > Periophthalmus magnuspinnatus. Next base: position 18,284,023 of record NC_047141.1, on the reverse strand, counting down.
ATATGACCATTATAAAGCCTGTACACAGCTGCTGTCAGTCTGCACACACTGCTTTTTAAAGACTCCCCATTTGGTTTAAAAGACAACCTTACCTCTAGTGCTGAGGTTTTCACTATGAATAAAGTGCAACATTTATCACAAGTCGTTTGTTTGGACTGCCTTCCTCTCGTTAGATCTAGGCTGTCTAACTTCTCTCTACAACACTTCTTTTTAACATCGGGCAAATATTGTATAGGTTTATTTTAAGTGATAGCATTCTTAAAACAAACAATATTGTTACCAGTAATCAGCGAAGGGGTAATCTGTTTGGGGGAAAAAACGTGTGCTACATCCTGTCCCTCCTGTTTCATGGGTTTTATGAGTTAAAACTTGGTTAACTGATGATAAATGAGTGTTTGTGCAGCTGTAAACGCGTTCACTCCGGAGCGCCGCTCAGCTTGACTCCACTAGGGGCAAAATGCTTGCACTTGTGAACGTTTGTCAAATAGTTCCTGTTTAGGAATGTGCGCGCAGTTAGCAGAGTTAGTGCCGTTTACTGGCGCACACGTTACACTCTGTGATATGTGCACAGGCTCCCGGACACTTCACAAAACTTTGTGAGACTTTCTGTGTCATGGATTATCTCTTGTCTATATCGGACAGTAGCGCGAAGGCTGTCAGGGCGCTGTCCCAGAGGCTGTGGCCCGCCGGCGGACCCGTTCTGCAAACTCTTCCGCCCCAGACTCTCCACAGCGGGACAGAGCACCGCCTGAGCCCCGACCTCCTCAAACGAGGTGCGTGTCTCTTTAAATAGTGCTTCGTGGGTTTGTTACAAGTGTGTTCAGCGTGTACTATCGTGAATCTATCAAGTTTAACACCATTTCACTTGAATTATCCGGATAGTTAAACCAGTATCACAACATGTGCTGTGCGCAACTCACACACGAGACTGAACAGTTTGGTTTGTCAACTGTTGTTCACGCTGTGCTTTTGGCTCTGGATCTACACTGCTTTGCTTCGCAACTTCCTTTAGACCTATTACAACACAGAGAGGTGTGCAAACCTACTTTTAACAACCCCTTCATTTAAAAACACATTGTTTCGATTTTACAATAACTTTTGAGTAGTGAGCCGCTCTCCTGCTATTCATAAATGCATTATTCTTTACTGGTGAACTGAGTGCATTAGAAGCCCATATTACACATTCTGTGGATGCAGACTTTTGGACAGTCACAGGACCTAGTCATTGGTTCCACTGAATGAACGTCTGCTGACTACATGGTACATGAAAACATCCAATGAGCAGTGAAGGTTTAGAAAAGCAAATTACACTAAATAGTGCTTTTTTTCATTTGAAATGATGCTGTGCGATGAAAGCAACATTTCTCAAACAGTGTTATGGGTTCACCTCTGAGGCTGTTGTTTAATGTTCATTAGGTGTTGTCCCTCTTTTGTTCTTTTTAGTTAAATAAAATTACACTTCAATAGACAAATATTGTCTTTGATGATGAGTGAAACGTGAGGAATATGACATATTACCATCAGAGTCTGTGTGATTAAATGTTGGCTATTATAAGGCCTCACATTTTGCTTTGCAGCAGCCTGCTTAGTTTGTAGTCCCTTGGTCATTCCTTCCTGAAGGTTTGAGACCAAGCACTATATCTCACACTAACTACTAAAGTAGTACAGTCTGGTGTTGTAGGGATTTGACATGGATAATGTTGCTGCATTTGCTTACTGACAATGCTGTAAATTAAATAATAAATAATAATAAATATAAATAAATACATGTTTTTCTTTATTTATTTTTCAGTCTCCCACTACCACATCAGCTGATAACATACATGACATTATAGTTTATAGTTAATATGTTACTTTCCAACTTGTATCTGTTTTAGTGCAGTGTGTGTAAAGGGCCCACTGCCCCTGAACTTGCATTTAAAGTTGTTTGTCTTGTTGACTGGGCCTTGACCTTTTTGCTGATTTTGTGGAATGTGTGTCAGTGTGAGTGTCAGGGCACTGGAGCTTGCTTGGGGAGTAAGCTCCAAAAGCTTATGCAGAATAAGAGACAGATTGCTTGTGAAATGACACAAACGCTCTATTAAAAAGGCCATTTGAACATTTTAGAGAAGTAATTGAGCATGAAATTTCTTTGACCTTGGAAGTTAACACAAATGGCAAAAAGAGGACTTTGATTTAAAATTGGTGAATTAAATCATAACCACAGCGGCACACACATTTTTCTTCCTTTCCCTCTAATCAGCAGTGTATGACTTTTCCTCAATACAACTTACATCAGAACAGAACACACATACACACATGTCAATATTTCAGTCAATATTTCAGTCTATTAATCCCTATAGCCCCATAATTCTTGTTATATTGTTGTTATATATATTTTGGTAACAAAACTAGGAACAAAATAATAAGTAATGCAGGAAATGTAGGATATAGATTCTGTCATTCACCATATTAGTTGTTTTCATGTGGAATTTCCCTGTTGATTATATGGTAATTTCATGCATTTTTTGTCATGTAAAAAATGAAAAAATAGTTGAATTGTGTAATTTGCTGTGTATCTGCGACAAAACTCATTATGGACTTTGTCAGGTACCATCAGAATAAGAACCAGCAGAAGAATAGTCATCAAAACTAAAGTTAAGAAAATGTAAATATCAGTAACATAAAGAAAATAAGTACAATAAGCCAATTTATCAATTAAATCCCCAGTGAAAATAAAGTAAACTTTGTTTTAACTTAAATTCTAAATCTATAGTATCTTCGTAAAGTATGTTAATATCTCTATATACAGTTGAGCAGAATATTACAGAAAGATTATACAGTGAAGCTATAACTTATACTCTTTTGATTATTGCTTTAGTGTTAAGTAAAGGTGAAATGCTATGACATACATCATTCTCTGCACCAGTAGTACATGGTTGCAGGCCCATCTGTGCTAACAAAGACCCCTGTATTAATTGCTGATGACACAGGTCATTGTAATAAGATGGAGATGCTGCTGTTGGTGACAAAGGGCTCTTCTTGCTCCTTGCTCAGCTCTGAGCCTGAAGCTGCTCCCTGATTTGTCACTATTCACTTTCACCTCGAGGCTGACATCATCTCCACTGTAATTATCACAGTGTATCCAACACATGCTCTTGGTGCGGTAATAGGGGATTTTAATCAAGTTAATTTAGAGAAAGTCCTTGGGCACTTTTTATTAGTGAGTCACCGGTGTTACCATTACAAAACACTCTTTGGATGGGGTCATTGATCTTATGAGGTAAAGACACAAGTGACAGTTGTCCCTAAGAATTACTAAATCATTGCCAATTGGAAGTAAGAGAATCTTAATCTTGATTTAAAATTTGATTCATTGCTTAACCCTAACTCCAATGTTCATATACCATTCTGTTCACTGATCCACAAAGTTGGTAACTTGTCATGAGCTGCACCTTTTGAGTGATAGGCACAATAATAAAATGCATACAAAAATACATCTTAAAACTAGGAATCATTTTACATAAAGATATGGCATACTTTATTACTCTGTTCCAGAAATCCTGTGCCTTTTGAAATTGAGGATCTCGCATCCAACATGATGAGAGCACCCTTTCTATAAGCCTGAAAAGTTTTAATTAGACATGCACTTGGCCAATAGGCACTTTGTACGGTATGTTTTAGGAGCGTTTTTGGTAAATATCTGGAGCTAATGTTAAAAGCCCAATGATACGCAATGTGAGACTGAATGTTGAGTATGAATTACATCAAGTGAAGGTATGAATAGCTTTGAGTACACACCTGTGTATCCTGTCATGTTGAAAAAAGATATCATACTTTGATATCACTAACCAGCCTTTCATCTCCTTTCACTGACAGGAAAATATCTCCAAAACTGAAATGAATTTTCTCACTAGACAGAAGATTTTCAAATCATCTTTCCTTCAAAATCTCAAAGCAATTAGCACCCTTGTCTGTGGTGCCCTGGCTTAGTAATAAAGAGTATAAATTGTGTTTTTATGGAACACTGGCACAGTTTTGAAATAATTGTTACAGATAAATGGACGTTTTCACATTTCCTGCCACGCATGGAGAGTAGAAAGACATTTACTTGAACAAATACAATCGCACACAATTAGCCCCAATCTCCAAAAACATGATTTACTTTAAAGAATGAGAGTCAAGCTGCACAATATAAGAACAACTCATTTAAATTGTATTATTGTGATTGATAAGGTAACTAAAGCTATTTTGTTTTGTGTGTGGGAAAAGTATAGCGCTGTATATCATCATATCACCCAGTCGTACCCTAACCTCAAGTCTACAGAACTAAACCATGGCTAACCAAGAGGTTAGCTTAAACAAAAAGCTGATTTAAATCAAAGATAAATATATTAAATATATATGTTGAATTTGCATTTTTGTTGTGCTGTTGTGCTGAGTTCCTTTCTGACTGTTCCAACACTAAGTACTACAGTTGTATCTTACTGCCAGTGGCTAGTTCCAGGGGTGGCTTGAACTACATGATTTGACTTTATAAATAGACCAAAGAAAATGGCTTCAGGCGTGCATTGATCAATCTGGGCTGCAGTGTGGTCTGTGTGGAACAGCCAGTGTGACACACAGCTCAGAGGCAGTCATCAGGTCATCTCTGCTTTAGCACAGAGCAAGTGAAAGAATCGAAATGAAATCTACTTCATCTACTTCATTTTAAACAAAAAAATGAAGCATTTGTGGTGTTCACCATGCTGTCTACTCTCATGACTGCGTGATAGTCATGCACACAGATTTGAGGATGATTTTCCAGTTGTGTCTAGCTATATGGAAATTCAGGGAGTGACTCAGTAGAACAAGCTGTCTTTGTGCGTGCTTCCTTCTATGCATTCAAAACTGTATATTAGAGGTAATTTGCACATCCTTTTCCAACAAGGTAAACGCCAATAGTTTTAGTGCTTGTTTTGCAGCTCAGTGGTGATACTTACATTTAAAAGTGAAATCTTTTCACTTCTCCTTTCTACAACCATGGGTAATGGCTACTTACACTAAGAACTATCACAACTGATATTAAAACTATTGCAGTCTCTCTTATGCCCAGAGCTGAGAAATATGTGTGGCGCAATGATTTGTTGAGTGCATGGATTAACTTTGGATCTTGATTCTTGCCTACAAATGGAGCTCGAAATGGATAAAAAAAAGAGGGGAGAGAATGTGCCTTTGTTTGAGTACATTCAGAAACAAACGTAGCCAGTTCTGATTTGTTGATAGCACATCAGAGGCTTGGACGTCTTCTAGTTGAATATAGTTTCCCTTCATGCAGTCTTGCCTTGAAATATTCATACATATTGAGGTTAAAAAAACAACAAGAAACTAACAAATAGCTTCAGCTAGAGTGAGAAGAAGAGTGAGAAGAGGAAGTTTTGAAGTTTTGTTTTGCCACCTATAAGGACACAATGTTCTGTTCTATTGAGCTGCAACTTTATAAACCAATAGAAGTTGCCTCGGTGAGAACATTGTGTCCTTTTCGTATTTATTCAAATCCCCTGTGTTGGGAACAGGACCCCTTTACTTTGGGTCGGTAAGAAGATCTGATAATGCAGAGTTTGTGTTTCTCCTCGCTGAGCTCATCACTTCAGTGCTATTGATTGTTGCTGTAACCAAAGAGGCTTGTAGAGAGTCGCCGTTGGGATACACAGTGCCGTGGCTCCATAGGCTGATTTAAATACAACACTAAATGGGGACTGACCAGGGCTAAACCGGGTCGAGAACTGAACCAGGGCCTAAAACTTGTATAGCTGGGCAATATGTCAAACAAATTAATCATTTTATTCCCCTCATACATTTTCAACAAAACAATAATATTTCCCTGCTCTTGCTATTTAACACAGCAGAAGTGGTCATACATCTTTTTCCAAAGTCTGAACTCTCTAAACCACATGCTACTGGCAGGAGATTGGCTGAGGACCTCTCAATTAAGATCCAGGTATATCACTGACGATTAGAAAGGACAGAATCTCAGTCTTGATTAACATTTGATTAATTACACAGTAGAGTTGAAACAAGACTGTAGAAGGAATAAAGCAGGAATATAAAGGCTAAACCAAGACGGCACACACCAGAGCTCATGTCGTCTGCAGCTTTGTTTATCGTGAGACACACGATGGCTGTAAGTAAAGCATATTCAAATCAGGCAGCACACACATCTCTGCCTAGTAACAAGATCACTATATCTTTGAGGTTACATTTTGACCTTCATTGATTGGTGTATTAATAATTATGTGTAAACTAAAATGATGTTTTTGTGTGTGGACATTGCAGCTGAATCCTATATCGTTTTGATAGGATTCTGTTCTATATTCTATTTTTATTATTCTTCCTGGCACTTCAATGTTAATCATTGCATTAGTAGTAACAATAACATAGATAGTAGAAGTAAAAGTAGTCTTTGGTTTGCATCAGTGGATATTGTATTATATATCTCCTCTTAAGAAAAAGATAGCCAAGGATCACTTTACTCGTTCTGTCCATGTTAATATCAATAGATTAGTCCAGGTGTGATCCAGGTGATGGCATCATTGCATTACATTTGTGTCAGTAGAGGAGATAAATGTGAGGAGATTCCACTGGCCTGACATTATTTATATATTCATGTATCCATTGATCAGAGCTAGACTTCAGACCGCACCATCCATCCCTTTTACTCCACATTCTGTTATACCCTCCTCCATAGGACTGAAATATGTTGTCCCCTATGCAGTGACCGGAATCCTATTGAAATTGTCCAGTGATTAACAAACAGGGAGTTTTCAAAGTGTGACAATTTGTTGGAGGTAGATACAAACATATGGAGGAAAAATGTATTAAGTAAAGCTAACATGAAATTACTTGCTATACGATTGGCCTCTTGGCTCTCTAAGTAAAACAAGAACTAAACAGGTGTAGATCAGGACTAAATTAGGATTGGATAAGGAACAAAGCTTAAATGAGGACTGAATAAGGTATACGGAAACCGGTCTGAACCATGGCAAAGATAGTTGAAGGTTGAATTAAATTGACAAATGATTTACATATTTAGTTGGTATTACTTTAGACTGATTATGATATATGTTTTTTTTTTTGCGATATTTATAGATTTTGCAGCTGTTGGATATTTCCTGTTTTGCACTTAGTGAATAGGATTTTCAAAGTGTCAGTGACAAATCCATCAGGGCAGATAGTACAGTTAATGATATGCTCCCATTGTTTCTCAGTATTGACGTACAGGCTTGTAGTTATGCGCTGCAGCAGTAACAGTCTTTACTGATCTGTCCTGTTCCACTTAACAGTATAATGATGGATGGCCACAGTTGTGATGCAAATTGTACTTGTGTCAATAGTCATGTGCACTGTTTTAAATTAACCTCTTGCTCTTCACACATGATTTGGTGCTTTAAATAGCATGCATCAATTCAAACAAATGTACGAGATAAACTTTCTTAGATCTATTTAACCATAGAGAGGATGTAATATTCATTACTATTTCAGGAACTATTCTAATTATTTTTAAACATTTTTAGGATTGAAAAAGTTTGGAGTAATGGTCCCATCTTATATTTGTTCTTGATTTTGATCTGTAGCATCTTGTCACATTGCTTTAAACCATTTTAGTGTCTGATGAAGCACTGGCATGTCTACGTCAGGAAATGGTGAATTAATCAAACTATATTTTATAGAGCTTTTTTCATTCTTCTAGCACAAAATTACACCTAATACCATAAGTTGACCATGCTGCCATCTTAATGGCCATTGTAGGTTAAAGGTTAATTAAAAGGATTTTTTTTATTTTTTTTCATCACAAAATTACTTTTTTTGTAAGTAAAATATATCAACAGGCACATTGCAAAAACAGCTGCTTATAAGAAAAGCATCACTGATAACATACTGTACATCACATGATCCAGCTTCTTATTCTGAATCATAGCTAAACAGCTTCACTGTTTTTTATCAGTGGAAACTCCTAGTTCAGGCTCAAGGTACTCCCCTATACAGTCTTCACACCCAGGTATATCACTATGGAAACAGCCATGTGACCCAGAATATAATTGTTTAAGTGAGTGTGAGTGTTAGATTGTTCTAACACTACACTAGCATGAGCTTTGTGCTAAGTCTGTCGATTAAAGTGGGGAAACCGTGTACCAGAGCTGAAGACACATTGACACAACAGGAGTGTGATGAGGCAGCATGGGGAGAGTGTTAATGTGAAGACAGGGCCGAGTCAGTACCGCACTATTGTGGCCTTATATACACAAAAGTACACACAAAGTACACACTAAACTGCAGTTCAGCAAAGTTCTCCACAAAAGCTGTGCAGAGTGGGCAGGTAGCACTATAGAGGCTCCCACTGTAATATTGGGTTCTGTGGAGCAGAGAAAATTAAACAAAACCGATACGGTTATTAAAATAAATCAATACTCAGATACTGATTAATACTAAAACTTGAAATACTCAAGTATCGATACTTTGACAAGGTACATTGGACTAAATTTGATCTCTGAATAGTTTTACAATGATCTTGATCTGTATCGTAACTAGTTTAGGGTCACATGGATAAAAAATCTCAGTCCGACTGAGAAGAACTTTTTTTCACGGGAGTCCTGACCCCAGAGGGGAGTCTATTGTACATGTGTTTAGTAATGGGAGAAACCAGAGGACCTGGAGGAAAACTACTCAGGCACAGAGAGAACATGCAGACACATATGCTGAACCCAGGACCTTCTTGCTGTGAGACTGAAGCCACTACACAATCTTGTTACCCAAAACTAGGACCAAATCACATCTTTCTCATTCGTAACCAGTAATAATGTGAGTAAAGTAATGATATGTCTAAATGTTGATCTAAACAGTAATTAAACTATGACTCAAATAGGACCACTATAAACTTTGAGAGCAGAGTACATTGTATACAAAACTACTCTATGGAGGCTTCACGCGTTGGCAGTTCCTCCATGTACCTTCTGTATTTTCAATACACTGTAGAAAGAAAAGTGTTCAGGTATTTTGGTATTTGTATCAGGGAGATTTTATATATACATGCACATATATATATATATATATATATATATATATATATATATATATATATATATATATATATATATATATATATATATATATATATATATATATATATATGAGACTTTAAAAAATGTCTCATATAGATTATAATAATAATGCATTAATCTTGTCTAGCACTTTTTATTCAAAAATTACTTTTGAATTTTGTGCATTATCCATTCCCTCCAATTTCACTCTTAATATTGATATGCCTTCTAGTCACAGCTGACAATCCTGCCACCACAATTTACATTGTTGTAAATACATTTATAGTGTTTTGCATAAGGACACAACAACTGTATGCACTAGCCAGCTTTGGGGCTTAATTGTAAACCTTCGAGTTTGTTGGTGCAACCTTCTACCACTGAGCCACTGCTGACCCATTTTTAATTGTGTTCCTCCATGTTTAATTCTTTCCCACTGCGCTGTATTGGAAAAATAGTATAATTTTGCTATTAGGGTAGTTATTGGTAGTTATTACTACACTACTACATTACTACATTGCCCTTTTCAAAAGACGAGGTATTGTGCAAGTAAATATTTGTCACCATCCATCTTTCTTGTGCGCAGTGAAAATAAAGCAAACTGTTTATACAATTCTTTAAATGTGTTTAGTTAATCTGTGTAAGCCAGACGCAAGTAGTTGAGATTGTTTATATTTATACTTATTAAAGAAGTTTGTTTTATGGACCGTTACTTTTCACACCAAAAGTAAAATCCACATGCAATCCATAATCTCAGTAACCATAAAACAATAAAGGGACAGTGATATTTCATTCAAATGAGTTGTGTTAAATGTAATTTATTATTGGTGGAAGTAAACAACGTACAGTTCTAGATGGTGCCCTCAGGTAGCACATTGCAGACAGTTGCATTCGATTTCTCATATATTTCTTCGTGTCCACCCCCAGAATAGCACAAAAAAGTTAAGTTGCTGAGTCTATCTGTCCTCTCTCTTCCTTTTGTAACTTTTAGAAAAAAAAAGGCACCTGCATGTGGCTCCTGTCCAGCACCTGTTCAGTGCAGTGTGGTGCAGAGCTCTGGCCTCCCCTCTTTCTAAATATAACATCTGGGCAGGACAGTGTAGGCAGCTGCGGGCACCAAAACAAGGGCGCTGAGGGTACGCGCTGCCTACCAAGCCAACAGGACTCCGGACTCTGGCAAGAAGAGTGGCGGGAAACTATGCATCTATAATAACAACTCCTGGTGCACTAACATCACAGTAGTGACACACACACACACCCCACCGCCCCAGTCCTGAGCACACATGAGGTGCAACATCTAGCATCATTGTGTCACAACAACAAACTGGTCTTGAACATCAAAAAACAAAAAAGGACAAAACAACTACCGACCTCTCTATTAGCACCGACAGGGTAGAGGGCGTGACTAACTTTATAGTCTTGGGGTGACCATGACTGAGGATCTGTCCTGTCCTTCAGACTGCCTCAACTATGGCGAAGGCCCAACCACAACTCTACTTACTGTTCACCAGACCACGGGTAGTGAACTTCTACAGCTGTGTCATCAGTAGTGTTCTGATGTCTGGCTTATTAGTGTAACTGTATCAGCTGCACTAAGGTCAACCAGTAGGGATTCCAGCGGGTGAAAACAGCGGGGAAAATCATTGGGACAACTCTCCCAGATATCAGTATCATCTATACCACTCACTGTCTGAGGAGAGTGCACCACATCCTGTGTGACCGGCACCACCTTGCTCATCACTTTTCCCACCAGATAGAAGGTACAGGTCCATACTGGCCAGAACAACCCGACTGACCAACAGCCTGAATCCTCAGGCTGTGAGGCTGCAGAACAGTGGCCCCCTTCCCTCTATGCCCCCTCTCATGAACAATAACCATATCCACCAATACAATAACATTTAGCTGGACTTTGCAATGTTGCATAATGACAAAGACTCCACATATGACTGTATGTCCCTGTGACGCACTTTACTGTTGATGCCCTTTATGCTGCTGCTAAGACTGTTACTGGTGATAACACATATGCTGCCCTGAATGTCTTTATTTTATTAATGTTTACACTGGGATTATTTATGGGGTTACTGTATGGGTCTACACCATTGTTATTGTGTTGATGCTCTAAACGTAATTTAGTTGTTTTCTATGACAATGACAATAAACTCTTGAATCTTGAAATGGTTGTGTGTTCTACTGGAGCATGGGGAATAGCGCTTGTTGACTTTCATTTTCCCTGCCTGCTTCAGTTTGTCATGGTTGTGTACAAAATGCTGGGGATATATATTTAGCCATGATTCATGTGCAGCAGATTGTGCAGGACTCGGCATGCTTTTGGAGCCAAAGATATACCATATTTGTTTCAGCTCTTGTTCACGGTACCGATGAATGTCCAGGTAGCGGCTGATTTGTACCTATACTGCATTAAGTGCAATATGATAACATGTAACCCCACCCCTCTAATACTAACACTTACTACCATTTAATTATATAAGTGCTGTACAGAACTGTGAGCTTTTCATTTAACTCACACACATGCAGTTAAATTTAGCTTTTTATGGTAATTTGATTCTGAGAAAAGGTACGAAAAAATGCAACCACGTTCTTTCATGTATTCATTTTACCCGGTTTTACCTGTATTTAAATATTTAGGGTCACATGGAGAGGAAGGTTATTGCTATTCCGTTCAGTTGTAAAACACAAGTCAAGATGTTTTTATATGCAAGACCTATGAAGCATTAAATAAACCTTTTCAGAGCTTTATCTTAAAAATCCAGTGTCCATCTATATACCAAAGCTGCCACCCTCTTATAGTTTGCCTGCCTTGTTGGACACATCAGTTGTTTCAAGCACAGACTGGTAAAGCTGTTGATTTGTTGTTGAAGTGACTTTTTTGTATTTACTTCGTGCTGTCTAAACCCTAGTGCCCTCATTGTCACGCATTCTTCTTTAAGTTGGCCAGCGAGCCATGACTTCTTGTGACTCTGAATGTCCCAGATTGGTCAGAACTGGCTGGTTTGCTTCACAGACAGCAGCTTCTTTCAGTGACAGTTACACTCTGTTATTGTATTTTAAGTTAACAAAGGGTCCAAAATACTACAGTTGACATTACAGTAGCTGCATTATTTTGGATCCCAGTGTAATGTTCCAATATTTCAAATGCATTATACATAATTTTATAAATCTATGTTCTTAATACTTGCTCAATTAACTGACAACAATTATTGTGATTTAGTTTTTTTTTTTTATATTATGGTTTCATTGCAGGTATTCAAAAATAAGAGCTGTTTCTTTGAGAGGGTGCCAGAGGTGAAGTAATAACACAGATTATCTCTTCATCTTGGTACTTAGTGGGTGGGATATAAAGCAGCAAGGGAACATTTTCTCCTCAAATTGTGGGTGCTACATGACTGTGTCAGAAAATGTCCAAAAGTTCTGCTCTTGTTGAGATTTCCTGGTCAATTTCTGTCAGAAGTGGTCCAAAGAATGGTGAACAGGTGAAATAGCTAAAGTGAAAGGTGCCAGAATATACACTGCCTATGACTGATTGGTGTAATCAATAAATTGCTAATTGCTGTGGCAACAGTTCTTATTTTTGATCGTTCTGAAACCCGCGGCTATTGAAAGGGCTGCCTTACATTGAAGTCAACAGATGTTCTCAGCCTCCAGCAGCAGGAGATGAAACCATATCCTTTGTGTGATGATGGCCAGTGCTGCTGTGTGTCTGGACTGTGAATACAATGGTCACTATCCACTGTGAGGTTTAATTTTAGCCCCATCACTGCCTGTCCATGAGCCAGCTCCCTGCAGCTCCTAAAGCATTTCTCCTACTCTCTGCCTTCTACCCTCTTTATGTTATTTAGTGGAACAATTAAATTATAAACAGTGCAATATAAGGCATTCCTATTTACTCTGAAAAATTAAAGGATATTTGAGTATTTGATTTTAAAATGAAGCTTAGGACCAGTGGCTTGGCAGAGCACACAATTCAATTATATGTTCACAGCCTAAATAATGTCTCTGGCACAGTACAGTATATTCTATTTGCAAATCCAATCAACACCTCCGCTTTTTATTACTGAGACCAGGTTACTTGTCCTCTGCTGGGAAAAGTGCAATTAAAAATAAAGGCATAGTAGACTGTATTTCATAACACGGATTCACACTTATGACGTACGGCTGCCCTGGAAATGGCTAAAACACAATCAGGCACATTCCCAAGCTCCGGTTTGAATTCTCCCACTGAAAGCAATCATCTTTCCAATGTTTTCATTTAGATGCTGAATAATGGATTTGGCACATGCACAGTTTATGCAACAATGCTTTTACTCAGTGTGGCCCTTGTCTGGGGTTTGTGCTCGCTCTACAGGTTATTTGTGAATTAGCCCTACTGTGACATGTTGACAAGATAAATGAAGTGTTCTGGGGATGTATTTATTCTTAAAAATGCCACAAAACCATTGTTCAGATACATTTTAAATCCAACTGTACACTTTTACATATACCTTAGTTATCTTGGACCATTGTATTGTCATTGTCAAGGTTAGTAAAAGTAGTAAGTAGTAAAAAGTTATACACACTAAACTTTGCTGTGTAGTACCACAAATCACCACTAGAAGAATTGTGTCATATGATTGCTACATTGTTAGTTTGGACATGCTATGCTCTTATTGTTAATGCTGCGGTCACGTGATTTGGCATTAGTTACATGTCATTCATGATTTAAGCGTGACATGCCAATCACACTAAATTACTTGTACATATTTAGTTACAATCAGCCACATGCGGTCCAGAGCAGTTATCATCTTTGGGTCTTTTGCAAGCCTGGATAAATGGACAGGCTTGTACATGAATAAGGGTCCAGTTAACTCTGCCTATACTCTGTGAGGGCCTGTGATTTAAATATTCAGAGAAGAAACCAAAAAGGAAACACAGTAATTCAGTAATCATTCCATAATCAACTATAAATGTGATGTTTAAACCCTATATAATTTATAACAGACCTAACCCCATACTTCTGAGTGCTCTGAGCCAATATTTACACCTGAAGCAGTTCCCATAGCTTTCCCCTCCCTCTCACAGTGTGCCAGCAGTCCAGAGCTCCACAAATAGCGTTAGCGGTGTATGACTCACCATTGGAGCCTGATCAGAAAGGCACAAATAACAGGGCTCATTACTCATGTGCAACACCTACCATCCAGCAACATTTGGCCGAGGTGTTGAGGTTTCCAAGTTAGCACAAAAAGGACCCAAAACAAGCCCCTGTCTGGACGTACATCTGTGGATAAATATAGAGCCCCATAGATAAAAAGGAACATTGCAAACTGTCCTAAAACCGCATGTTGTGCATCTTAAGAGTTATCCAAAACTAGGTCTTCCTTCTTCTTCCTGGTTCTTAGTTAAAGGTCTATGCCTGGCTATGTTATTACCATCTCCCAAGAGCATTCTGGCTTTTTCTTTCATCTCACCATCTCAAGCTTGCGTCTTTTATCTCATCACTGTAGTATTCACTCCACTCGCTCATCCCCATGTCCCAGCCCCCCATCTTCTCCTCCCTTTTCTTCCAACTCATTGACTGCTTTACACGATCTCTACATGCTTTCATTTTATTCATTCAATATTTTTTCCAACATTTTGTTTACCCAACCCCAGGTATCATAATTCAGTGTGTCTGTTCCATACCTACATAGAGAGGGTTGTGTCAGGGAGGGCATCCATTGTAAAATCTGTAATATATACTTTCTAAATCCCACACAAACTAGTCCACAGTGTTATTGACAGAGCCTATACAACCACTAGTGTTACTTATCACAACTCAATATGTAAATCCCTGTATATCAGCCAAAATTCTGTTAGCTGTTTTAAGTTTGTATTTGTTTTCTATTTCTCTTTCTATTTCTCTGACCACACAGTCTTGAAACTAGAGCTGCCAATTGAATCTCAGTTTTACTACCAAGTTTTGCGATTACATTTAAAGTCACGGTTTACGTTTTAAGCAATTTTTCTCTTCAGAGAGCACATTGTAAACAACTGGTATATTAGCATTTCAGAGAATACAAGAATCCCATGCATTTCACGTGTTTGTTTTTTATAAAAAGACATTTTTTTCTTTGCAGAGAACATTCTGTTATCTAAATAACCAATACCCTTTGCAATTTTATAGTCAACTCAAATTACACTTTCAGTTAGTTTGCGCATATATATTGTGCATTCCTTGAAACTAATCAATAATAACAGTAATATCTCTTTAAATACCTGCCTTTTCACTTTAACCACTTCTCCAACAGCATTCCCAATCATCCAACCAGCACGTTGCACTCCCCCCTCCCCTCTCTCTCTCCTCTCTCTCCTCTCCATTCCCGTCAATAGCTTCCCAACTGTATCCATCTTCAGAACAGTGATGGAGGTCAGCTCTGTGTCTCGGGCACGGTGAACTACTTTAAACCCGTGTCATTGCTCTGTGCGGCAGCTCGGATAAGCAAACGCGAGCGGAGAGAGAGCGAGAGTAGGAGAGATAGTGAAAGAGGCAGTATGTGAGGCAGTGTGCGTGCCATCGGGAGACAGAGGAGAGAAAGACGTCCGGTGCAAAGTGTCTCAGAGCGCTGACATTCACTGGCTGCTTGGCTGGCTCACTCACTGCTGACGAATGAGTTGTCTACCCACGGGGCTGCGGGGATACGGCAGCTTGTGACGGCAGGCTGCGCGGGGGACAGAGGAACATGAATGTGATGCGTACCTTGCCTCGCTTGCTTTCAGATACCGGCCAGAAGAAGACCCCCGAGAAGAAAGATGGGAGGCGCATGTCGTTCCAGAGACCCAAAGGCACCATTGAGTATTCTGTGAGTACATTTCCTCCATTAACTCTCTGTGTATAGTCTCATCATATGTTTTGCAATGTCTTTCTGCTTCACTGCTGCCATTATTATTACTGCTGCTGCTGGTGTCTGCTTGGTAGCTCTCATCCCTAGCCATATGTAGCGCCTGTGTTTATGTGTTGAGAGTCAAACCGTGTGAGTCCATGCGTTGCGCTCATTAGTGTTGGGGAATTTTCTGGCTTTCTCCTACACGTGTATCTATCTGTTGGTGGCTGTTTACAAATGCAGTACTCTGTGTGCATACTGATTGCAAGCAGCTAAAGAGGCTGTCCAGGGATATACAGATCCATTTTGCATGTTGATTTATGGAAAGAGATAATAGCACAAACAGGACCATGGCAGGAGACAGACAAAAAGAAGACAACTGGCCATATGCACAATTGTTTTTCTATTGGTCTACCTTTGTGCCGCACATTGGTAAAGCATTCCAACACACAGCGAGCTGTACTCACGAATGACCTTCCAAGTGCGTTGTCATTTCTATTGATTTAGCTGTTGTGTAGGAGAAAGGGGGAGAGGGGTGTGAGAGGGGAACAGCAGGGAGAAAGAGAGAGAGAGAGGGTGGGTGAGAGCTTGCTTGTTCCCTGGCGTGAACTGAAAATGGAGCTTGTGTCTCTTGCTTTGCTTTAGTCCATGTGTTCTTCAAATGACCCTCAAATTTCAGGACTGTTTTCTCTTTGCTTCCCTCTGCGTGGCAACAGTGAGGAGTGCTGTCTGCTGTGCAAAAAAGCTAAATGAGATCGCTCAGCGTAAGCTCAAATATCTCCATTCTCTGTTTATTTTGGTGGGTTGCTTGGTCCGCCCTCATGCCATCCCGTCTCTCAGGGTTTTGTTGGTTATTTAAAATTATCGGCTCCCTTCCCCCCATCGCTCCAACACCTTAGCAGACCGGGACCACCTCCAGCATGTCAGTCATTCTGTATGTGTTGATTGACAAGTCTCTTGTTTACTTGCAGAGGGCTCAAATCACCAAAACACCATGCCCACTGGGAGCAGGGAGCACAGACAGAAAAGCTCAGCATAACAGGGATTCTTTATAAATACTCACGTAGCACATTGGGCTATTAGCAGCCTTCAGTCTCCTTTTGTAGCCGCCTTATTAGATTGCTGATAGCATGATGGATGGTGCGAACACTGACAATTATTGTCCCATAGTCTAATATGCAGAAAGGAACTCGCTTGAGCTGTTAAAAGCATTGTGACCAAGCTATTGAAATAATTATTTTAAGATGGAAACTATATTTGTCAATGAAATAAGAGGACTTAATATCATGTAGTGGGCCTTTTCTAGGTTTTTAAATTCACAGGTATTCTCTAAATGGCTGCTGTATAAAGATTGGCGCGGTTAAGGTGCTCTGCCACTTTACTAGACCCTTTTCTTCTAATCAAACAAATCACTAATACAAAAGTTGGGGTTTGGGAATGTGAGAAAATTAATGTAACAGATGTATTTAACAGTAACATTGGACAGTTTAGCTCTAAGCATATTTTGCTGCCTAACCTGCACTTACAATTGCGTGGCCAACAGAGTCCCCGTGATGGAGAAGCAGCTCTATCTTAAACTCATCTCCTCTGCCGGGGATGAGCGACCGGAGCCGTTTCCTTATTTCTCTTTCCAGCTGATAAGTTTATAGTCTATCGCTCTGCGCCCACAGGAAAAACTAGGACTTCCTCTTCTGCAGCCTTATCAATACTATCTCCCTCCCCTTGCCATCTACCACACAGGCTTCTTCCTTCCTGCAAGCTGATGATTTTTTTTTTTTTCATATTGAAAAATAACCTGAGCAGATGCAAGCCGCATCTGCCTAGACACTGATAACACCAGGTCTATTCAGCAATGTCCAGCAATTGGTTTGACCTGTGTCCAATTAAAAAGTGTTTGAAGGCCATCACCACAACAGGAGATGGATGAGGGGCCAGGCAGACACAAATAGTAGTGCAAAGGTGAGCAGAGTGAGCTCTGATTGGACAGACAGTCAAATAAACCAGAGCTAGAACAGTTTAATGATAGGTGACAGACTGTTATCCAGTAACAGAGGACTCATTGACAATCGTCACATTCATGGTTTCAGTTAACAGTCTGGCCTGATTTTTGTTTATCATAAACAATTTATATGTTTTGTCCTAACACTAGGTTGAATTGTATGTTGAAACCTGCCTTGCCTTTATAAATTATACTTTGCAGACAAATTATCGGCCTATGTATTCTAAGTGCCCAAATTCAGTTTTGCAGTTGTCTACTATGTTAAAACTATTACATTTTTATTGTAATTGTTGTTTACTATTGTTATTTGTTACAGAAGAACCAATTTACAGTCAGTCTAGACAGGAGATTACTTTAAGTGTGAATTGGGCTTAGGTTGTGATCCTTTTGTCTTGATCACTTAAGTCCCAACTATAAATAGACACGCCATGAAAACTGATTTTGATGTTTTTGTCTTTATTGACAGACAACAAAGTATAATAAGTATTAGTACTATTGGTAGTGTTGTATTTCGACTATGTCCTTTCCCCCAGTAGATTAAAACACTACCTATTGGCATTTTCCTTGAATCTCCCATTCCACTGTTTTTTGTTTGTGTATATTCATTATGTCAGTAAAAATAGTGAAAACATGTCAATACCATCTCACCCCTTTGATTGCGGCATTCTCCCACATGCTCTTCATTCAAGTGCTCTCAGTGGCACTGGCATGGCAAAGCTCTCATTACATTTTGTTCAGTTCACAAGTGCTGTCTGAAGAGAGCAGGATGGGGTCTGGATCCATGTGTATAGGCTGTAGACTGAGGGACAGAGAGACAGACTTGGCCTTCATCAACAAATTCTGCGCAGTTCCTTTTCAGCACGGGATTTATAATATAGCAAATTTAAAATGTTTAACAACAACTACCACATCAGTAATTATATTATATAACCTTGCATCTACAAATAAGGAGTAAAAAAGAGTAGGAAGGCTTTCTCCAACAAAACTAAAACAGAACAGATCTTAAGGAAGACATGATATGCTTTTTCAAACTGTATCATGCCATACATAGATCATTATTTTACACTTTGCTCATTGTAAACTACAATATTGATCTAAAATTACTTAATAATAGAAATGGGTCCATTGACTTTCAGTTCTATTCTGCATAACTCAAAGGTCCCACCTCATTGTAGCAGTTCCCTCTAGCAAGTTTTAGGCTTTCATTTACATTTTTTAAAAATTGTTTTTTGACCTTACATATATGACCTGGATTTTTTTTAAGTAATTGCAAATGTATAGAAGTGATGGGGGTAGGTGAAAAGTGAAATTTTCAGAGCACTCAAGCCTCAAATGCAGGATAAAGATTGTTCAAACATACAAGAATCAGCCAAACAACTAAGCTAATTATGAGAGATGGTTAAATGGTTGTGTGTGTTTTTTTTTTTTTGTTTTTTTTGTTTTTTTTAAATAATTCAAGCAGCTCAAGTTCACACTCATATTGTATTCATTTACACGTGGACAAGGTGTAGCAACAGCTCCAGCTAAGACTGCCAATGCTGTAGAAATGGTGGACATTAGATGAGTCATACTCGAGCCAGGTGTCTGTGTGTATGGAGATGCACACACAAACAATGGCTTGTTCTTAACTCTGCTCCCTCCTGACAATCACTCACTCTGATTGCATTATTCAGCACTGAGAAGGAGAGGGGATCCCACTGTTTGGGCTCTTTCCCAGCTGTTCATTCCATACAAGCAGCACAAGAAGCAATAAGAGGATGGAGAAAGAATGGTGATGGGGTGAGAAGTGCAGAGAGAAGGGAAGGTACATGTAAACAGACACATGATTTTACAGCAATGTTCAAAATGGGACGGTGACTAACAAAGTAAACCCAGTAACTCAGCTATACAAAAATGCCTAGTTCTGGTTCAGACGTTCCTTAGTCTTGCTTTGGATATAACTGTATCCAGCAAAAATCACTATTAGTTGTGGTAGTCCGAGATCTCTTTAAAGACATTGACTGTATATCGCAATGACACAAATTTGAAAATTTCAGGTGAGAATTTCTCTTTCCCTGTCTTCTTATGCCATAGAATATACCAAAATGAATTACTTTTGTCAGTATATGTATTTATTAAATTACTCAGACTGTATGCTTGCAGAGGCACAACTCATTTTATGTTCGCATATTTGTTAACAAGCAGTTAACAAGCAAAGTGACATCTCCATCATAGCAGCCCCTGGGTTTGGGTTTCAACTGTATGTCTGTGTTTGTGTTTCAGAACAATAATACTATCAACACTATCAAGGCCAGAGAGAAACAACATGCTCTACTAACTGTATAATTCAGAGTTGACATGTAGCTTATTGGGATGAATTATTTGAAATCATGAAATATTATGTTGTCCTCTTGTAAACAACACCAGAATGAAAGTGGTGAGAGATCAGTGAGAATTGCAGGAGTGTGCAGGTGGGGGATTGTACAGTGGGGCAAAAAAGCATTTAGTCATCCACCAATTGTGCAAGTTCTCCCACTTAAAAAGGTAGATATACTTGAACTATGAGAGACAGAATGGGGGGGATCCAGGAAATCACATTGTAGGATTTTTAATGAATTCATTGGTAAAATAAGTATTCGGTCACCTACAAACAAACAAGATTTCTGGCACTCACAGACCTGTAACTTCTTCTTTAAAAGGCTCCTCTGTCCTCCACTCATTACCTGTATTAATGGCACCTGTTTGAACTCGTTATCAGTATAAAAGACACCTGTCCACAACCTCAAACAGTCAGACTCCAAACTCCACTATGGCCAAGACCAAACAGCTGTCAAAGGACACTAGAAACAAAACTGTAGAATTGTAATGAAGGAGTGGCTTAATAAGCAGCATTTCAAGGTCCTGGAGTGGTCTAACCAGTCTCCAGATCTCAATCCCATAGAAAATCTTTGGAGGGAGGTGAAAGTCTGTGTTGCCCAGCCCAAAACATCACTGCTCTAGAGGAGATCTGCAGGAGGAATGGGCCAAACTACCAGCAACAGTGTGTGAAAAACTTGTGGAGACTTACAGAAAATGTTTGACCTGTCATTGCCAGCAAAGGGCACATAACAAAGTATTGAGATGAACTTTTGTTATTGACCAGATACTTATTTTCCACCACAATTTGCACATAAATTCTTAAAAAAATCAGACAATGTGATTTTCTGGATTTTTTTTTTTCTCACTTTGTCTCTTATAGTTGAAGTGCATGTATGATGAAAATTACAGGCCTCTCTCATCTTTTTAAGTGGGAGAACTTGCACATTTGGTGGCTGATTAAATACTTGTTTGCCCCACTGTAGTTTGTGAAAATAAATTATTAAAGCATTAATAAGGTTAAAAACAATAGTCGTTAGCGTCAATGTTGATCATTCAGTTTTGCATTGTTTATACTCTCTTTTAGGTCTGGTTTGGTCAAAACTCAGCTGTTGACTATGGCTATGTCCTACAATGTTCTAGATGTGCCAAGTTTGTTTCTGAATGCCCTGTACTGTGACTTCTCCTTCAGTCACATAAAGCCAAGCTAATTTTAGGTCATCGTTTATCAGAACGGTCATCACTCGCTGCTCAAAATGCACATGCCATTGGGCTAGTAACCGCAAAGTCTCCATGGAAACTGTCACACTAAAGCTGCGTTTCATTGTTCATTTAAAACACAAAGTGAAGGCTCTTAGATATGGCCTTATGGCTGATTAAACTGTATACTGGGAATGTTTCTGGTTTGATTAGGCAAGACAATTCATTGGGTTGATTGTGTTTCTTGAGTTTATTTTGTTTTTTCTTTACATGCTAATCTGTGGGTTACAGAATTACGTCAAATTAGGGTTGCTGCCATGGCGATATATATTTTGAATTCGGGAAAAATTGTTGCACTTTGGAAGCTGATAACCATGAATAGGCTATTTGTAAGTAGGTATTGAAATTCAGTGTATTTGTGAGTAATCTTTTGCACCGAATTATCATACTGTTCTAAAGAAACAAGTGATTGAGGTGAAATTGTAACTTGGGTGGGTGAAGTGTTTTGCCCAGGAGCACAAAGCAGCCTTCACTGTTTTGGGGCAGGCATCAAACCACCAACCTTACGACCGGTCAGTCTGGGTCAATAATAATTTTTTTGTGGGTGGACATTTCATTTCTCATTTTTCATTTCTTTACAATACAGGAACCATTCATTGTATTTATTGGAACATACTGCCATCTAAACGTAGTTCTGTCATAAACCACTGAGATTACATAATGTTGACCTTTACTACCGAGCTCATAGATTTGCTCTCAAGTTCCAGTCCTTATGTTGTACCAAGACGTGACTAGATTATTTAATGAAGCCATGACTGGGGTGTCTGCATGTCTGTCCTTACATCAGTAATTCTCTAATTATGACTTCCAAGCTTCTGACATTTAAAAGTAAAACAAGTCAAATATTTTCTTTTCTGGTGTGAAAAATGTCCCGTTATTTGCCTTTTTCTGTTTTACAAGGTTACCTGTAGATACACGTCATTCACTTCCAAGATGGCCGCCCTCAGCTCGCTCCAACCTTAATTATTCATCCCCAGTTGTGGATGAATAATGCGTTCTATTGATCCTCGCGATAAGCAGATATAGGCGCAACTGTCATTAGTGGCTATGATCCTGATCGTGGTGGGACTTTCTCCTTGTTTTCCTGTCGATGTGTCAATAACCCGTCTGCACCAGTGGATCACTTTAACATTGTCCTATCCTCTGTCTCTCTAATTGAGTTGAGGAAGCCTTGTCTAACTGTACGATCAATAGCTACATCTACAGGATTTGGCAAAGTACAATGTGCCAGTATTGGTTCAAGGCCCAAGTGAATTGCCCAAATTAAATGATAAAGACTTTATTTAATTATTAACTATTGCTTTATTAAATATCAAGCCACAATGTCTATCCATTCATTCACATAATATGCTCACAATATTATAACACATTTTCAGTTAGTGGAATTTGGAAAAAAATCTCAAATCTAAAAGGAGTTTATGTACATTTTGCAGCAGTACGTAGTTTTTGTAGTACTGAAAGTTTAAACCATAAGGGATATTATATTGTTTAGTAATAGTAGTACTTTACTCTGATGCACCTTTTGTCCAGGCTTGGGGTCTGCACAAACAGTACAGTGACTTATTCTCTTATTCTGGCTTATGAAATCCATGAAGTGCTACGAAGACTTCTCCTCCTGAACCTCTGCGCCCACCTTCTAATGTTTAATGCTATGTTTATATTATATTATGATAGTATATTTTTGTAGCAATATTTGAGTGTTTTCTTGTCAGCACAAGTCACTATTTATAACCCTAATGCCATGGCTTCCTGTGGTGATGACCATATGCTCCTATCAAACTAACACATAGATCACTTAATGATATGTGCTCCACTAAAAGGTGCTTTCAGCCTGTCTGCAGACCTGGAGCTGGCCCATGCTCTGCCTTTGTGTCCTGGGCAACAGAGGAGCTATAAAGCTAAAAATAAATAGTTCATGGATGAGGCGGCTGCAAATAGCACAGAGGGAGAATCAATGCCGTGCCCTGAAGCTGCATGGAAGCAAAGGCCCGGGCCAATGAGCGACCCCACATACGGTTCCTTATAGGACACAAGTAAAACACTTTTGGAAATACAATGAGTTGTTATATGTAATGTCTATATGATAAAGTTCAGGGGTAATATCTCAAGAAGTCATACCACCCTGAGAATGTCTGAGAAAGCCAAGCCGCCTTGGGCCTTGTTAGTATTTTGATTCAACTGTGAATACCAGGTGATGCAGTGGCACAGCAGTGCTTCTAGTGTCATTGGGTTTGTAAGCAAGACACTTCACCTACCTTGTGCGTATAGCAATATTGTATGAGTGATTTTGGTGGTCTGATGGTGTAGACTGGCACTTTTGTTGTTTTTTCAAATCTTTTTAGCCCTTGTTTATGCTTGGACTAGTCCTGGTTTATTGCTGTTGTAAAACTACTGTACTTTGTTGTTGGTGGACAGTGTAAAATGACCAGGACTTCAGATGAGTTTTGAGTCGTCCTTCTTCCTATGAGACAGGACAACACACTGCATGTCGTGTGGTCACGGTGATCTTCCTGATATAGGATGATGGATCATGTCAGTGTGTGATACTGTCAACAGATGTGTCCTAGGGCAGCTGCTAATGCCATGGTTATAATAGAAATATTCAGGTGTTTGTCAAGAACACGATGGTAAGGTCTGTGTACAGTTAAGGTAAATTAGGAGGGAAGATATTGCATTAATATCAAGGAAAAGGACCCATGTAAATTATATAAATAAATTCCAGAATAAAATAGTTCCCCATCTGTTATATTAGTAATACATAAATATTTACATTATATTTCACATCTCTAACTGTGAACACATTCAGATCAGCTAAATGTACCTGTTAGTGAGACTGGCTCGTTCGTAATCACATTTCCCTGTGGTTGATAAAGGCCATGGTTATGTACTGTCCTTATGAGGGATGTCCTCTAATGTAATTTCATATTAGAGAAAAGATCAAATTATAATTTTGTTGTAGCAGGCAATTGAATTATCCCAACAAACAGCTTTGAATATATATCTAGAACTATCTTGACCTTGAGTCTGGACATGAAAATTTGATTAGATTTTGTGGCGGCATTTGTTTAAAGGTTTTCATTCTATTTCCTAATGCCAGACAACACAGAAATTATGGATCATATGAGAATATTCATCTACAGTACATTCAATAAGAAATATTTTCTTTAAATTTGGTTACTGTCCTGCTAGGTGCCATTTTCAGGACTCACCATACAATTTAGCATACAAAGTAGTATAGTATATTTTATTTTAATTTGTTTATGCCCCAATCTTTCATGTTTTTCACTCTAAAACACACTGAACTTTAGATGCGATAGGTGTTATTGGTTAAAATTATCCAGCTTTGGGGGCCAAATGTAAAGTCTGTAGTTTTGCACTGTATGTAGTCATACAGAGAAAAGTTCAAATTAAATTGTGACGACACATGCAATAATCAATATATTGCGCCATTATTTGTAAGATAAAAAATATTATTTTAATATTTTACAAACTGTATTTCTTTGTTAAACCACTACTGTACAAAGTTATGAAATACACCCATTTTAAACTAGACATTTAAAATACATATTGTTGCTCAAATTAAGTGCTGCAAATATCTTATAATGGCTTAATTTAGGTTTTAAAAAGATGATTTAATGACCAATGGCATTTTTGGGTGAATCCGGACTGCTAGATCTACTGCTCGTTTCTAAATAATCTTCAATTTCATGAGTTACTTAGTTAAATCATAACATTATTGCTGCATCCCTTTGCCTAGTTCAGAAAATTTTACATCTATTTATGGAGCCATGGTTGCTAGTAGTGACACTGACTTGTTTTAAAGACATATTTCAGTGCCACAGAATATCATACCCAACATGCACCCCTACAGTACACGTGTAATATGTTTCTCTCTCTCCCTATGTGTGTGTGTGTGTGGTTTCTTTTGGCTCCACTGTGACACAAGTTTTCTGTGTCTCCTTTCAGTGTTTTATTAGTCAACTTGTGCCTGATTCTGAGCTGTCTGCTTGTCTAATGTGTACTACTTAAATATTTTCATGGAAATGTTGTATTCTTAGAAGAAGTTGACAAAGCATTTGGTCCATTGTGTGATTTCACTGTGGCAGACTGATATAGATGTGGCTGCGTTTCTGCACCAACAGCCTCTTTCAACACCAAAAATGTACCTTTATTGAACTAATTTATTCAAATTTCAATGCCACACCCAAAGATATGGGGGAAGTGTCTTGCTACAACACCACATTGCTTCAGATTAGTCATTCAATGTATCAAATAGCCAAATGTATTTGATTTTGCATTACATTTGGGCAGCTAAATGACATTGACATTAATGTGAAGATTAAGTTACACTTGACCCATCCTTCAGTACAGTGGGATAACCTGTCACGAGCAGTGGGTGACAGTGCAGATTCCAGAGACCCATCTCCATTTATTGGGCAAAGCTTGGTCCAGGCTGCCTTAGCTGGAGGATTTTGTTTATGATGCATGTTTCCAAATGAATGCAAGACAACCACCCTGAACTGTGCAGACTATAATTCTAATTGCCACTGACTTACTCAACCATGCTGTTTGCTTACCAAGTATTTTAGTGGACTTCTTCAACTTGAATAGGCATGAATAGGCTTAAAAGTGCACTCTCATATCTAACATGCAGAGAGATGTCCCAGGACAGCTGCACTAAAACACACAGCACCATTATCCTGTCCTAATTACACCAGCTCTGAGTCAACCTCTCTCCTCCTCTGGGGTCCTCTTCTGTGAGCTCCCACTTTCATTTCTACAGCATATTTCTCACAAGTGCTTCCTTCCTGTCACGGTTGTCGTCCTTATTTGGGTGCAGGAAACTCCCTCTGGGCTTGTTAGATGCTTAACTAGTTCAGACGTGTGGAGCAGATCTGTGTTGTATGGATGTTAACTAGTAAAGACAGGCAAAAGCACCTGTGTCACACTCAGGGGGCAGTTGCTGAGTTCAAGTAGAAGGTTCTTGACCTACTGAAATATACACTACTGATGCTTGTATTTGTGCTACTGTAAAAAAAAAAAAAAAGAAAGAAAAGAATATATATATATATATATATATATATATATATATATATATACCGGTGTATATATAATCCTCACCCTCTACGGGTGGTCTCATCCCCTCTTTTCCACACTCAGGACCATAGGCCTGGGAGCTTTTAAGGATCTGCACAGTATCTTTGCTGTTCCTAGTATTGAGCTTTTCTGGACTGAGATGTCTGATGTTTTTCCTGGGATCTCCTGTAGCTACTCCTCCAGTTTGGGGGTCACTGCCCCGAGTGCTTAGTTTATCATGTTACTTTTTCCTGATGTTCCCATCACTTAGTACAGCAATGTCCACCACAACGGCTTTGCTCTGTTCTTTATCCACCCCCACAATGTCCGCTTGGGTCGCCATCACCATTCTGTCAGTCTGTATCTAGAAGTCCCACAGGATCTTGACTCAATCATTCTCCACTACCTTTGGAGGTATTTCCCATCTTGACCTTGGGGTTTCCAGTCCGCACTCTCCACAGATGTTTCTGTACACTATGGCCACCACTTGGTTATGCTGCTCCATGTCTGTCATCTTGCTCTCTGCAGTTATGTTCTGGATTGTCTCAGGGGCCTCTTTGCACAGCCTACACCTTGGGTCTTGTCTGGTGTGGTAGATCTGGGCCTCTATTGCTCTAAAGCTCAAGGCCTGCTCCTTTGCAGCCAGGATGAGTGCCTCTGTGCTATTGGTAGGATTTTTTGATATCAGCCGCTTCGGTTATGTTCCGTTGGTACATCTCATGCATGGGCTTGTCCTTCCATGATGGTTCCTCCAGCATCTCTTCCTCTGTGCTCCACTGTCTGAGACATTGGCTGAGCACGTCATCTGTTGGGGCCTTGTCCTTGATTGTTTCATCCTGGACTGCGGCTCTCAGGCTCACTAGTCCTCGGCCTACCTCCTTATGGCTCACGTACAGTCTCAGGGTGCTGGATTTGGGATGGAACGTGCCATGCATGGTCAGGAGCTTTCGGGTCTGAACATGTCTGGTATGTATCTCCTCTTTTGGCCAGCTTATGATTCCTGCTGGGTATATATATATATATATATATATATATATATATATATATATATATATATATATATATATATATATATACATATACTTTTTGACATCTAAAATGAAGATAACACTGTATATTTTGTTTTGTTTTTTTACCTGTACACTTTGTATAACACTTTTGTGTTGCTTATGAAATCCATGAAGTACTACAGAGGCTTCTGCTCCTGAACCTCTGCGCACAGCGTCTGCAAATCGGGACTGTATCTTTACGCAGGACTGTAAGCTGTCGTCTGTGAGGTGTGAGTGGTATTTGTTTTTAACATAGTTCTGCGAGTGTGATGCTTATTTTGAGCGACAAAAAATAATAAAATATAATTTTATTTTAATATTTCAAGACCACAATAATCTTCCAATTTAAACTACAATTTAAAAAATAACTAACACAAGCAAAATACATTTCAATTAAATACGTATAATTTATTTTCCCAAGCCACGTGGAGCCTGGGAAAATAAATAAGGGTGAAAGAGCCACATGTGGCTCTGGAACCGCAGGTTGCCTACCCCTGGTTATGGCATTTTGTAACTGTTGTGTTTATCCAGGGGTTTTGTATCTTGATCTGTTGCCTCATTACCTACAGTTAATTACCATGTATTTTTATTATTCTCTCAAAGCTCTGTTCATTTGCTGAATTGTTCCCCTGGGGTTTGTTAAGTCTTCAGCATTGCGTTTTGATGGATCCCAAATGGCTTTCTTGGAAAAGTAGTGAGATTGTTTTTTTGTTGTTTTTTTTTTCTTTTTGTATGAGCAAATTAAATGATTGGTTGTGTTTTACTTTGAGAGAAAATGAATACTCCCACACAACCCTTTTTACAGATGATGAAGTAACTTGATATTGAACTAACGTACATGTCACTTCATATTTTTGCCAACCAAATTATGTCCCATGGGAATCCGTTCATCTAACACAGCTGACTGGGCTTATTTGCATACTTTCCCAAAATCAAATACCATCACAATCAAGTACAAATTGCAGTGCCTTTCAGTGAATAGGTTGTGGGCTGAATCCTTGAGTTGCTAATAACAATTTGTGTGAAGGCCGTATGTCTTCCTTGTCTAACTGTAGGTTCTGTTATAGCCAACCATAATTTTGTGATTTGCTCCAGCTAACATAATGCGAGTTTGAATGCTTGTCCATGAAGCTATTGTCAGTAGTGTTTCCATCTCTATTCTCCCAAATTGATAAATTCAAGCTTTTCTTTTTGTTTTTCATAATTGTATATTGCCCCTTTGTTTTCTGTAGCAACCATGTTATGTATGCATGTGTCTTCTCTCTGGTCTTTAGTCCTTCTAACGCTTGTTGCTTGTTAGACTCCACACTTTCCTGAATAAGAAAACATGCCATTCTTTCTTGCTAAATCTCTTGCTCTCAGTATCTTTCCCTTTGCTTTGCTTTTCTATGTAAAAATTGAAGTTTGTTATTTATAGCAGCTGTGTGATGTTTGTGTCCTCTTATTTTGTGGCCCAGGTGGAATCGCGGGACACGTTGAACAGCATTGCACTCAAGTTTGACACCACGCCCAACGAGCTGGTTCAGCTTAACAAGCTTTTCTCCAGAGCAGTGGTGCCTGGCCAGGTGTGTGCAACCATGCTACCAACATTACATAACACATAACTCATACTACTAAATGAGTGCATAAAAGGGACTAAAACTGCAGCTGCATGTCAGTCTCAGCTAAACCTTTATGTTATCTATATATTTTATCTGTTATTCAATGAGCTAAATGTCAGATACATCATATAAAATTGTTTGACATATATGCATACAGGTCAACACTTGAAGGCAGAAATATAGCTGTTGCACAGAAAGAAATAATTAGGGCTTTTGGGAAGTGATTTTTATTAATATTTATTAATATTATCATATGAAATTCTTATAAAATTGCCTTCTCAAGTGTTTTCTATGGGGTGTGATAAATAAAAATAAAAAATCCAACATTATATTTGTCTATTTTTTTGGTATTGAATTGTTCTTGGAGATGAGCCACGTTTACCAGTCCTATTGGCAGTCTCTCTCGCTGTGCAAACAATACTGAAAATCCAATTCAGAAGCTATAGCACCACCCTTGAAAATTTTTCTATCTAGCATTAAATCAGGTCACATCTGTATAAGGTTATCAATGGTACAAAATCATTAGTTTCCATCTTAACCACATTAGTCGTTTTAATGCAGTTGACCTGTATTTCTCGTCCATGCGGTAGATATTCTGCAGGTCTAATTAAGGCTGTTATTAATGTCCCTATAGATTGTCCAAGCCTTTGTATTGCCTTATATCATAATGTTACGGCAGCACTGTACTTCATTTTTCATTCAGGTCTAACATGCAGAGGCAAATTGCTTGGAAATTAATACGAGAAGATGCCATTTTCAGTATCCCCATTTAATGACATAGAGAGATGCATAACATGTTTTAAGGTATGCATAAAATGAAAACATTGGTTAAATTTTATTTTGTCTTATTAAAAAACAAATAAAACTGTATTTCAATATTCTGAATATGAGACTTTAAAATGTCTTTAACACACAGTAAATAATACAATCTGCTCCAAACCACATGTTTTTACTGGCTTTGAACCTCGATTAAAATTACCCTAGTTAATTAGAAATTACTGAATCTCAATCTCAATTAAAATAAATTGCACAGCCCTAGCTTGCACATTATTACTCACATATTTATCATTAACAATCATCCTTGTTGCAGTTATTCATCTAATGATGAAAATATTACAGGAAGTTAAGTAAAAATACATTTCACACCATTATCATCACTCTCCCTCTCTGTTTGCTCTGTGCGTGTTATGATTGTGACAAAGTGCTTTTATGTTATTTACCTTGAATAAACCAGGTGTGCATGTGTGTGTGAGACATAGATAGCCCTTTATCTCTATGTATCTGAGTGTGTGTGTTTGCCCGTTGGCCTGTGTAAATACATGGTGCCTTGTGTTTACAGGTCCTGTACGTTCCTGATCCCGAGTACATCTCCAGTGTTGGAAGTTCCCCCTCCCTCAGCCCCATCAGCCCTTTATCCCCCACATCCCCTGAAGCTGATTTAGACAAAGTAACGGTATGTTGACCACGCAAATTATTGCACACACTTGACGTTAAAAACTAAATATCTTGAGTTCATCGTAACAGAAGTTAAAGGAACACTATTTAACTTTTCGGGTGGGAGCCGCCACCTGCTTGCATCCATGGAAATGTTACTGATTAGTTTTGTTACAGATTTTTTTCTTGCGTGTATTCAATTACAGTTTCTAAAGAAATACCTTGAAAAACATGCATACTTCCTGTGGGAGGGGCTACCTTGTCATTACCTCGCCTCGGTATGTTTGTATGTTCGCGTCTGTCAAATTATACAACTTTAGTGCCATACTGTGGAACATTTCAGGTGCCTCCATGCAGATCCTCCACCAGAACCTTTAACAATGTAGGCATGGCATTATGACCACGCATACACAAGAGACACTTGTATTATATTACATTTTTATCAGAACCATTGTCTTCGGCAGGAATTTGGTTTTCCATTTTCCTGCTTGCAAGAAGTCGTCAACTAATCATCACCATGGGAAGAGTTCATGTTCCAGCCTTGCATGAAAACCTAGACACACAATTAAAGTAATAGCAGTGCAGTCATTGTCTCTGTCCTAGCACATCCACAAAAGCTCTAATAAATACTGGCCCAGAGCTATCTGCCATTTTTAACTTTTCTAATTGCCATCCTGAAGGTGCTAATTGAAAATAACACACTGCACTTTAGAGGACAGAACATAAAACAGACATGGTGTCATATGCAGCATTTTATATGTTTTTCAAGGCCAAAGATTCTTACAGCTATTTGGTGCTGTAAAGCACATTTTTTCAAGGCGTCATTGACCCTGTTATGAAGTCTATTACACAGACTACAATAACTACATCATAAACAAGTGTATGATGTTTAACTCTCCTTAACATCTCTTAATGGTGTATTTACATTGGTATGGAGTATGAAAAAGCTTATTCATAGATGCCACCTTCATGGAAATAAGAAATGTTGAATCAGCAAGATCGTTTTAGTAACCAGTAATGTGTGCCTTTGTCAAAAATACCCAGGTTATTTTATGTCAAACAATAATATATGTAACATTGTCCATGACATTAAGCATTTTTAATTAATTTATCAGTTGTATTATTTTCAGTTATATTAACAAATTAATTTCAAAAAGTCTTGTGATAAGTTATCCATGTTTATACTATATGCAGTCCTTTTCCTTGTATTGTATTCCTTATTGTTCTGTTAAACCCACCATAACCATCCTTGTCTTCACCAAGCGGCAGTCATGTAATTTGAGCCATCTCCCTTAAGCTACAGTGTCTGCAGCAGCATCAGAATGAGCCAATCATTAAAAGCCACCTAAAGCGGCCAGTTTCCCCTTAAGAATTATCACTGTTTGCTGCTCTCCATGGCAACCAACTTTTTTTTTTTTGCACCACTTTGTAAGAAAATGGCTTCTGCTGTCTTTCATCGTCATCACTGTCACTTCAGTTCCCACATCCTCCCACCACAGCACTGCAAAGCACACACTCTCCCTTACTAATGTCTCCCTTGAAATAAAAGCATTTTTATTATTACTTATCTATTTGGGTCACGCCTCTGAGAGCAAGAAGGGGAGCATATTCTGCGGGTTGGGGGAAAATGGGTTGAGACTGCCATGGAAATTAAGCCTTTAAAAGTGATGCTGGGTCTGATATTTAAAGCGACTAATGAACAAGAGCCAGCTCCCAGACAGGCAGCCAGGCAGCAATTATTGTGTGCAGAAGAGGAAGTGCGCTTGGAGGACAAGAGGACAGCGAGCATTACCTTACCACAGTGTGTGTTTGTGGAGATGTTGTGTGCCTGTGTGTCCATCTTTTTCCTTTTAGTACATGGTATTTTTCCAACTCGACCACCAACCACCAGGTGCCGTTTGAATTTGCAAACAGCAGTGAGAACTGAAACAACTTCTGTTTTGTTTAAAGAAATCCTGGCATCTTTTAATTATGAGTCTAATTGGCTTCTGGCTATGCCCATCACAACAAGGCTCCAAATTAATGTCTGTGGGAGGGTTTGTAAAAGCAATGTAGGCAAGAAATTAGTTGACAAAACAGTGAGAGGAAATACACTTATTTTCATCTTCAGCAGATTATTTCAAAGCCATTTGAAAATAGTTCAAATGTGCTCAGTTGTAGTGACCATCCTCCCATAAAATTGTGTGTGAACTAGTAAATCTCAATAATGAATGAAGATGAGAGTGAACCCATTGTAGTTCGGCTGTGCAAATTTATTTAGCATTTCATTTTATTGAAGATGCTTCAACACAGTCTTCTTCATTTACAACAACATTTAGAAGACTTGAATGAATGAAATGGAGAAGATTGTTGCACATAGAACCAGAGGAGTCAGTGCTCTTTACTCTGGGTCTGCCTGCTGGCCCTGCTAGTGTTGGCCGCACAAAGTAACACATCTTGCAGGCTTAGATCACTATTTGGCTGTCTGGGTGGTGTGCGTGTATTTGTGTGTTTCTATGTGTGTAGGCATTGCCAGCAGGCGGACTTCCCGGCTGTAGTCTGTGCATTTCTTGGCAGTCTCAAGTTCTCGGTCATCTGTACTGGGAGATGTGTCCTCTTTGTCCTGTCCAGAGCTCTGACTCTTAATGCAGCTCACACAGTGTCCACATCACCTTCATCACCTCCACACTATTGGCATCTTGCCGGCCACCCACTCTGCTTGCATCCTTCCTTCCTCTCCTCCGCTGGGTCACAGTCTAAAATTAGCCCTACGATGTAGTTTAGCAGGTCTGGTACCACCCAGTATGTTTTAAAGACTATTACACCTACAGCTAATACACCGATTAGCATACAAACTATATTCTAGCAGGCTTGAAACGCATTGAATTTTAAAATATTCCAGATTGTATGTAACATTACCATGGGACAAACGTCATCTTACCACTTATTGGCAATCTAGTAATTACAAGTTGTTTTAGATTTTACAACAAGGTCTGGGGTTCAATTCCAAGGTCATGTGTAGTTATTCTGTGTGAAGTTTCTTTGTGTGTAGGTTTCTTCTGGTACCCTGACACATATTTTTGTGCATTTTATTAACTCTTTCACTGACTAAAAAATAGAAATTCATGAGATATGATGCAAAGACAGATGATAAACAACAAAAGTGTGAATGAGAAAGAAGAGCAAGACAAAGCAGCCCTCAGAAATATACTCAAATTAGATGTGTGATTTGCCCAGAATCCTTTTCATGTGGTGGTCCGAGATGACGCCATTAAACTCTTGTATTTGTGCTCTTTAGAAACATTGTATTCCTCTCAAGTGCTGTCACATTGTTTTAAAGCTGAATTTCACAGTACTTTATGACTTCTTGTTCATTTGATGTATCCTCCTCATTGTCTGCTCTCTCTTGCAGAACATGGTCATGTCCACAAGGTGGAGCTGTGGATTGATTTTTGATATTCTCCACTGTCAAGGTCAAAGCCTGTTGTGTTACCTGAAGGCCTCCTATGAAATCTACATCTGCTATCTGCTACAGACATGTAGCACTAATATCACTGACACTCACGTATAATATCACCTGTTTTGTTCTTGAAATGTCACAGTGGAATCATTTTAATGCAAACGATCCAGCATACTTTATTCATATTTGCCCCCAGGCCTCTGTGTGAACTATACATTTGTCCATGCAGTTGAGATTTTTCTGTCTTGTGCTTTGAAATGTAGAAAGAGAGTGATAGATTGGAGGCTAAAAGGATATTGATTTGTGTAGCCTAAGCTTTCATATTGCTGCCTGTCTCAGAACTAGCCCTCCCCTGTAGTCTCTCTCTGTAGATCTACTGGCTCCTGTTGGTGGCCACATTTTTCCCAAAATGTGATGCAAATGTTAATTATCATGCAGTAGATATGGCCAGACTGGAAAAGCTACTTGATTTTAGAGATGAATAACAACCTGGTTTAGTGCTGGTTAAAGGTACACTATGTAACTTTTCTGATGGAGTCCGCCACCTGCTTGACTCTATATTATTGCTTTGTCAGGAATGTTCCACAGTATGGCATTTAACTTAAATTTAATTTCAATCTCCATGGAGACAAGCAGGCGATCATTTACAACTCAGATCTGTGGAGAGGCGGTCTTCTCTCTGAATGGATGTTTTTGAAGAAGTTGTTTTAGTAAGAACAACACCACCAGATTATATGGAAACTTCAGTAGTATTGTGATAGTTGTTTTGAAGATATGCAAAATTACAATACTGTGTAAACATCCAAACAAAGTATAATGTGTGCACTTCATCAACAGAACACCATCCTTATATGTATTTATTTATTTATATACAGTTTTGCCAATATAAACCTTGCTCCCCTACTTCTGAAAAGAACTGTGTCCGTACGTCCTTGCCC
Organism: Periophthalmus magnuspinnatus; assembly: GCF_009829125.3. Lineage (NCBI taxonomy): Eukaryota > Metazoa > Chordata > Actinopteri > Gobiiformes > Gobiidae > Periophthalmus > Periophthalmus magnuspinnatus. Next base: position 18,248,986 of record NC_047141.1, on the reverse strand, counting down.
TCCCTACAGACTCTCTCCTCCCCTCCTTCCCTCCTCACCTCAAACGCCCCTCTGCTACACCACTACAGCCGTTACTCTCAGCCGGAGTGGCACCACTTTCATCTCTAAATTTCTGCCACAGCCCTCCACTCTGCTGCTCATGCTCTTTTTCTCCCTTTGATGTCACACAGTAAAAAAATACTTTATAAAAAATTCCGGTCATTCCAGGATAAGTTGTAAGTCAAGTTGGAGCCATGCTATTTTCTTTTTTTGTTTTTGTTTTATATTTAATGGCACGTGATGTACAGTAATATTATTTTCATCCTTCCCACTTTATGCAGTCACTTCTGTTTTACAGTAAGTGTATTGAGGTTGGAGCCCTAATCACTGTCACGTCATAGCTAATTTATATGATGGTTGTTTTCCTATAGAGAAAATCACAGCTTTTTAATGCATTAATATTACATTTACAATATTTGATACACTATGAATGTCAGCCCATTAAGAGTGTCTTGAACTAGGTATCAAATATGTGTGATATACATTGATTATAATGAGATACAAGGATTTGATTCATTCATCTCTTATCAAGTCACTAGTTTTTCTGTTGAAAAAGAAGGTTCTATGAGCCAATAGGCTACCGCCACTGAAATGAATTGCCCTTGTTCCACAAATAACTGAAAAGTACTGCATTATTAAGTGCTATCATGACATCCTTGTATTACAGTGTGACCAGGCACATAATGAAGCTGTGGATGCCAGTAGCAACATGTAACAGAAAACACTATTCAAAGATCAGATCAGAAGCAGAAGGAAAGTTGACTCCTTATATTGAAAAGAAGTGAGAGGATCTTGAAATGTGTGTTTCATCATCATAATCAGTTCAAATAAGCCCTTAACTTTGATTGTTTACTTTTGATTAGTACATGCAAAATGTAAAAAGTGTTCTGCTTGTTTTATGCTCCCAGCTTTTTTTAAATGACTGTGACACAGCGTTTTCTCATGTACAGTGTGGGACGTGTGATGGCTGTCATTTTGTGACCAACACATAGCATCCCATCTTCAGATGTGTCAGATGTAATCACAGGGAATATTCAGTGCTGTTTATTCAGCCTTTCTCTGAGGGCGGACATGTTTTGGCTCCTGAAGCTGCTCTATCTGTCCCAGGTTTGAGAAGGACAGGAGGAAGGACACAGATGCATGCATTAGCTATTAGTTTTTGAAAGTTTTGGGCTGATATGTCGGTGGTCAAAGGAAAGATGTATTTATTCATTTGACCCTTTTATAACCTAGAAAGTCCAGCTGAGATTCAGAACCTTTTACAGAAAAGACTTGAACACAAAACCTTCTTGTTGTGAGGCGAGAGCAGTAACCGCTGTGCCACCGTGCCTCCTAATGATTTACTTTCAGGATCAAATTTTCCAATTTTAACAACAATGCAGCATTTTAGATTTTAACTCATTATTTGCTCTGCTATTGGAGGCATGATTTGGCTTTGGCAGACCACTCGCCCCCACGCTCTCCTGGGCCGTCAGTGTCTGGGCTACTGGTGCTGTGTGGGTCAGTGACTGCAGGCTGTTTGTGTGGAGCTGGAGACTGTATAAATTCTATTGGGAGACAGAAATAAACTATGTCCAATATTGGAATGACATACATGCAAATGTGAGCTTTCTTACTATAGATCTGGCAAAAGCAGATTTATTTTTAGTCCAGAAGTTGCTGTGTGTTCCAATGGTCAATATATTTTTCTCTATGGACAGATTAACCAGTTAAGGCTGTAATTCTAGTGGCATTGTTAGTAGTACTATAGAAGCTATTCTGTGATTGTGTGGCAACCCCAGAGAGGAAATAAGGTGTTTAAGTGTGGATTATTCAGCATTTGTCTTTTAGAGATAACAGAACTTGTATTTATTTTTGTCAAGAACTAGAAGCTTCCCTGATATAAGACTTGCTGACTCAACTTCTATTTTTATGTTTTTACAGCTCCTCCCACACACTGCTCCCCAGTTTTGCTTTTTCCTCTCTCCTATCCCCATGTTTTACTGTCTTCTTTGCCCTCCTGGATTAATAAATCTCTTGGTACGATCACTTCATCCCAGTTTAGCCTTATTTCCTCATTTGCCCTTAAAGGTGAACTATCACATTTACTTTCACTGTAAAAAAATGTATTATTGACATCTGAATATTTATTTCCTTTATATATAATTGTGCAGACCTTAAATGTTACATATTATGTTCTCTTAGAAAATGTCATTTTTTTTACCTACCCCCTATCTCAGCCCACTTCTCTGTACTTACTTGTGATTAGCTTGCAATTATAAAAAAAATCAGATTCTGATTTATATATGTAGGGTTCAAAAATCACATGGCCTTTTTTCAACAACAAAAATACCAATACAAACATGATCTTGGTGGAGTGCAGGTGCGGATCTGGGTAAGGAAAAGGTTTTCAATTCATTAGATATGTGTGAACCCACATGAAACCACGTTGCTTTAGGCAATATGTGCCACAGTTGTTGTAGTTTGTGTAACAGGCAATCTGCAAGTAACCTGCTCAAAGTACATACCAGACCTGCCTTGCAGTCAGACTAAATCCGTCATAACCCTTGGTTGTTTGATTTCCCCTTCCTGACATGAGCAAGACTGGCCCACTCAATGGGAGTGTTTGTGTGAGTGTGAATAGTTGCCTGGTGGTAGATTGAGTGGCAATGGACGTAGAAAAGAATATACTGTTTTTTATCTCCTATATTTCTTTTTTCCCCTTAAATCCTCTCACCTACCAGCCCGTCATGTCTTCCACTGTACCCACTCACCAAACACCAGTCTGTCTGATCCCACATAATGTCTCAGACTTGCCCCATTGATGCCATTCAGACAGACATCACACCAGCAGACCCACCACGCCTTGTGTTTCCAGCCCAGCACACTCACCATCTGTGGCACACCGCACTGTTTCTATAGAGATGAATAAGCTGTAACGAAATTGTCCAAAAGCATACAGTCTGTGTCAACATGAAAGAATGTATCATAAAAAAACACCTAAATGTACACTCAAATCATACCTACTAAGGGAAGTAGTGTTTTTGACCCTATTGGTTTGTCTGTTGTAATAGTAGGATATAATATTTTATGGCCTGTAAGCATATTTTCTCATAGCTTTTGGGAAATGGAATGATTGGGAATGATTCCTAAATAGTGCTATAATGTGGGAAGGATTTTGCTCTGGAGATGTTTGACTGATAAATGAAAATGTTATAGTAGAATTTTTCTCACATTTTAAGGAAATGCCAGTAAAATGCCATAGTTGCTTCAGGTCAGGTTGTGGTATTTCTTCATTATTCTATCCCTGTGATAAAGTACTATAATAAATTGTAAAGATCGCACTAGATTATTATGGAACATTTTTGGATGGATGTGACAACTGAATACCCTATAAAGAGGTTTTCTTCATGAAATAATCTAGTCTTGGTTTGGGGAGAAAACGTTGACTAGACCCTACATATTATTAACCATAATGATGGCTAAAAGTTTTCCTTGATACGTGTATTTTTTATTGAGGTATCTGATTATAGTATTTCATTGTACTAATATTATCTGCATATGCCACATACTGCAAATGTCATATTCATCAATAATGTGGAGATCTCTTCACATTAGACTGCACATGCCATTTAAAGAAACAGCACAGATACATTCACCCACAGGCGTTCTGTCGTATCTTGGCTTTTAATGTACAGACTGCAGTGATGACGCACATAGCGGAGGTTTTGTTCTGGAGGTCAGTCAGAGGTGTGTGTCTACAATGATAAAACTGTACCTAGACATGTTGGGAGAATAGGAGCAGTAGTTAAGGCTTAGGTCTCTGTTTTACTCTTACAATGATTAGACATCCATGATCCCACATACAATTATCTTGGTGGTGGTTAAGGTGATTATATTGTTTCAGAAGGATTGGCTAGAGAAAGTAGATTTGCATTAATAGCATTCTATCTTTGTATACAATTTCTAAATTTCTATTTTATAGATTTTTTTTTATTTTTATTTTTTTTACAAAACTGATTAATATAACCTTAGCATCTATCTTTGATCTGGTTTATTTTCATTGTCCCTTCCTCTCCCATTGTAGGACTCTGATGGCCCACCCAGACCAGAAGGGGTCCATCCGCCCGTGTTTTCAGCTCTGCGTCAGTCCAGAGTGGTCTCATCCACCTCCGAAGAGGAAGAGGCTCTCACAGAGAAGTTCCTCAAGATCAACTGCAAATACATTACTGATGGAAAAGTAAGCCTTTTCTTATCAGCTATACTTTTACTTTTGAATGTTTTTTGTTATTCACAAGGTTTGGTCTAAAATGAGTACAAAAAAGCCTGTCACTTATTTTCAGGTCAAATTACAATTGATCTAATTTGCACCAGATATTTGACAAGTTGTGTACTGTGTTAAGTTTGTTCCTGTGCCAGCTATTTAAAAGAGTTACTCAAATGCTATTAAAAAATGCTATTTGCTCTTGTAAACTGCCATCCTACAGATATGTGTACGTTATGCCTATCTTAGCTAAAACTGCAAGTGTTCAGTCTAGACTCCAACATTCATTGTATCGAACCAGATCTGATTCACTCCCAGCTACCAAATGAAAGCACTGAAGTGGTCAGTGCTGCCAGTCAATACCTTCTACTTGATTTAGGACATTTGTGGGCTCAAATGGATTCGGCCTCTGGTTCTGTATGGGCACTTTTGATTACTTTTAGTCTAACATGCCTGTTTCTGATTGATTAAATGTAAAAAGAAACATTATCTGGGATTCTGAGAATGTAGTGTAGAAAAATAAAAAAAGCCTTTCATTATATTAATGAAAACTTGATATAGAAAGTTGTAGTTGACACAAATTTTGATCTTTGTAGTACGATCTTTTACTTTCATTGTCTTGGTTATTCTGGATTAGACCTATTTTTTATCCAAAATTACCCATGGTTTATAATTTACATAGACCGTAATACGTTTTCCTTAAACACAAGAGAAAGTCATTGCTGTTTGTTATGTGTGTAATTTTAGGGTGCAGTGAGCGGAGTGTTGTTGGTGACACCCAACAACATCATGTTTGACCCCCACCGGATGGATCCGTTGGTGCAGGCCCATGGGTGCGAAGAATACGGCATCATGTGTCCGCTGGAGGAGGTGCAGTCGGCCGCCATCTTTAAAGAGATCACTGACCCCAAGATCAGGGACACCGTACCTGAGTAAGAAACTATAGGTTTAAACCAAATGATAATCTAAACTGAAAAAACTCTCAAACTTAACATTAATGTAAATAGCTTTGCCTTGTAGTGGTAAGGACCTTTTGATGGCCTTATTGGGAGAAAGAGTCACCTTCCGTTCTAATATGTACACTTGAATATAGTAATTATTAGACTAATGCTGAAAAGTCATAAGAAATCACTTATGGGCATTTGTGGTTCCAATAAATGTGGTACTTATAAATATAGTATACGTTTTCAATTTTGATCGTTAACTTTTTGAAAGGGGTGCCAATATTAGTGGAGTGGAGACAATTACTAACCTATTAATATACTGTGGATAGGCTAAATCAAGCGGTGAGTGCAAGAAGGTCTATACATGTAGTTAGTGAAATAACATGCAGCATTACAAGCTACAAATGAGCTCTAACTCAGATTTACTCCCACATAAATCAGCCAGGCTTTAAATGTGCCTTCACAAAGTAATTCTCCATTTTCCATTCACATAGAAATGCACCTAAGTAGCTGTAATCGCTGTCATTCTCTGCTGCACGCCTGGTCAGATTGCATCAGCAGTGAACCAGCAGTCTAATCCTTTCCCCTCCACATAGCAAAATAAAAAGGAATTTGCAATTACGGCAGGGTTAATGAAGTATGGCTGCACCCTCCTACACTGATGGCTCACCTCTCTATGCACAAGGAAGCAGCCTCCTTCATGGTGTTTCCACCCACTGTTTAGTCTGCAGTTTTTTTCTGTAATTGTTTTTGCAGCTCTAGTTATGGTGCTCTAGACATGTGTAGATCAGTGATTCTCAAACTGTGGTCTGGTGCCAATGGTGCATGAATTTTGGTTGTACTTTTTTTCATAGGCAAAAAGCTCAAGCAGCTCATTCACTATTTGCCTGTTTGTTCCGCAGTGACCTGGAGCCACTGCCCTCAGAGAGACACCCATCGCAGCAGAAGGAATTGGAGCCGCGCCTCAGGGAACCAGGGGCCAATGATGGCAGTGGTAGCACGGCCCCGCGCAGCACTGAGGGGTCCATCTCTGAGGATGTCTTCACTGAATCTGAGCTGTCCCCTATCCGCGAGGAGGAGCTGGTGTCCAACGAAGACCTGCACATGGACAAGTCCTCGGGCGCATCCACTGAGTCTGTGCAGACCGTGACCCAGGTGGAGACCCCTAAAGCAGAAACACCTAAAGCAGAAACACCTAAAGCTGAAGAAGCGGACTCTCAGGTTGGCGGCAATGGCCAAGCTTCTGGATCTGTCTCCCAGGTGACGGAAGAGGCCACACCCCCAGTCGAGACAACCCCCGCCCCTGCAGAGGACAATCCACCAGACACTGCCACTGAAAACCAGTCAGCCATGGGATCTAAGCAGCACAGTGTAGAACAGGCACCAAGCACACCTACTACCACCAGCACTACCACCACTAGCCAAGAGCTGGATCCCAGCAACAGCCACTCTCACCCAGTGTCTCAAAGCTCTGTCCCTAACCCCACAGGTGCTCCAGATAGCTCCACAACCACTGCTGTCCCATCCAGTCCAAAGGAGACAGTCGTCTCCAAAACAGACACTATGCAACAGGACAAGGAGAGGAAGGGGAGTGGAGAAGAGACGCAAAAGGATGGATCGCAGGAATCAAGAGAGGGTAAATATGCTTTCAAATCAGAACTGTAGTCCCTAGAACCTAGTGTTTTAATTTTATTGCAAAATACCTGGAATAGTTTTGTTATATCAATTATGTTTGAGTAATTATTCGGTCCACCTCCTTCCTAAAAGTGCTCTAATTATGTTCAAATTGTCTTGACTAACCTGTTTTGTCTGCGTTTAATATAACTCATTTTACATTGTGCAGCTCTACATTGCATCCCCTTTCAACTGTATCAAAGCAAATGTCTTTCCTCAGTAGAATTTCTCATGTTAGCCCCCGATAGCCTTGTGTCCCTGTGTGGCTTGGCTCTAGTAATGAGAAAATAAAGATGTTGAGAAAGTGCTGGCCCTGTTGTTATCTATGTGTGTGGGCTAGTGAGGCCTCCGTAGCTTTATGCAGCCTTTTGATCTTTAGCTCTGGTGGTCTGCACAGCACCTCCAGGCGATAAGCTAAAGCCCATCAAACGGCACAATGCCACAAACATACCTTGTAACCGGAGGGGATATGAGGCAGCGATTTAACCTGACATCAAAACACTTTCAGAGCGATCTTATTTATTTAGCGTTGCTCTGAAAGTTGGTTTTGACATGGTATTAGACTAGTACTATTTCATATAAAATATAAATCTCTTCTTTGGCTTTCCTCCCATCCTTGTGTCTAGTGATTGTAACCTGAGCAGTCATTTTGAGTACTTGTGTCCTAATTATCTAAATTAAATGAATTTGAGATTTCAGGTTTAAAATAATGTAGCTCAAAAGGTCCAAATAAGCCAAATACAAACTCTTGTAGACTAAAAGCCTTGGAGTTTCTATTTCTTATCTAACTTTAATTTGCTATTTTGAAATTATGAATGATCATAAATTATTAAAATATATCACAAACATAAACTGCAAACTGTTATTGCTGCTCCCTACTTCTGCTACAATGATACTATATACTACACTTATACTATAAGCATTTCTACCACTCCTGCCACCATTTCTCATACCATTTCCACAATAATTTTTGCTTCGGAATAACTACTGCTGACATTAACTTGTGACATGTTGGTAACTGTGATTGGCGTTGTATTGTTTTATCTGAGAAAAGCTTCTGCCTGTCAGCCTCAATGACTCACTTAGTCCCACTCGCTAGTGAGACATGTCACTGTGGTCTCTCAGTGATTTCTCTACTTCTGAAGAAACAGACCAAACCAGTGGGAGAGAAATTATCCTTTTCTTCCTCTGCAATTATTGTCCCGCAGAGTGCTGGGTTACAAAAGCTCCCCTAATGCACAGGCGTCTCTCAGCAGGCCTGCCCTTTATTCTGCACACATTAGCTCCAGCGGCAACAGCTTCAAAAACATGACGCATTAAGACGAGTTTGATTTCAAAATCAAATTGGTTCCCCTAAGATTTTAGCTGCTAATGCATATTAGTGTTTTGTGTCATTTGTCAAGCCACTTGTGTGAGTTTTTTTAATAGGTTCTGTTAGTTGTATTGCTTCAATTATGCCTAATTTATTTACCTCCTATAGGTACTTCCCTATCTTAGTTTGTTTTTGTGTAGTCTAATAACTACCATCTGCCTAGTAGTTGTTCCAAACCAATAATAAATAGGACAAAAAAACTGATCGATTCTAATGTCAGGACTAGACTATAGCTATACTCACTGCCTCATACTCAGAAAGCATGGTGTATCTCGTTTTTTTTGTGAAAGAAGATCTTATAGCACTATGTTAAATAAATCCTTTGTTTATTGTGGTTATAATGTAACAGAGGGGGTCTTGCGTGGCCTTGTGACAGTGTGAGTAATATGTTTTGCAGGCTCAGTGTCGACAGAGAAGAGGAAGCAGCGTTCTCACAAGTTTCTGTGTCTGCGAGTGGGGAAGCCCATGAAGAAGACGTTTGTGTCCAATGCCAGTGCGTCCATGCAGCAGTACGCTCAGCTGGGCAAGAAGCATGAGTACTGGTTTGCTGTGCCTCAAGAAAGGTCAGGGCCAATACTGCTGTTAAAAAGTATTATAATGTAAAATTTATAAGCTTTCATTTACATTAATATAGTATCATTTCTATGTTATATGACCAACTGTATGTTAACAAACCTTCCAATTTAATAGATACCATTATCCTTGAGTTCTTATGAATATTCTAGTTTAGTGACAAAAAGACAGTGGATGTTATTACTTTAGATTCAGAAAGCATTTCAGTTCTCTCAGTATAGTATAGTATAGGTGTAGTTTACTCACACTGAGACATTACTTGACAAAGTTATATATATAAGAGGCCTTGGTTTATATTTCCGTAACCCAATCAAAAATCTTCTCTTTGTTAGAAAAGATTTCCCTGCTCCTCCAGGCGATCTCCCTGCACTACCTCACCAGGCGGCCATGTATAATTAATATAATACTCACTCATAAAATAGACACACACACTTTGGGATTGCTCCTGTAAAGAATCAGCTGCCTGAACTCATCATGAATGGCATATTTAAAATTGATGAACTTCTCCTGTCCTAAGCTAAAATTGATTGTGTTTTAAATGATCTCAATATAGCTACAACATGTTTATATATTTCCTGCTATGCTTGGTTGCTCTTGTTGATTCGATCTCGCCAAGTCAGCAGTTGGTTTTAATTGCATTACTGATCTTGACACCAGAAGGAGACACATTACAAGAAGATATATGCAGTTCTGCTTAATATGTTTATATGTGGTGAATTACAAGTCCCAGTGGTGCAGATAATTTAATTTGGTCAGTCTATTTTGGTCAGTTGTGCTATGAGCTAGATCCAGGGGCGATTGGTCATATCCATGGCATCTGGCCTCTTTTCAGTACAGTAATTCTTCAAGGTGAAGAAAAAAGGCAAATACTTCTTTGTAATCAACTTTAGCCTGCATTTAAGGCAAGCTAAGCTTTTGTTGCAGTGGTCTTTTAATATAATTCTGTGAGAGTCTGTAGTTTCCGTTTTAATGTTAATAATGTATAATCCATCAACAAGACGTAACACATTTTATACCTGTCCCAAGTCTTGCAAAGTGGAAGATCTAAGGATAGTAGTACTGGAATAAAGCTAGATCATCTGCTGCTGTGGCAGTCAATTTAGTACCAATTTAAACATTTCAAGGCTAAACTTAGAGTTTTGCTGGTATTGGATGCCTTCTGCTCACATCTGCATCAAACAGACATATCATTCTTGCTTGTCACGGTATCATAAATCATTAAGAATATGACATGTTGTGAATGGTAATGAGGTGCCAGAGCCCTGTCCTCTACTTCATTAGTCGGTTTAAACTTTAGGAATCATGCTTGTTATCGCATTGTTGTTGTTTTTTTTCCCTTTCTGTTACTGCATATTTGGATGCATGATAAGAGAAAAAAGATGAGCTATTCGATAAGTATGTTTTGTATTGTGATGATACTGCAATTATTATTTTAATATACTTTTTGTAGCAATACGTTCAGATAATTTAAAATAAAAATGCACATGCATTCATTTACTTTTCAAACTGTGTCAAAGTAAAAACTAACAAGACAAAACCAAGACCAGCCAAAGACTAGTGTACAATTTAGTTACTAGGGAAAATCATGAATACTTTCCAAAAAACAATACATTTCTTTAAAATGAAGAACTTTGTGTTGTTGCAATATATTTATTTTCTTGCAATATTGATTATTGCATCAGCCAATATTGCAGTATTTTCATGATATCTTGTGCAGCCCTACTGCACATTCAAATAGATATTCAAAAGATTGCAGTTCAGTTTAACTTTCAAAAAACTAAAAATACATTAAATTTGTAATAGTTTCATAATATTAATAATAATAATATAATGTGTATACTTAACTTTATTTATTTGTCTTTTTCTACTTTAACCATATGAACTCATCTTTTTTCTTTTGACCTTTGAATCTTATGGTACAAAGATTCTTGACTGACTTAGTAAGCAGAGCTTTACATAGGTGTAGAAAGAGTAAGATTCAGCCCTGAAAACGCCGTAATTCATTGGCCTTTTTGTTCAGACACCACTGGCCTGACCTAGATGGGAGGCGACCCACATGATGTGTCTTTAAGTGGCCCTGCATTAGTGTGGGGCAGAAGGAAAGGCTATTGAATGAGCTATATATACAACCATAACAGTGTTTACAAGCTTTTATGTCCACTGTAGACACACAGGCTAATGCCTCTGTGAGCTATACACTTTTCCAGGTTTCTTACGAAGTGAAAGTGAAAGGACAATCAGTTATTTGGGATTGTTGAAGACAACCACGACTATGTTGTTATATTTTACACCACTGTATGGTACATACAGTGCTTGTTTTTAATATCTAAATTGTTTATATTTTTATTACAGGAATAAATAGGCAAGGCAAGTTTATTTGTATAGCACAATTCGTACACAAGGTAATTCAAAGTGCTTTACAGAATAAGAAAGACAGTAAAATCACACAAATCAAAACATAAATAATCACAAATAATCATCATAAATGTACCATTAAAAGAGAAAAGTGCAGAATAAAAACCTTTCAGTCGATTCCCCATGTTTAGTCCTGACTCTGGGCACCAGCAGGAGGCCGGACCCTGAAGTCCTCAGTGTGCGAGATGGTTCATATGGCGCTAACATGTCGGAGATATACTTTGGACCTAGGCCATGGAGAGACTTATACACAAGCAGAGCTGCTTTAAAGTCTATTCTTTGAGCTACAGGAAGCCAGTGCAGAGACCTGAGCACAGGACTTATGTGCTCGTACTTCCTGGTTCTAGTCAGGACCCGAGCAGCAGCGTTCTGGATGTACTGCAGCTGTGTTAAGGCTCGTTTGGAGAGGCCAGTGAGCAGGACGTTACAGTAGTCTAACCTACTGGAGACAAATGCATGGATAAGTCTCTCTAAGTCTAGCTTTGACAGTATACCTTTGATTTTTGCAATGTTCTTTAGGTGGTAAAAAGCTGCAGATGTTATTGATTTGATGTGGCTGTTAAAGTTCAAGTCTGAGTCCATTATTACCCCTAGATTTCTAGCTTGAGTTGAAGGTTTTAGAGAGAGAGACTGGAGGTGACTGCTGACACTTTCTCTATGTTTCTGTGGGCCAAAGATGATTGATAGACTTCAGTCTTGTCTGAGTTTAGCAGAAGAAAGTTGTTTTGCATCCACACACTGATCTGTTGGATGCAATGAATCTAAATATAGATCCTAATGACAGTGGAATGAAATGGTCCAACTACTGGTGTTCAAAATGCATTAGGAAACAATATAATTAAAGTGGTGAAAGGTTTGCAATATTGCTCTTACATTTGCACTACTGTGTTTAGCAGGTGAACTTTTTGAGGCAAACTTGTTTTGATGTGACCATTGTCTTTTCCGTGACATAGGTCGGACCACCTGTACGTCTTCTTCATGCAGTGGAGTCCGGACATGTATGGGGAGGGTGTTCGAGGAATGGGACAAGAACCTGGTTTTATGGTCATTAAGAAAAACGAGGCCTCGCAAAGTTCTGAAGACGATCCCATCACAGACCTCAATGTCAAAGAGTGGGAGGTAATGTCCAAAAATACTAAAAAAAAAAAAAAAAAAAAAAAAAAAAAGTGCACCTATTTTGTATTGTCTTCAGCCATTATCACATACACAAGTTGTAATATATATTCTATTGTATGTGCTATTGGCTAATCCATATTTTATCTATATTATTATTATTATTATTATTATTATTATTATTATTATTATTATTATTGTGTGGTGCCTTTTAGTGAGTTTTTAAATCACTTTTTGTAATTGTGTTATGTAACATTCACAATCTAATACATTGTGAATTATTTTTATTTTCCATCTGAAATGTGAAGATGCAAATTTCAGTTAAATTGTGCTTTTGTATTGTTCATTGTATATTATATGTAAGTGATGTTCACTCTTGCTTTGCTTGGAAATGTGCTTATAGCTTCCAACAAAGTATTTTGCATGTTTGTGTAATTGTTTACTCTTGTGAGTCAGTGTATGTCTGTTGAGTGTCAATATTGTTGGTCATCCAAGACCCCAGACAATAAGTTTACAATTTATGCACTTATGTTGTGTTTGATAAAGAGTAGTTGCACTGTACTGTGTGTGATACTGTTGCTGTACCTTTAAATATCCTCCGGGTTTTCCGGATTGCGTCCCGCCTTTTAAGTTCTGTTCGTCCAATCACAAGCTGTGTTTCCTGCTGTCGCTTGTTGTCATTGGACGGTGGCGATGTCAATCGAATGATACGTGTAGAGACCTCGTTGAAGAGTAAAATGTTTCTATTTTAGTCCAGCGGGCTGCCAGGCCACACCAACTCTGGCTGTTTGTCTTCAGGGTGCCAAGGAGAACTTAAAGCATCTGTAATGTGACTGATGTTATCACCTTCTTCTGAGGGAAAGATATGTTTTCTAGGAGAGTAAAGGACCCAGAGAAACGGCTGACTCCTAAGTATACCTGTGTACGTCCCTTGTGTCTCATTCAAGTTTTCTTTCTCTGTACAATCTTGTTGGACGTTAGCTCGCTAGCCTTTTGCTAACTAGCCTCAGTGCTAGCCGGTAAGCCGGTAATCAGAAAGTGTAAACAAAGTGGTCAGTGTTCAGCTCATATGCATGAGGATGCAGCGCTGGGTTGTTTTCATGCTGTTGTGATCCTGTGTCAGGACAGAGTATTGGTCTGCTGCCTGTTAAAAGTTGGTAGGGCAAGGAATTTATAATTGATTTGTAAAGTTTCGCAATATTGTCTTTTATGGCATGCTTGAGGTCAGATCAAAGATCACAATAGCCAAATCATGTTTTTTTTCCACTTGTACGTAAATGTGTCTTGGCTTGTAGTTATCCCAAACTTCTTATAGCAATTGGATTGGCTGATTTCTTTTCATAAACTTGTACATTAGTATGCTGTTATCTCACAGGACAGATAAACTTAAGTCTCCCGTTAGGTGTAATCCTTTATTATTAATGAAGACAGTAGTTTACCTTTCTGCTGCATTATTGAAAGCTGTAAAGATGCTGCTTGTTGCTGACTAAGTTATTTACACAAGAACTAGAGCCAGTTATCCAATTATTTAAAGTTTTTAAAGTAGCCATTTAAATATAACTTGCCATTTTTGTATTGTACATGAGGTCAAACATGCTGTGCCAGTCTAGATGAATACGCCAACTTCTATTTAGAGGCAGCTGCTCTCAGTGGAGTAGTATGCAGTCACTTTCCTTAATCGAAGTTGTGTTCTTTATGGATTTTGCTGGTGTGGTTGATAGCAGAAAAACTTGTTATTGTTTTCAGTGTGTGGATCTTTTTAATATAATCTTCAAAAAAGCCACATTTACTTTACATGATGATTGAGGAAGTACACAAACATGCAAAATAAAAATGTACCTAGAAACATTAGTGTTTTACTAGCTCTAACTTCAGAGTTATTCTCCTTATTTCCCCAAGCCAGCAGCTGAACTGGCAGAGTTTTATGTTTGCACCTGTTCCTGTCTTTGTACACCAGGTAGTGTCTCTGACGGAGTACCACCGTCGAATTGATGCACTAAACAGTGAAGATCTGCGCTCACTCTGCAAACGACTCCAGGTGCCATGATTCACTGACTGCCCTACTGTAGCCATCCTGCCCTGGCCTCCACTGCCCACATCAACAACCAACCTGCTCCCCTAGGCTCCTCACTGCAGACTTAAGCATCCTCCTTTGCTTTAATTAAGGTTATAGGTTTATAGTTGTAATAGGTAAGGTATTCTTTTGTCTCTATAGGGAAATTTGTTCTCTATATCTTTCAACACCAAGGGAGGATGTGATGAACTGCAGTGAACAGACTGCAGATTTTGAACTAGAATCTTGGTCAGGGGTACCTGGTTGGGGCATTAACCTCTTTTGCATCTTTAGTCTGATGTGTTAGTATGCTAGTAAGTAGTAACACCTCTAGCCCAAACTGGTTTGAAGGTGATTTATGAAGAAGCTAAATCTTGCTTTAAAGAACATCTTTATCATTCATGGCAGAAAATGGTCTTGTTTTGAGTTTGGTGGTTGTCACGTGACAGCAGCCTTATCTCCTTGTGTCAGGCTTTCTGTCTTAGCCTGGCTGTTTTAAAGTACAAGGCTGTCTTCCAGTGTGTTAGTTTGTTGCAGTGCTTAGAAAAGACAAACGTTTTGAAATGCCTTTGATGTTAAAATGTATTAACTGTAGAGCTAGGGATACTTGGTAAGGGGTAGTAAGAGGAGCACTATAGAGACAATGTGATGTTGTCAGTGATAGGCTGTAGAAAGACAGGGAGACAATGCAGGTAGGCACGATTTGAATGCGCACTGAAACATGAGCTCATCCCAAGAACCAATGGGAAAGCAACTCGTAATTAGCCTCTTTTATTGAGGAAGATAAAGCAGATAAGTCCAACCGTCGGCTGGTCAGAGAAACTGTACCAACAGCCGAATGCTAAATATTCATTTGGCTGAGTTAATGTTCCCCCTTTCAAAACTGTCTCTTTTCTTGTGATCCCAGTCCTGCCAATCCCAACCCAGTCATCTGGCATTGACAAGTGGCATCAGCTGTCATCTTCAGTCTTTAATCACTGTACTGATAGAAAATGTTCACCCTAAAATTTTCCCTCCCAGTGTTAGACCAGAATACTTTAGTTATTTTACCTCTAGATAGTTAGTTTAACCTTTTGTATGTTGTTAGTAAAATTGAAATCTGAAAAAATAATGGTTAGCACAAAATATAGTTTATTTGAAAAGAGAAGAAGCAGCGGGGACACTTTCTGCATAGAAACATTTAAAAAATACAAAAGTTTACCTTATAAACTTTGCTGCCACTTGTTCTCATGTCTGACTTTTTTTGTTGGTCTTCTAGATCACCACCAAAGAAGAGGTCAACTCCAAACATGGCCCGTCCATCAAGGCCGAGCTGGAGCCTGAAACATTCAAACCTAATCTCAAGGAGCCCAGTGACCTCCTGGAGGCGGACCAGATAGAGAAGGTAAAGTCTTGGTATGGTTAGCCCCATAGTGTAATGCTCTAAGATCCGTCTGCTTTAATTAAATACATTTTTATTCAACTGGCCTTTTTTTACACTAATAGTTGTACAAGTTGTACAGAAATTTGCAACTTGTGTTCTTTATTCAATACAACTTGTTTTGGAATACAAATAAACAATTAATATTAATTTACGTATTGTTAAAGGAGACCTATTAAAATTAGTTTAAATACTGACTGATTCATGCACACTTGAGTAATCTTAACCTCGTGCATTCAAGACATCATGGCATTGATCAGTGCTTACTATCACTTTTTTACTTTTATGTTTGCATGATGTTTACGTTGCTGTACCATAAAGGGGCAGTTTTCAACCGGAAGTGAGCAAACCTATTTCTTTTATTCAGGTATTGTTACTTGAAATTTGTCTTCAAGTGTTACATTACATTGGAACACCATATGTGTTACATATGCATTCTTTTTATACTTCTTAGAGCATTTTTTTAGGTTGAAACATCTTCTCTTCTCTCCCTTCCTTGAAAGGGTCAGCACTGTAAATTATCTGCTTTTCTAAGCAGTGTAGGGAACATTGGTTGCTCATAATTCTTTGAGAAAATTGTGCTACTATGGTCCTGTTCAGACCTGCATATGACATACAGAGTTTAAACCAGAACGGCAGCTTGTGTTTTTGGGTAATGTGACTCCAAGAACCGTTAAAACATATTTCAGAACACTACAACCGACTGAAGCCAATTTATCCACAATAACATAATTCACATTATAAAAAATATTTGTATTGTTCTATTTATGTTCTTTGTAATACATGTAATAATAGATTTAATTATTGACCCGCATGTGAATTCTTTGTTGGCAGAAATTTTGCTTTGGTCAGTCGTAAGTCTGTTTATTATCACATTTGTATCTTGTGTTTCTTGCTATTCCCAATTCTATTTTTGCTCGTTGTATTTGTAAAACAAACCAACGGTGCCCTTTCACCTTCATTTGTCAGTTGTATACTTGGGGAATAAACAGCAGTCACTGCAGTAATAAACATAATCCCAGCACAGATCTTTTCTTTAGTAGTTGTTTGGTGGATGAACAAATGCATTTACCACAGAAAATAATGGTTTTATTTATAGGCATGATAGAAGATGCAAGTGCAAGAGTCTTTAATGCATGTTCAGTGTGTGTTGCTAAGAGAAAAACTATACCAAACAATTAATGACTGAATTTGCTCTTTTAAAATATCCTAAATAAGCCAAGACTAACTTGTAACATGTAACATATAACATATGGACAATGGAAGTATAACATAAATAACTTATTTACTGGAAGACTTCTTGGCACTAAACCAATTTTTACATCTTTATGATTTAATTTCTTGTTCATGTTGCCAGCTGTGTTTGTCTTCATTGTAGAGGGTGTTTCTAAAGATAGGATGAGACAGGAGCCTATCCTGAGCAACTGGGTTTCCTGTATTGTAGAATAACACTCACATAAGTCCCAGTTGCCATATTGACCCATAGACTGCCAATATAGAGCTTTCCGTAATCACCCAGAGGAGCTCATATAGAGCTGAGAGTGGAGCAGAGGTGAGGTGAGTCGGGCCACATCTGCTCAGGGCATCGTTTCCACACCAATGATTACAATGCTGTACCGCAGAGAATTGTGCTGAACCAACAAGAAACAAGCGAAACACATTTAGGAACCAGAGGGGTGATGACTGGACTGGGAAGAGTTGAGGTTACGTTGTAATGATAACTGATAAAAGTAGTATTTCTTATCTTTGGAATACATTCAACATGTAAAAAAAAACAACTGTCAGTTATATAGTTTTATTCACTGATTAAAGCCAGACCTTTCCTAAATATTATGTCCAGACAAATCTAAACAAAGGTAGATTAGAAAAAAAAAGTAAAAACATATAGTTGTTTTTGCACAAAGTAAAGGCTATTTGCATACAATGAAAGGAACTGAAGAAGCAGCTTGGATGAGCAGCGAAACGTCCTCATTCCTACAACGATTTGTCCAGTTGACAGATTTAAATTTCATCTTTGCTATACAATGAAATGATCTTGCTGCTGCAAAGGTATAACCAGCTCAAGAAGCATACTGGTTTGTGACTATTTGGACATAGGGGGCATTTTGTGCCATTCATGGTGTAGGCGTGGGGGCAATCATGACTATTTTCTCTTTAAAATGCAAACATCTCCATTCTCCTTTAGCTGCACACTACAGTCACAGTTAATCCTCTGCAGTGTGGTAGGAGGCAGCGGCTCTCGGGGAGCACTGGCCCTCTCCCCTCTGTCCCGCTCTGCTCTGTGGAGCCCTGTTACTCTTCTTTAAACGCCATGCTGTGTGAAAAGGTCACTGCAGATGTAATTGAGCATTGGTGGCTGTGGCCTTTCTGTTTCATTTCCTCCCCATTTTCCTTGTTCTTTATTGCTTTCTTTTTCAGTGGACATTAGGTTTTGAAGACCTAAAGGGTTGTGATATAAGCAAAGCCTACCATTAATATCTATATAATGAAACCTGTACACATTTTGTGTTCTTTCTGCAGCTTGCCAAGAATCTCCCACCCCGGACCATTGGGTACCCATGGACGCTGGTCTTTGGCACGGCAAAGCATGGCATGAGCATTAAGACTCTGTACAGAGCCATGCAGGCCCAGGACACTCCTGTACTGCTAGTGATCAAAGACAGCGATGGCCAAGTAAGCTAATAAACATACAGCACTCAATGTATTTTATTTAACCGCTATTCCCCATAAAAATATACAACCTTTGTGTCTTTTTCAGGTCTTTGGTGCATTGGCATCGGAACCCTTTAAAGTCAGTGATGGCTTTTATGGCACTGGAGAAACCTTCCTGTTCACGTTCAACCCAGAGTTTGAGGTTTGTCATGACTTTTATAGTTTTATTATAGTTTTATGGTTCTAGCTTTATAACTATTACCATATTATGTAATGTATTATTGTATTGTGTAATGCAATTCTGTCGTAGAATATTTTGGATCAAGTTTGACCAACAAGGTAAATTATATCTGTTTGAAAATTTGTCAACAGTTTCAACAGAGATTATAGTTGTTGGAATTATCTTGCATATTTTAAACCTAAAACAGCTTATTTTTCATCTTAAACTTCACACAGAATTCTAAGGATTATTTTTTTAAGGAACAAGAACTTGGGTGTCTGTCTGTGCATAGCTCAGACATGAGGTTCATGTCCTAAAGCTGGTGTGAGAAGTTATTAAAACTCTTATACATTAAATATTTAGGAGTTGGAGTTCTATAAACTATACAAACATTTTAAAGCAGGTAACATTTGATTTACAACAATGGGACAATTTTTCTAACACTTTGCAAACTCGAATGTCTTTAATTAAAACAGATATATTGCCACGTATACATTTTTACGTTGCAATGCTTCCCCTCTCTCCCCTGGCCAAATATTTTGAAAAGCTTCTCTAGTTTCAAAATATTTATGGAATGAAACTGGCCACATGTCTCTTTAGTTCCTTTGCAACGTCATAAATGTTCAGGTGGCCTTTCAGTACCCAATTTCAAATACTACTATTAGTGTTTTGTTTTATTTCCACTCTCTTCATGGTTCTGCCCAACAAGTTACTCTTCATGGAAATACATGGAAGAAAATCTAGTTCATCCTCTTAGATTAAGGGACCTGATTTACTCCGCTATTCCACTTAAACAAGCAAAGACTCGCTTTGGCCCAATAATTACTAATCTTCTATCAGTCTGGCGAAATGTGTAAAAAGAATCAAAAACCTTACAAAAATGGCATAAGAACAGTCCACTTTTCCATTACTATTCATTACTCTCTGGGCCAAACCATTAGCATTTTCACAATGGGAAGAGAAAGGGATTCATGTATTAAGAGACATTTTTGGCGACTGTGGACTTCTCCCCTTTAACGATTTATGTGCCATCTTTAATCTGTCAGCATCTTTTTTGTTGTACCTTCAGTTGAGATCCTCCATGCGCCTCTGGGGTTCCATGGACTGAACCTCTCACCACACACAAATTACACAATATATTAAATAGAAACATTAAAAAGAGATTTGTTTCACAAGTATTTCATTTATTATTGACTGCAAATTATAAACCATTGAAAATTGAAAACATGTGGAGTAAGGATTTGGATGCAGTAATGGAGAATGACAACTGGAAAAGAATATGGAACACAATTGCTTATTCATCAAAAAATCCAAACCATCAGATATTTCACTTTAACTTTCTACTAGAATTTATTTAACACCAAAAAAGAGGTACCTGACGAAACTCACTTCTTCTCCAAATTGTGATAAAATATCAGAGAACACGACTGGCAATTTTATCCACATGTTTTGGGATTGTAAAGATGTCAATACATTCTTATTTACCTAAAATGTTAAACAAAGATTTTTGTTTTTCCCCACTTATCTTTTTAATTAACAATTTTTCAATTTTTATTAAACTGGTCCTTTTCTCATATAAAGATACTACTGGCAAGTTTAACAGCAGCGAAAAAAATGCTGGCCCTTTGCTGGCAAACATCTAACAATTTGACTCCGTGTCACTGGATCAGTACCTTTGGTTACATCATTAACATGGAATTATCAGTAGCTATCTCATTATGGAGTCAAACCTTATCAGAACTGGATAATCTCAAATAAGCAAAGTTCAACAACTTATAAGAGGAAGAAATTTGTTTTATTGTATTATATATATATATATATATATATATATATATATATATATATATATATATATATATATATATATATATATAATATATAATATAAATATAATATATATAATATAAATATAATATATATAATATAAATATAATATATATAATATAAATATAATATATATAATATAAATATAATATATATAATATAAATATAATATAAATATATATAATATAAATATACTGTATATCAAAAGTAGCTGTAAAGGACCTTTAATTAATTAAAAATATATGAATATGAGTTTGTATTGTATTTTTGATTGCCAAAAAAAAAAAAAAAAACTCTTATCCAAAAACTCTGAGTACTGTTTGATGCAAGGAATGCTGTGGCGCTGAGTTCTTTTGGTCATATTCTAAAGTAGAGGCCTTCAAATTCTTTAGTCTGAAAAATGTACAGTCTTCATAATAACTCTTGTTGACTAGTTTTAGAAGTAAGTGCATTCTTACACCTACTACTAGAATTTGTGTTACAACTTTGAATACTGCTTTTACTACTTCTGTCTATGACGTGTAGTGGTACTAAATCTAATAGTGCCACTAGTACCAGTCAAACACTAGGGAGATTATGTAGCCACTTGATTACTCCTAATTATATTCTTTATTTTCTTTCAGGTGTACAAATGGACAGGTGACAACATGTTCTTCATCAAAGGCGATATGGACTCTTTAGCATTTGGAGGAGGGAGGTAGGCATCACTTTTGGGCTTGTCATGTTTGTGCTGAAAATGCCTTAAAATAATAACCACTTTTTGTTCTTAGTGGTGAGTTTGGCTTGTGGCTGGATGGCGACCTGTACCATGGTAGGAGTCACTCTTGTAAAACATTCGGGAATCCCATGCTCTCGAAGAAGGAGGATTTCTATGTGCAGGACATAGAGATCTGGGCATTTGAATAACCCCACCATGCACCACAGGGAAATTAAAAACAAAGACCTGTTAAGGGCAAAATAAAGGAGTGTGTCTCCTTTTTTCGAACAATGGCAACGTCCCAAAACCTGCACATCTCCAGGGCTCCCGGTGGTCGGAAGCCAGCTAACGGATGCTTGTTGTGCATTACTACTGCAGTTACTCTGGAGCTTTTATTTTTTTCTTTGTGAAAAATACCTATGTGTGTATCTTGTTACCGCCTTGTGCAGCGTCTTTGCAGGGTAGTGTGGCTAAAGAAGGCCTGACGATGGTACAGACAGACAGGCCTCAGGAAATGCCCACCAGAGCTGTTCTCCACTCCATTTGTGGGGGAGTGGATAGTTTTGGACAGAAAAAAAAACAACAACAACCGGCAACCCTGGTCCAGAAACTCAAGGACTCGCACCTCTCAAAACGCCCTTAGACATGTGTGTTTCAGTAGGATGTTACTCACTGTGCTGCAGACAGAAAGCCAAGATAACAAAAACACATTCCATTAATGTCAATGATGGAGTGTCAGTGATTTGTGGTAAAACGGAGACATCAGAGGCAGCAGCCGGATGCAGTGCCTCTAGAGTCTATGTCGCTCTGGGCGCACCAGTCTTTCTCCCGTATAGTTTTGGGTTGTGTTCTGAGGCTAAACTATTAGTATTGTGTATTGTAGTCCTCCTGTTGTTCACTGTCATAGCACACCATCTGAAAGCACATAGCTATAATCGGATCACCCATCGTCGTCGTTCTGTTCAGTGGGTGTACGTGTGAGTCCAGCTAACACCAGCTCCTGTCCGGACGCTGGCTGTACTGTTTGTAGACAGTAACGTGTTGCAATAGATTTGTGGAATATGCAAATAACTGTCCTGTGACCTCAAATACACAGGTGGGGCATTTGTGCCTCTCCTGTCGCTCTCCAGAGAGACACTTGTAAAGCTTTTATGTCTTATACACAATTGCTTTTCTGGGTATAATTTGAAAAGCCTGAGACATGGTTAACTTGTTTTTCATGCATATATGACAATTATATATTGGTATATATGATTATATAGCACTTATATAATCATATATATATTTGCTGTTATGTGTGACAGTGATCTATTTGTGCTGAAATTTCAGCTGTTACAATATCATGTATATTACCCTGTAAATTAATGTTATAATAGTAGATTTGTTCCGAATATATATATATATAAATAATAATTCTATATAAATATATATATATATAAAAGTGTGGATTGGTGGGTTGCTTCTAGCACTTTAATCTGGTTTAACAACATCAAGGCCAGGTTGTTAGATTTCTCTTTAGCAGTAGCTGTACAATACTTTTTTGTTTAGGTCATTAAGATGTTAACTGTTAGTAGAAAGCTTGCTGCTACAATATCAATAAGGGTTTGCCCTAACGCTCTGTGTCTCTGTGAGGATGCTGAGGTGAGAGGGTGGCGTATTGGTCTTGTCATGGGCCAGTCTTCAGACGGGTAGGAATGCAGGCAGACCGACCTCTGACAGGTGGACTGAACAGTGGAGCCCCCTGCTGGTCTTCCATGCCTGTATTTACGTCCATGTGAAGAGAGAGAGTCACTAAGAATAATATGGATAATTCTTCCAATGATTTCACCAGAATACCATGTACCAGTGATGTATAAAGAAACCAATAAAGTTGAATTAATTGTTGTAACCCTGGATGTGTCTGGATTCATCATAATGGATACATTTTTATTTTTTTTTGTGTTTCGTAAATAATTTGCTTACAAATCTAGTCTAAATCAAAATTAATTATATAGCTTTAAACTCTATGACCAAAAGCAGAATTTATCATAAAAATGTCCGTTAATTTAAAATTAAGAGCCAATGTAAAGTATTTTCAATGTTCATTTTTTCTCAACTGATTTATTGTTCATGAGCGCCATCTAGCGACTCTTTGATTCACGTGACGCTGCATTGTGCAAAAAGGACGACCAATATTTAAAACAGATTGAATGCAGCTAAAAAATGTTAAAACTTTTGTTTTTTTTAATCTGTGAATTTACCTTTGGAATATTTTGTAAAAAAAAAAATATAATATATTTTCTGGGCGAATGACTTCATAAGATTATCTCTCTGAAAATCACCATTCTAGCCAGCATATGGGACTTGTCTGTTTAGTCAGACAAATAACAGGAAGTTAGCCTATGTCTTACAGCAGTTCACCCCATCAACATGTCAGTTTTCTAGGAATAAGAGAAAGTGCAAAAGTGCAAAGACCATAGTACAATGACATTATGTAGTAATATATTTGCCTGTCCTGGAGCTGCAACACCAGCAGGACACTTGAAGTCTAAACAACACAGCGTGCTCTGTAAAATCACATTCACAAAATGTTTAATGAAATAATTCCCTCCATTTTAAATTGATACAAATGAAACGACACATTAGTAGTAACAATATTACATTAACAACACAAGCAAAACATACACAAATCATAAACATAAACACAAACATAGGAATTAGGTCATTTGATCCAAATGATTGTTTGTTAGACAGATCAAACTGTCTCATTTATGTAAACAGGGTATCCATCTTGCACAAAAAACAACATAGTTTCTGTAATAGTCTCAAATAAAGTAAATGTCAAAATAACCCAGCAGCATACAGCCGGGTGATTGTTTTGTACATGTAGTAATACATTTTTTTTTATATAATCACTAAAAGTTCTAGTCTAACATTTTTAGCTACCCTATATGGCCCCCTTAAAGTGGCATCTAAATATTCTATTTTCTGAACCTGAATTCTGTACAAGCAACCTTGTCTCAAGAGCAACATTTTGGGCAAAACTATTAAAATGTCACCACCAACATAAGGCACAGAGTGAAGTAACCCACATATTCTACTAGTGCTTGTTCTTAGAACAACTTGTTACCTCCTATTATCAAAAAAAAAGTCCTCTTTTTTATATTTTACAGTTTTTCCCCACAATTTTTCTAATCTAATCTTTTGCAGTCTGTGCCATGAAAGCCCTGGAAATAAAAGGATGTCTACCCTGTTTGAGAAATCCCTACATTTTTAAGGTTTACACTGGAAAAATGAACTCTATAATTCTATTAGTTTGTATTTCTTTAGTAAACCAGATACTTAAGTTCAGAGTATATGAGAGGGAACATCACAGTACAGGCTCGATAAAGGATGGCCACACTTTTAAATAGGGCCCTGTGTTTGGAGCTCCAGGATTCAGATCTGAAGTTGAAATAAACTGCATACAGTGCCACAGCAAAGAAATGTCCAATCAGGGTCGCCGGTTTGGGGGACAAACTGCAAGAGGAAAGAAAATAATTAGCCAAAACAATACTCCAGGGGAATCTTTAATTTAAATCATTTAGGGAGGGAATAAGGACATCTATTAGCCTACTTCTTAAATCCCACAAATAAGTAATTGTTCATACATTTTATTTTACCCTCTCCTTTTTTCTCCTTCTCATTCCTTCTGTCTATCAGGTATAACGGCATAAAGCTAATCGTCTCTACCATTTGTCTACCATGATCATCGTCTTCATGTAAAATAGTCATATTTACACTGTATTCTGAGACTCTGGTCCTTGTTAGTTTTATATATATATATATATATATATATATATATATATATATATATATATATATATACTTTTTTTTTTTTTTCAAGGAAGGAACATTGGAACACTCTATGGCACAGGGAACACTGATGGGAAGTGAAGTACCCATCAATGACCAGGGGCTCTCACCATGACGTAGGAATGTAGGAAATAGGAGTGCATATTTCAAAAATGCAAAGCTTATCATATTTTAAAAATGGAAACATTGTTTTTGCATTTGCATTATTAATTTTATTTTTTTTAGCCAACCCCCCATTCACCCAGTGACCAATGGCGAAACTTCACAAAACTTTGTCCAGAATTAAAACTAATTTAAAATTTCTGAAAATAAATAAAATGGCACATCAGCACCCATACACAAAAAATGCATTAGGGTCCCTGTACTTTAACAAACTCATCCTAAGGTTTTTGACCTAGCATCACCAGAATGATTCTGTATCAGGCAAGTTGGACATTAAAAGTCGTTAAAAGCTTTAAAATACTTTGTCCCATTTTCCTATGAATTATTGAATTTATTAAACATTTAAAAGAAGCACAACCTAAAATGTGGGAAAATTTCCAAATGTCTCATTAGCACCCCCAGCTGGGTGAAAGATGAAACACACATAAAAATGATAGTGGACATAATAATGCAACCCAACAAAGGAATAGAGTGTGGCGACAGTGCACCACAGCATAAATTGTTCCCACTATACTTTTACCAGGCTAGCCAGCCCACCACCCCCCAGCGCAGGATCACTGCTGATCTCTTGTGGATATATTTACTCTTCATACTATTTCCAACAGTGCAATGTTAATTTGTAGATTGAAACCCTGTTTACACTGAAGTAGTATAGACCAACTAAGAACCATAATACATCATAAATATGTCATAATAAGGTTGATGCTTACACGGACAGAAGACCGATAGGCCCAGACACACACTCCCCACCAAGTTTAAAGTACTGGAAGCACGCTTTCCTCAGCTCATGGAGTGAATCTGAAAAAAACATCAAATCAATCACATATGACAGGAGTTTGCCTCATATTTGTGCATTTAAAATGTCAGTGTTCTTGTTCATTTTTATGTAAGATAAACAGGAGCTCACTGTCTGTGGCTGCAAACAGCTCGTACAAGGCCTGTGCCAAAATGTTGACCACAAAAGAATGTGATGACTTGCGTTCCCAGTGGAATTTTTTCTTTGCCTGTTCAAAAGTAAAGAGAGAGGGTGAACACAGTAGTTCCTCTGTCTCATAATGCACAGGTCGTAAGATAACTCTAAGACTCAACTAACACAAACTAACAGTTCTTCACCATGAATTCATGTAATTTTGAGCCACAGGAAGTAACTTTATACTGACCACCCTTATCCTTATGGGTGATTGATAATAGTTAATTTAGAATTCATAATTAGTCCTAATGTTAAAAAGATCATTTTGAAATTGCTGCTCCTCAAACTAAGAAATAAGTAATAAAACAAAATAAAAGGATTCAAGTTAAGACAAACAGGAAACAGAGTCCAGGGTAGAAGAGTAACTTAACCATATCAAAACAGATCCTGAAAGCTACTACTTTCTCAGATAAGTTTTCTCAATGTCAATTATCCCTTTATACACATGCATTACAATATTATGTTTGTCTTGTTTTATTTGTACCTGCAGCAGTGCCCTGTCATCGTACAGATCGGGGATGTTTTTGAGCAGGTCTCTCCATATGTGCACATCATTTAGAGCCACACTCATGCCTCCTCCCGTCAGAGGGTGCCTCATGTTGTACGCATCGCCCAAAAGGAGCACACCTGTGAGAGACAGACTGCCATTTGTATTTCATCCAAAAGACATCAGCAGATTTTCCAAGTCAATATGTTCACAGTTTCAAATAGTGCCAAAACTGCAGTGGAGTGTGCAGTTTCTCTGATGATGTGGCATCTGTTGTAC
This sequence comes from Periophthalmus magnuspinnatus, assembly GCF_009829125.3. Classification (NCBI taxonomy): domain Eukaryota; kingdom Metazoa; phylum Chordata; class Actinopteri; order Gobiiformes; family Gobiidae; genus Periophthalmus; species Periophthalmus magnuspinnatus. The sequence continues at coordinate 18,222,015 of NC_047141.1, read as the reverse complement.
GATGGTTTAAAGGCTTTTTGGAAATTAAAAGCATGATTTTCAACAACCAAACCAATTTTCATAATTTTATTTCAGCTTTCCCCTTCTGGGGTTATCTCCTGGTGTGAACTGATGTCATTTGTTTTTGTTTTCTTTAAATGTCAAAAAATGCATAAGAATATATCGCATGTGCTAACAAATGTAGTGTGTTGATTTCCTGACATGTCTGTATGGGGGTGGGTAGTATTTGAGTTACCTGGTTTGTTCACAGGGGAGGGGGGGAGGAAGCTGGCAGGCATGGACCTCAGTCTATCATTCTGCAGTGCCTCCAAGAAGGGTTCCTGTAGATGCTCTAAAGAATAGAGAGAGTCTTAGTCCTACTTGACCCCATATAGAGTAGATTTAGGTTAAGTTGTTGTTGACTTGCTACTGTTGAGCTAGAGGGCACTCAACATAGGGTAGAAGGCTGAATATTGTCCTTGCTTTACCTGGCAGCTGAGGGTGGACCTTATCGACCATATAGTCTGAGAGGTTGCGTGGCATCTCTCCTCTGATGTCCACAAGGACTCTGGTCTCACTGGAGGAGATTTGATAGATGAGGACTGGGCTTGGGTTTGCAAGGACCAGTTCTGCGTGATTGGGTTTGAACTGTGGGCAGTTCTGGCCAAAAAAAAACAACAAAACATTTTAAAGCAATAAAAAGTGCCAGACAGCATATAGTAGCTAAGACAAAAGGAATGCACAATAAATATAAAATATTAAAAAATAAAGCTGTGTAGTAGACATATGTATTAAGTTATTTCACAATCAAAACAATCAATGCCAAAAGACTATACCTTCATAAGACATCCAACAAAATGAGATGAGACATGTGCCTTCCCAGAAACAAGGCTTTTTCTGAACTTTGAGAAGCATCCATCTGCTACCACTGTCAGAGCTGCATGGATAACCTACAAACACAGGATATGACATGAATGTAAGGACAGTTTTCCTCCAAATGTTTAGCTGTGAGTGCCTCTCTCACCTTATTGTCTCCAGTTTCTTTATCTCTGTATTGGACACCAGTGACGCCATTTTCCTCTTCCTCTAAACTGGTCACTGTGCCTTCAATGAAAGTGACACTAGAGGGCAGAATACCAGAAAATATATAAGTATCAGACACAAGCCACAAATTAAACTTATCGGCCTATTTGGTTAAGAAGAAGAAAACTGATATTAAAATGGTTTTGAACATACTTCCTAGCATTGGATACTTAATTTGAGACATTTCTGACTTGGTTTTGTTTCAGCATCATTTTAGTGTGTGCCATTTAATTGTAAGTCAGTCTGTCGTACTTTCTGATTGAATGCAGGAGGCACTGGGACCATGTATGTTCTGTCCAATCACAGCTGTTCACAGACTCACTTGGGCTGGGCCATGGCAGCTCTCCTCAGGCCCATGATGAAGCGTCCATGATGGAACGCCCTGCCACACTGCACGCCCTCATCTGTCTGAGGGTACGGGATCTCCACCTCCGCCCTGCTGTCTGTGTCGTGGATCACATACCCATTCACCACGTGAGCATCCAGGCCCTCCACTGAGGCTGGGAGGAGCAAACAGGAGGAAGTTAGAGATTCACATGTATTCTTTATGCAGTCTGAGGTATGAACAAAGAAAAATACCATAGCAATATTATGCCACAACCCATATCTATTTATTTACACCCACAATGCACTTGTTTTTATTTGTGAAACTGCTTGTTGCATTGTTGTATTGATGAATTGTTTATCTCTTTGGTCAGTGGTCATTTATTCAGATATATACTGTGCCTCACCTTCCAGTCCTAGTGCTTTGAGAACTTTGTAACCTCCAGGCTGCAGCAGTTCTCCCACAATACGGTCTGGCTCTTTTAGGTCCCTCTCCACGACAGTCACCCTCCTGCCATCCTGGGATAGCACTGCTGCCATCGCCGATCCCAAAACTCCTCCTCCAACTATTATCACATCAGGCTCTGTGTTCCCCACTACACCGGATGATGAGGGTGTTGCAGACGTAGAGGAATCCTGGTTCAGTCTTCGTCTTGTTCTGTAGCCCTAGAGGAAAATGCAAGAATTATATTTTAAGCTTTGCATAAAATGAACTGGAACCAGAGATGTAAAATCTGTATGGATGCTTATTATGAGTCTACAAAGAAAATCTCCTTTTTCACCTTACAGTCAGCCATTTTTATGTCTTTTTTTTATCATTTGTAAGTTACTTGAGTATCACTTCTCCCTGTTTTTCTGTATTATTGTCATCATTTTTGTTTTGTGTAATTATGTATTTATTTTTGCAATATCCTTTCAGAACATTTTTATACTGGCATTAAGATGAAGTATAATAGTATATGTAACATAGCATATTCAAAATTAATATGTAGCAAGAAAATAAAAAAACAAAAAACAACTTAATATGGCAACGTTGGGTTATTTTAATAAAAATAGTGAATACGTTTTATGCAATGGTCTTTGTTTAATCTACAGTTATAAAATGGTTGTCTATATCTCTCTTGCTCCTATCCATAAATGCACATATTGTTGACTTACCCTTTCAGATGACGTCTTTGCTTTGTCCTCCAATGAAGAATTTTGGGGGATTAATTCTTTAACAAAGGGCACAACTCCCAGAAACGTCAAAGGCGCGTTTAGCAGCTGAGACAGGCGCACTTTGTGTCCGTGCGCATATTTGAAATAAAGGAGCAGCGCAGTGATAAATAAAGCCACTGCTATGACTTCTCTGTGAAGAAAAGTCAACACTGTGTCTGACTTCTTGTAAAGATATGTAAAGCTGGCGATTCCAAGAAAGGTCCACATTTTAAAAGCAAAAGTTAAAATATTAACAAAAAAAAACAACTACAAATTTATAGAAATAAATTGAAAAAAAAATTATCTATGTTGTTGTTTGCTGCAAAAAAACACATGAGACAAAACCCTATCTTTGAAGCCCATGATAATTTCTGTGGTCACGGTCAAATAGATGCTGAATATTTTATGATAATAACAGCCACCAGTGACTTTGGATTTGGTGGCTCCTAGTCCCTCCCCCAAGGACTAAAGCGACCAATCAGGAGTGACGCGTCCATGAGCAGAGCTCACGCTATCTTTGGATTGGACAACACCACAAGCACAGGGCCTCGCACAGGTTTATGATTGGATGAGCTGCTGACAGGCTGGTAGTATGATCTGATGTCAGTGGAAAGGTGCAGTAACTTTACCTTCTGTGAAACCAACAAAGTACAAGTGAGTCTTAGGGAAAAAAATACTTGTGACTTTTTATGAAACTACTTACTCATCTGTGGAGATACAAATATCCTGTTAAAGTTTTGAAAACTCACAGTGCAATAGGCTATATAGCAGTTGTTTTTTCATGTATTTATTAGTTAAGTTAGGGGAATATTCAAATAGTTACACCAGTGTCCTGCCAAAGCTGTGTGATTTAACTCTATGTACAACTTGAAATGTTTCTTCAGACCATGAAGCTTCAAGAAGGCAATGGCACTCATAGCATCTGTTAACAATGTAAATAAAATAATTATTCATTTAAAGGCCAAATTAAAAAGGCACAGTTCAATTGATGCCTTATAAGAATAATAATGCCTTGGGTTTATATAGCACCTTTGATGATACCCAAAGCGTTTATATTCCACCCAGTAACACATATAATGATAAATTAATCTGTTATTCATTTGAGTTATAATGTGTGCCTGTGTTTAGGCTGTAACATACTAAGTTTTCTGCTCCCAGCTTCTTGACAATATCCTTCTTTTCTCGAGCTTCAGCATAAGCCAGGACATGGCACTCACCATTCATGTACCTGTCAAGTCAGTCCATAAAAAAAAAAAAAAGAATAGTCATTTTACTTTCTGTACTATCTGTTAAATACTTTTATGTCACTTTTTAAGTCACTTTAATGAACTTTTTGGAGGAGTATGCATACTACAGCCCAGCATTAAATGACTGCACTGTGTTGAGGACGTGTCTCATTGCACTGACTGAGGGTGAGTGAAGAGGTCTGAGGGCACCGAAAGCACTGTCACTTCAGTCTGGTTTGCAGCTGCAGAGCCAGGTCTGTGATCTCATTCAGATTCCTGTTGGACTCTTCCAATGTGCTACCTTCTGTAAGAAACATGCAATTTTACCAATATATCAATTTGGTTGGAGACTGGTAAAGACAGAAATTTTGAATAACATAACCTAAATGTATTTGTTTTGTAAACACATACCTGGAAAGCATAGCCTTTATTTGTTAAATATGCATTAAATATATAAAAATGCAAAGGTAAAAAGCCAATATAATGGACTGTAAAATTTATTTTTTCTTAGCAGCTCTAGTCTTAGCAGCTCTACTGGTACTTGTGCAGTGTTTTTAAATCTGTTTAAATGTCTCAGTGCAATATGCTTGGTCAAAGGTTGCTTCATTGCCCTGCCCAATATCCAATATACTGGACCCTATATGCAACAGACAGGCCACTAATCATCACACATTAGATGTGAGTTGAATTTTTCTTTTGCTGTGGGTCATACCTGGATGAGTGAGGGATTACACAGACATACATCCAAAGTACACTACACACTAGTAGGTTACTTTTATCACTCAAACATGGCATGAGTTGTACAAGGCAGGCAGTCTGTACCACTTCCACAGAATGAGCGCCAGTAACAGACACAAAACTTCAGACAGTCCTCCATCGTTTTTCTCATCAGCACATGCGCACACACACTGGACTCTATTCTATATGAACTGCTTATTGAAGTTTAGCTATTGCACACATGTTTAGTTACGGCGACACTTATAATGCACAGTGCAACATGAGCTGCACTTGAAAGCACATTTTTGCTGATTAAATTTGTAATGGGCATCAAAACGCACAAAAAAGGGCACAAAATCACACTTAGGAAGTGATATTGTGTTACTAAGCCTTAAAGATTTTCTCCTGCATATACATATTGCCAGTTTCTAAAGATTCAACAGCAGATTGTTCCTGAACAAGTTTGTCCACGTCTTTCGCGTTTCAGCAAATTACAATGAACATTCACTTTAGAGACACTAGAGGGCGCAACACAATAACCTAATAATATACTACTTTGAAATTGTGCATTTATAAGTGCTTGTATTTATAAATGTCACATTTGCGACAAGATTTGTATTTAATACTATTTAGTATAAGTTAATATTATTCCAGTATCACCTTTCTATCAGTGCATTATAATTTCTGAAATATAATTCTCACCGTTCAATAGTTTTTTTGCTTTCTTTTAAAGTTGTAGCAAAAAAATGTTAAGTCAAATCTATGTGTTGCACGTTAAAGAAAGTGTTTTATTCAATTAAAGTGGTGGTTTTATAAAATGTGGCGCTGCAACAAAGTACAAACACATATGGTACAGACAGTAGACTCATCATCGATAAATACTCCAGAGAACATTATACTTGGTGTCTTTGGTCTACAACACCCTGTCAAAACAACTGAAAAAAGCTCTATGTGCATGGAAGCTTTTATCGTGTCAATACACAGTGCTGCTACTTGCCTTTTCTCACAGCAGAGCATGTTTTACAAAGTGTTACGCATTATAAAATGTAATGGCTGGTTATGTTTGAGAGTTCAAACATGTGGAAACAATGAAAGGCAATGCGTCTAAGCACCAGGCACTAGAGTGAGGCACTTAAGCACCTGTAACTCAGGTTAAGCATCATGAAGTTTGGCACATGACAGTTGCACTGCTTCTTGTAAAGCATAGAAATAGTTGCACATATCATTAAAACATAACGTTATAATCACCTGTCAAATACAAATATAAAGCAACAAAATGTAAATCATCATTTCATCTGATCATTTCTAATTTAAACAGTGTGGCCGATAGTAGTTTGTGCACTGACCCCATCATCTCTTCATCTTTGCTTCATTGGGGCATTTATAGATCACTGCAGATACCCCATGAAAGGGGAAGGGAAGTTCTGACTGGGAAACCACACTTTGGCTCCTGACAAAAATGTTTGTCTTTCTTTTAGCATGTCAACTAAAAGGACATGTAATATTCACAATTTCATGCAGTCCAGTGGTTATAATGTTATGCATGATTGGTCTACATAGTCAAATGAATGCATAGCTACAAGAATTTTGTACTCTCCACCTGTGTAAAATAAAGATGACATTCATTCTCTTAATGTTCTATATACAAGAGTTACTGTTATATAAGCCCTTAAATGCATCAGTATCCATTTGTTGGTTTTAACAACACAGAAATCACGGCCAAGGCTCAAGTCACATTTTCTACCATGTAGCCCTTTGCATGTCAACACCTATGTTCACACTGCTGGGAAAAGTGCTGAAAATTCAAAGGAATAAATACAAAAGTATTTTGCTTTTTTGGTTGAAAACTGAATTTTTTCTGTTTTAGGTACGTAAGTTATAGAGCTTGTCTGTAGTTTGGTTAATGGGAATTCAAAGCTAGTAATTGCAAAGAACTCAGCTGTGGCAATGTTCATATTTTTGTAATGTTTTCAAGGCTTCTGCACAAAACAAGCAAAACATAAAATTTGTTTCTATTGTGTAGCCCTTTTAAACTGGCTCTTAACAGAAAGTGCTGCAGAAAGAGGCCCAGACCTGAAGGTTCAACTCTCACAAGAAAAAAAAAAAATCTCCTATTTATATAGATGCACTGTGACACTTTTCTGGTGATAGGGTCCACCATCTGCTTAGCTCTATCCATGGAGATTTAATTGCTTTGCCTGGCATGTTCCACGGTATGGCATTAAACTATCCATCTTGCATTTATTCAGTTATAGGGTTTTAAGAGCAAAATTACTTTGCATGACTTCTTACTGTGAACAGGCTCTCCTCTCGACAAATCTGACCTGTAACTTTACCAGATGGAGTCACCTTGTCTACGTGGAACTTTCTATGCAAAGCAATAACTTAATGGAGACAGGCAGGTGGCATACCCTCTACAAGAACAATTACACAGTGCACATTAATGTTGACTAGTGAAGTCAGATCTGAGGCCACATTTAAAGTTAGTGTGACTCTAGCTTGGTTGTCTGTGGTTGAGGCAATATAAAGCCAGTATTAAGTGATCCCAGAACAAGTCCATGAGTTAAGGGCTGCTATGATGTGGAGGGATCAGATGTGGAAATGTCCTTCCTCTTCTTGTTGGTTTTTGGCTTCCCACGGCACGGTTTGCTCACACAACACAAGATGCATGGAGAAGCAAGCACCAAGAGAGGAGACGTCACCATCACCACTATGCAGATGCCCACCAGGATGCCCACCACCTGAGGGGAAAAAGCAACATTAAGTAAACCAGAAGCATCTAAAATAGAAATCCTTAGAAATCCTTATTTTGTTTTTCATGAGTTTATTATTATTCCCCCCCTCATATGATAGCATTTTTGGCCCACTCAACATTGCTGAAGGGTATGAAATCGATTGGCCCAACAAAAATTTTTATGAAACAGGCATGTTGAAAATGCCCTTCCTGACCTGACTTAACAGCTCTGCCTGGAATCTGACCCCTATGGCAAATGACAAAGGTAAATGTTGGAGTAGGCCTACAAAATTCAGAACAGTGAATGAGCCCCATGAGACGAGTCTAAAATTGAATTGAAGGACGGCCTATAACGAACAGGGAATTGGCTATATCGGATTGAAATTCCGACACCACTTTGACTGCGATTTAATTTCAACTAACTAGTCCTAAGTTTTTGGAACGACTGCGCTCTAGACACACTGAAATTCAATAATAAGCCAACTTTTTTATACCCCTTACGATTTTAGTGTGGAGCGCAATCAAAGAACAACCTAATTTTCTGTATGATGGCGGCTCATGGTCATATGCATGTGGCCCCGTAATGCAGGGGCGGTCAAGATGAAGGCACATCGCAATACTGGGACGGTCGTGATGCAGGGGCGGTCATGATGCAGGGGCGGTCATGATGCAGGGGCGGTCAAGATGTAGGCATCTTGCGATACAGGGATGGTCATGATGCAGGGGCGGTCGTGATACAGGGACAGTCGCAATAAAGGCGGTCACATTAGAGGCAGCTGTGATAAAAGCTGTCGCAATTTTAGGGATACCAGTAGTTGCGATGCAGGTTATTCATAGGTAGTCACTACAAAAACGACTGCACTTCAGGGGTAACCTCGATACAGGGGCAATTATGTGGGAGGAATGTGCACACAGGCAAGGATCATCATCACTCATCATCATCACCATGACATTAATTGGCTCTCCCTGTGCATCGTTCTTCCTCAGTGTCTTCTTTTTTTCCCCCACCACTTGAAACGCATTTTTCACCCCCTGAACATGCACGAAAAGTCTCACATGGGGGCATAGAATTGACCGGTCTGGCAAAAAATTCAATAAAATTGCCGTTGTCAGACCATTTGACTCAAAACGGTTCAACAGCGCCACCTAGAAATTCAAAATTTTGAAATTAATTGGGAAATGACACACATATTACGCCATATTTCAAGACAAGCAAAAAATCCAATCATTGCACTGCTCTATGACAGACAGGAAGTAGCCATACTGGATTGAAAATTCATAAAATTTTTCACTGCGTGTTTTCAAAACGTATCTAATCCTAGGTTTTTGGTCCAAATGAGCTCAGCTCATGCCCCATCTAAACACGTGTTTTATAAAACATCCACGTTTTATGAAAACACATGCATAAATAAAACTGAGCACTATAGCATCCCCTACCATAGAAATGAAACGTCAACAATATCAGATTCCTAATAAATTTGGGAAATAAATTAGGCGCATAACAAGAACCAAAAAATGTATTATGGATATGGAACATTTTTCATGGTTGGCAAGCAGGGGTGCAATGACACCTAAAAAAAAAAAAAAAAAACACGCTCCAAATGTTACCATAGATGCAGAATCTGACGATAAACAGAACAAAGACAAAAGCACATGACCACTCAACACAATAGCGCCCCCGTGATACACATAAAACACACAACATTGTCCAAATTGGCCTGAAACTTGGGGAAATAACTGTGGGCCTAACAATATGGAAAAAAGTCAATTACAACAAATCTGTTTTATGCACACGGTTGCTGGTTCAAACTCATGGACACCACCAGTAGAAAACGATAGCCTCACTGCACTATAGAAATGCCACATCTACACATGTTGACAATCAATAACCATCCATGTTTTGGGGGAATTAATTGCGTTTTTTTGTGTAGCAAGCTGTCAAAAAATGACTTCACTTCCTGTTTCTTTGATTCCTGGTTACATCCACATAAGCACCCCCTATAGCACACATAAAAAATCCAACACTGTCAGAAAAGCACAAAACTTGGCCAATGCATTCCTCATCTCAGACCATGCAAAAAAAGTTAATTAGACCATAGCTATATTATACAACACCCGTATAAAGCAATGACCACACTACACCATAGAAATGCTGTTAAGGAGGATGGATAGGGCACGCTGGGGAGAGTGCCATCATCGCCGCTTGTGGCTTTAATTTTAGATACTTTTTTGATTGATAATACATTTATTTTTGTGTTTCTTTGTTTAGTTTAGAAGTTTACTTGTCACAAGCCAGGGTGGGTCTGCAGGCACTGAGGAGGGCATATGTTATTTTAGTTTATTTATTCTTTTTTTTTTTTTTTTTTTTTTACCAGGAACAAAGGCTGAAGGCTCACCACTGTCTACGTTTACTGAATAACCCAGCTGTTGTTAATATGTTGCTTTTATCAAGTTGATAAAGAAACATTCCAACCATGAATATCCAAGCAGATAAATATAACCTAGTGCATTGAGAACATTAAGCGTTTTGACTGGCCTTAATTCCTACATGGACACTGCTGCAAATAGATGCAACATTTCAAAACAGCCCTGTGCAAATGGAAAGAATGCAGTTTGGGCCATTTTTATTGTACACAAAACACTATTACGAGGCAGCAGGAATGTGAGATTAGCTGGATTAGTTTGGCTTAATGTCTGATAAGAGACTGCTTCTGTACACAGTAACAAAACAGAAGCCAGTTTATATCACTGTTATTGTTTTATCTAGAAAGCCTCTATATAAGCAAGTGGGAGCAGATGTTACCTTTTTAAATAAGGTTAAATGCCTCAGAGGACATTTTATTGCAATGTCTTTACTGTATTTTGTCACTGGTTTATTGAGTTCTGCTGCGACATGGTCTAAAATCTTTTCCAGTTGTTGTGGTCAGTGAAGTTTGCCTCTAATCATGGACCATAAAATAAGTCAGAAAATATGAGAGTCCCACCTGTGTCCTGTTCCACATCACAGAAGCTCGGGAGTGCCCCAGTTTGTTTCTGCAGGGGCCTTTGTCATAGTGCCTCAGAAAGATATCTCCCTGCAATGACCAAAAAACATGAATTATCAATTTATCTACATTTATGTGTGAAATTTTAATCATGCACAGTTGGTCAAATTGAAAAACAAAACAAAAATATTAATGATCCACAGAATATTATCCCAAATCCCAAATATTATCCAAAATGTTGAAAAAATGCCAGCAACTCAAAAGGTAACATTGCACACATAACCATAAAGTCGACAGTTCAAACCCCACTTTCCAGGGCTTGGTTCGTTTTACAGTATGCATGTATAAAACATTTGGACTGTGGCAAATGGCAAATGTGAGCATCAAAGCAGAGTGTCGAATTGTGGGTAACTGCCGTCAAGTTATTGTACTTTTATTTAAAACACAGAACTCCCACTCACATCCAGGTTGTGTAGACAGTACCAGCAGAAGGTGTGTTTACAGCTTTTGCAGAGCATCTGAGCACATCCCTGGTTCCTCTCGATGTAAATGCCACACATGGGACACTGTTTGATGGGCGAGTCACTGTCAGAGCGACTTCTTTAAGAAAAGACAAGAAAACAAATATAGTACTTAGCCCTTATGTGAACAGCAAATATGGCTATGGATGCCTCTACAGTTCAGTGGCAATGTGTAAAAGCTTTATTTTTAGCAGAAGGTCAAAGCTAAATTTGAACTGGGTTATGTGCATGGAGAGGCAGATATTCTTGAATTACAATGCACAGTTATACAAGTGAAGACAAATGTGTGTTTCCTCTCCAGCTATTATGTGGCATTTGTATAACTACGCTAACCAATCAATGAGGCTACAAATATGGAACCATAAAAGGCCTTATATATGATGAGTATTAGCTATGTTTTAAAGGGAAACAAACCTAGTCTGAAGCATAGTCAATTCTGGTTCTAGTTTAGTGCCAGTTTACTTCTGAGTTTTAGACCTGGTTTAGTTTCAGTTTGTCCTGGATCCTTTGGGTTAAATGTACACTGTGTAAATTTTCAGGAGAATAGTCTACCATCTGCTTGTATGGCATGCAACATATATACTTCCAGGGATTTTTCTTCTAGAAATTATTGAATTGTATTGAATAAATACAAAATAGATACATTTAGTATTATACTAGGGAACATTTCAGACATCTTCATGGAGACATGCAAATAGCAGACCCCCCAACCAGAAAAGTGAGTGTTTTAAGGTTTTATATGGACTTGTATTTGTTTTAGTTTTTTTGTTTGTTTTTTTCTTCTTGTATTGTATTTTAAACAGGGCGCCCATGAAAAAGAGAGCCCAAGTGCTCTCATTGGGTTCCCCTGTATAAATAAAGATAAATAAAATAAAAAATAATAGACCTAATTCATCATCAGTAATGTAAACTTCAAAGCAAACATGCAATAATAGCTCCCACATTAATATTATTAAACAGTTCTTAGATTAACAACCATCTCTGTCAGTTATTAGTCCATGAAAAGCCAATTGCAAAACACCTTCTTATGTCTCTGACATCATTTGGCTAAAAACAGTTGTTGTCTGTTATTGACTGTTAGTTTGTGCGTAGTCCACATTGGAGCTGATTACAAGTGTTATATAAGCTAATGATTAAAACAAGGTCTAAAAATACTGTACAAACAAATGTTGACCTAGTTTTACTGTCAGCACCACTTACAAACGTGACTATATTTACAAGAAAACATAACAAAGCTGCCCCAATCTACTGCCCTATAATTCATCGCAAACAGATAGTAATCAATAGTATAAAACAATTTTATATTCTGATGCACCACACACTCTTTATTTAATACATTTATTCTACAACACCATGCAATATATAAAAGACATAGTAAGTACATGAAACTGATTATAATATTGTGTAAACCATAGACCGTATACAGTCTATGAGCTTAAGATACATCTTATTGGTAAAGCTTATGTAGTTTTACTGTAATAATATGAACATTTGATTTAAATGATTTGTTGTTGCTTTCTACAAGTTTTATTTGACAAAAGCTATGTTCTATACATAGACTCTATTTCCTGTGTATAAAGGTTTAAAATATAAAGCAATAACAATTAGGCTACAAGAGCATTCACATTAAAATAAATGCATTCAACACATCTTATAGTAATGTTAGTAAAGGACATTGTTGAAGTTGGTCAACTAGCACAGAATAAAAAGTGTTAGTGCAGACTTGTGAAGGTGCTATGTAGGTCAACCACAACAGCAAAGGAGTAAGTGAGAGTGACTGATTCAGTGGTAATAGTGGAAGTGGCAACAGTTCTAAATGTTTTTTTTTTTTAAGAAAGAACGGGTTTAAACTTTGCAATCATATGCAACCCAGTTATTGTTTAAATTGTACTTCCTTTAAATTGTCTCAGTGCAATGTGTAAATAACGTCAAATTGCTTCTCTTCTCCAGATTGAAGTGTTTTGGTCTGACCTGCTTTCGTTTCCGCTGAGGGGTAAAATCATGGGTTGCTGCTCAGGACAGGTATGTTTGTCCCCCCATGCCTCTCGACACCCAGAGCAGAAGACAGTGTGGCAAGTGGGGCAGGACACAGCTGTCGGATGCCCTTCTGCTGAGAGCTGCACACTGCACACAGACTGGCATTCAAGCACAGGGCACCAGGCTCTGCTGGGGTCCAACTTCACCTCTGCACAAACAGAATACTGATTAAGATACTGTTTTTATCAGCTTCTATGCCACATCTCTATTGCGACATAGTCCTATCCTTATAATATTGTCTTTCTACTTGAGTTTTTAGTTTTGTTTTATTTACTGTACTGTGTGTGATTTGAGAATTTATATATATATATATATATATAACACATACAGATTTAGATATTTATTATATATAGTGCAACGGTAAACATTTGCTCTGTTTATAATTTGTTGACTAGCAATTTGCATACAGTCTTCAACACCCTCTGTTACATATAACCAGCTACACATCACATATTTTTCTGAGGAAAAGGAAAAAGAGAAAATAGCCCAGGCTTGTGAAACTCAGCACTTCGATACTTTGTGCACTGCCTGCAGCTAACATGTGACAAGAAAAACCCAATGCATGACCTTTTTTTTTTCCACAAACAAAATTCCTACCTTTTTCAAATCTCAGTCTTTGATAGAGCTTGGCTTGAGCTACTCCAGCTAAAGCTACAATCTGGAAAAATACATACAAAAAAAAACACAATTAGAAGAGGTTTTATTTTGAGCCACTACCAATGTAAGAATTAGTATAGTAAACTGATTACAATAACCAGATCCAACAGTGAAAATAACTCCAAATCTACTACAGTCAAAAAGCAATGAAAACGTCATAAATAATAGTCGAGCTGTCCTTACCAAAAACTGCTGCTATAACTATTCATGGTACTGCTATTCAACTACTAATAACTCAGACTGATGAATGTTTGACAAGTTGTCACTTATCAGTCTTGAACTAATAATAATATAACCGATCAAACATAAACACGTAGAAAAGGAACTTTAAAGGAGGGTTTCCAGCTGTTTGTGAAATAGCAGTAAAAGTTTTTCAGTTTTCACAAGAGGGTTTCCCTGTATATCCTGCAAACAAGCAAACTGAGGCAGGCCATGAATTTCCAGAGTATAAAAATTAAAGTGATTTATACCAAACATTCCAAGTTGTAACACTAAAGAGTTTTAAAGAATAGTTTTACCATTAACAACCACCATTTGTTTTTGTTTTTTTGTTTGTTCAAAACATACAGCTACAACAAAAGATTAGCCAAAGAAAGTTTCAACTCTGGATACATGTAAATATATCAATTCAAAAAAGATATTATCCCATACACTAATACACATTTACATTTTTTGCAACATTCAGAGCAAAAAAAAGAAAAATTAAAGAGACGTGACAGTTGTTTTTTGGATGGCCTAAAAATTACAACGCAAATGATTTGTTTGTTAAATGAGGGCAGCAAAGAATGTATCTGTTGAGAAAACTGAACTCTTTTAATATAAACAGAAATATTCTCAACAACTTTTATTGTTCTTTTATCGAGAGTCTGCTCACTTTTTCTTTCATTTGCTGGTTTCAGTCTCTGTCCTTGAAGGATAGGAACAAACATTGTTAAAACCTGCTCAAAAATTACAGGGGTTAAACAGAGGGAGCTGCATTCTCTGTGGGAGGAGCGGGTGCTGAGCAAAGCCAAGTGTCTCCTGGCTCAGCCCCTCCATCCTCTGGCTCCTGACTTCTTCATGATGCTTTCAGGACGTCGCTTTTATGCTCCAATAAGGAAAACAAATCGTTTTTCAAATTCTTTTGTGCCCTCAGCGATTAAATTGCTAAATTCCAAGGGTAGGGGTTCTTGAAGTTTTGCACTGTTGTTTTTATGTATATTGTTCCTATATTGTGCTTGGACTGACACACTGTGTGTTTTGCGTGTATGTTGAATTGCTCGGAGTATGCTGCAAATGAATAGCCCTCTGGGGTCAATAAAGTTTTCTGAATCTGAATCTGATAGGTTTTTCTCATATGACAAAATAATATGACATTAAACCATGAAGAATTTCCTTAACAATCATACTAAGGCAGTGCCTAAATTACCAGTGTATAAAAGTGAAACTGTTAAGCCCACACATTAGTATGACACATTCAAAACATGACGATTTCTTACTGCATTTAGGGTAAAACACTGAAAGGAATATACCAGAAAATTATTTTTTTCTTAGGCATAAAAGGCAAACATCCTGTTCCTTATAAAAAAACAAAACAAAAACATATGTCCAAAAATTAAACCTAAATTTCTTATAAACATCATACATCATTAAATGTAAAAATGCATGTGCACACATAGTATTATGTATAAGGCTGTTATCCACCAACTATGACCAGGAAAATAAAATTTGATCAATTGCTAAATCTATTTTCGTAAAATATTATACAAATAAATTATAAGTAAAGTCAATTAGATGTACTGTATTGTAAACAACAAAGATTGTGGCCCTGATTTGCGGCAGGCTGATGGCCTGACCATGACATACTCTTTGTGGAGTTGCCTCACATCTGACCGAGTTTAAAGCAGGACATACCTCAGAGTCCAGCAGCACGCCTGTCTTTTGGCAGCTCATATCGGGGCAGGTTATAGGTGCCCCTCCACCCTCAAAAATGGCCAGCTTAACATACTGCTGCAAGCACTGTGCACAACAAAGTAAAAAAAATTTTTTATTAAAAAAAAAAGGATTAAAACAGATTGTGAAAATGGGGCAAAGCATTTTGTCTATTCATCATATGTCATATCATGGTTTGATTGTGACATATAAAATGGTAGGGGAAGTGTGCAGTATTACAAAAAGGCAGTTTCTAGGAACAGAAAATAAAATGCCATATTTTAGCAAGAAAATCATGTTTTTCACAAATAAACATGTATGCGTTGACTCAGGTTATGTATCATGACTTAGAGGCCGTTCACACTGCCACATGTTTTCACAAATCTGCAATGTTTTGATATCAGATTGGCCTCTCTTTTACACTGCAACAAGGTACGTGTTCAATCGATCTGCACTTACACCATTCGACTACTGTGCAGCACCATTTCAGCAATCCATAATTTGTGATTATGCACTGGCAGAATAATAGACCGATTAGGTTCATTAGGTCTTCAGATAGTTTTTTATGAACAGACCTCTGTTTTAACAGACATAAAACTGCAGTACAATTGCAATAATAATAATAATAATAATAATAATAATAATAATAATAATAATAATAATAATAATAATATATTATTGAGATGACGTAATCTTGCTTCGCACCACCCCCTCAATTAGACGAAAAAAAAACCACTAGGCATTTACTGGAGAGACTGCGCAAGTCTCAAGCTGAGCAGTAGGATACAACTCCAATCAGAATTAATTTCCCAACAATCTATTTTAAGAAAACAGAAGTGTTTGTGAAGAAGCCCAGCACAAGTCATTTTGCTGGACATGTTTTGTTTTTTTTACAAAATTTTCCAAAAGCAATCTTTTGTGTTTCTTCACTAAACTGCCCACATACAATGACTTTAACTCCGGACAAACTATATTATCGCTAACTGTTCTGTGTAAAAATGCTAAAGAAAAAAAAATTGTTGGTTTATTATTACAACATTTTCTTTAGATTGTAGGAAATTGTTTAGTGAGGTTTATGTTACGAGTGAAATGCTATTTTTTCATAATAATTTATTTGTCGAACTGGTTCAGGTTTAGGTTAGTTAGTTAGTTAGTTAGTTAGTTAGTTGATGTGTTAGCAGTAAAAGCACATAAGAATGGCTAAAACAAGAATAAAAACAATGCTTTGGGTATGTTTTGAACCACCAAATTTGGGAACCATTCAATATTAGATGTTTTTCACACGTTACCACAACAACTGGAAGGGGCAGCAAAATGGAGCCATAATAGAGACATGAAATGGGTTAAGATAGTATTAAAAAATGTGAAATAAAAATGAAATTAAAATGTATTGATGATGGGCGATATAGCTGTTGCAGTATCGGTATCAGCGGATCAGCCTTTTTTTTTGCAATATTAGTATATTGTCTGATAATGATACTCATGAATTAAATAAATTTGTGATCTTTACTTCATCTTTTTAAATCATATTTTCTCTTTATAATAATAATTTGTGGGCTTTAGGATTTTAAAAGCTAAATATTGGTATCAGCAAATATCGGTTATCGGCCACAGCAGCAGGCCAAAAATGGGATATCGGTATTGGCTCAAAGAATTCCATATCAGCCCATCCTTCAAAGGTACACTGTAAATGTGTTGTACTTACCGCTGTACAGAAAATGCAGTTGCAGTTCAGCAGTTCCCTCATGGCTGCTGAGGGCTGCTCCACCAGGCAGAGTTTGCAGAAAACCTCACAAGATTTCCTCTCAGGGCCAGCTCGCATCTCTGGGCTAGCTTGCATCTCTAGGCTAGCTTGCCTGGTTGGAGTAGGACTCCTGGTGGCCATGTTTGAGTCAAGATTAGAGTTCCCAAGGAAAAGAAGATGCCACTCCTAGCCCTTCTGCAGCAGAGAAAATGGCTGTGCCATTCTGTTGCTCCTGGACCCTTAAATAGGACAGACAATTAGTAAAAAGCACTCATTCTGGGCCAACTAAGCCAGATTTTAACAAGCACAGAAAGTTTGCCCATAATGGGTGCACTGCAAATAATCCTTGTGATTCCAGCAGCTTTTGTATATATGTGGTGCACTCAGATGACCTCACAATGTGATTGCCTCCTGACTGGAATAATGGTTTTGACACCACTCAAACATTAAGATGTGTGACAATGGAACAACATAAGAATTGTTTTTTGTTTTGTTTTTTTATTAGGAAGGTCACCATGCAAGCTATGCATTTACAGACTCAACAATAACAGACAGTTGTATAGCTTTTGGTAAACAAATTAAAAGATTATGATTGTGACAGTGTGTTCCAACCCCAAAAGGCATGAGAAGTAAAAAAGTATATAATCTTGTGAGTGAATCCTCCTGGTAAAGTGGCAAGAGTCATGCAACTGCTAAGCCAAACAAACACTCTGCAACCACAGTAGCAATAAAAAAAAAATGCTCTTATGTGTGTTGGGTATGGGAGAAGACATCACAGCAATGAAATCACATCAGTGGTTAAGTTAAGACTTCATGCCTTGTTCTTATGCAATGGATTCAAAGTAACACATGTAACTCAGGGACAGTGGATTGTCTGTTGTTCTGTGCCCACTAAGATTTCTGCACAGTCACAGTCTGATCCAATGCAATTCTTTCCGTTAGGCAGAGCCAGACGAATACAGCTGCAGTCAGCAAGCCACAGCACATACAGAGCATATAGGAAAATAATAGGGTTGAAGTTGAGGATTTACAGTGTGGAGACTAATGAAAGGCCTTCTGCAATATTGTAAGCAAAGGCACTGATGACTTACTAGTACAAATGGGACACTTTCCATTGAATGCTGTTCAAATGTAGTTATTTTGTAGTTTGAAAAAAATGATGCCCTAAACAAGGTTGCCTACAATGCTTGGTAAAAAGATTTAAAAAAACAAAAACAAAAAACAAAACTTTGGTTTGGGTTTCAGTGCAGTAAAAAAAGAAAAGAAATAGATAGAAAACTTCATCATGGGAGATAAAATGGAAAACTATCTTTACCCAGTGATGAGAAACCTGTCTGGTTGAACAGAAGCCCACTCTGTAAAATTGGGCTGGGGCACAAACTGTGGTGTATGGTTTTAGCACTGTAAAGTATTAATAAAGCCATTCTGTCTCGTTCAACTTAAGAACCATCACATGGATTCCTATAGTAGTCCTCTTTATACAAAAAGGTACAATCTCTATAGAAAAAGGTGAATTATTTTACAAATTAAAACATGTGTCAAATGCTTGTTGCATGTTAGAATCATTACTATAACTGCAATACCTCAGAAATGTGGATCATGTGCAGACTGCATGTCTAGGTAGCATGCATACACAGTCTACGCAGCATGAATACATACAGTCTAGGTAGAATGCATACACACTGTCTACGCAGCATGAATACATACAGTCTAGGTAGAATGCATACACACTGTCTACGCAGCATGAATACATACAGTCTAGGTAGAATGCATGCATACAGTCTACGTAGGTGCATGAGACAGGTGAAAATCTCGTTAGCGCATTTGCTGTCTGTTATTCTGAAAAGGGCTGCAAACTCGAGACAGGCAGAGCAAGGTAGAACGTGTGTGGGCTTACCTTGCGTGGGCATTCACCACAAGCTGTCTGTCTGAAGGAGCAGGGGGACTATCCTTGTCTTACATCCAAATCCGCATTGCACTCACGTGTGCTTTTAGTGCTCGTTTAAACCGCTTCAAACTAGTGTCAGTGTAAATACGTCGATTGTCGTTGTCTGGTGTGCAAAGATTAACTCAAATCCTGGACAAAAACATGTTAAAACGTTGGTCTTTCCGCTCCTTGGTGCGTGGACGATCCCTGCTCTCCTCGTTAATGCGTGTTGTTTCCATCCAGGAAGAAGTGTGTGCTACAGTGAGAGGCACAGGGTGGGATCTCCTGCTCGCGACTGCTCCTACTGGCTGCTCCACTGCACTGCTGCTAAAAGGGCGAGTGCACATTTATTTAGCCTATATTTATCAACAGTATGGGACACTGAGTAGGCTCCCCCTGGGCCTCTATTGCTCTAGTGCTCAAGGCCTGCTCCTGTGCTGCCAGGATGATGCCTCTATGCTGTCCTTCAGTGCAGCTCTCTCAAGCCATTAGTAGGATTTGTTGATATCAGCCACTTCAGTTATGTTCCGGTGGTACATCTATTGCAGGGGCTTGTCCTCCCATGATGGTCCCCCCAGCACCTCCTCCTCTGCGCTCCACTAAGACGTTTCGGTGTCACAATCACTGAAAACACGCTGGTCTGAGTGCTTACGTCCTGAACCACAAAAGGGAAGTGAAGTTATGAGGTGGCAGAGTACAGGTATAAAACACATTCTGGACAGAAAATAACTCATTTGAAATATACAGCGGCAGAAAGAGTAATGAAAATATGTACATAAATATCTTACAAGGCAGATTTACTCAACTATACGTAGACCTAAGTACTTGTTCAAAGTAAGCATGATTAAAGCAAAACACTATTACTAACCTATTACTTTTTAACACAATGTTAATAGCACTTCATCACTTTTAAGGAAAACCTGATCAATGAAATTGTCTAAGGTGAATGAATTAGTTTTAAACCATAATGAGTATAATCTCTGAGATGTGTCCAATCAGAACAGGGTGTGTGCAGGTAGTAAGGAGCACATAATGGGACGGTTTGGACTGTGCTCAGTTTGCCTGAGATCCAGAATACAGACACGTGTAAAACTACAGCCAGGTATGATTCTGGATTTGCCAGGCAAGTACGCAGTATGAGTATAAATTAAACACATTAACTACATGGCTAGAATTATAGCCTACTCCAGGTATACCCAAAGTCCCGCCCGGGGGCCAATTGCGGCCCGGGTACAAATTTCCACTGGCCCACAGCCTCTGGAATAAAAATAATTATGTGTGGCCCGTCTACACTGTTGACCAGTGTAAAATACACATGTTCAAGCTCACTGAGTTTATCGCCAATTGGATAAAGACAGGTTTAAAGAAATTTGAACCTTTGCTAAGAAAATGTTGAATTTGTTTGGTTATATTTGTATAAGAAGACGTTCTTGGTTATGAACTTTAACAAGAAATGTGCGAGGACAAGTCTAACTAACTCTCACCTGTGTGACATTTTGTGCATCAAAACCACCGTCTTTGAGCCAGACCTGGTTTATTTACTACAGTCCAGACCTCAGTTTCACCCTTCACATTAGTGCAGGTTATTTGTTCGCCTTCTGAGGTTCTAAAATCTCAATGACTTTATTTTATTGTGATTATCAAAACCACAGTTTAAATGTTAAAAAAATAATAATAATTAAATATATATATATATATATATATATATATATATATATATATATATATATATATATATATATATATATATATATATATATATATATATATATACACCCCTGGCCTACTCTATATTAAAAGTACAAATCTACTAATAAAAAAGGATAAAATATACTAAATCTTTAATTCATTTCATGCAAATATAATGACAGAGACATTTGCACTGTAGCCTGGTTAAAGCAGGAGAAAACACTGAAAAACATTTTATTATAATGTATTTAACTACTCGTGACATTGTATGTATGAGAACAGCCAAAAAAAAAAGTCTACAATAACGTGCAAAACTGTAACATTGTAAATGTAAGTTCTGTGTATTTTTTGCTTTTATTACTTATGATTTTACCATTTCATAGTTCTGATTAGTTCTGATTAGCCTGTTTATTGTATAAAGCTTACTTAAATGTGTGTTGTTGTGAAAGCTGTATGAGCTGGGCATTTTGTTTTGGCGCTGTGTTGTGGGTGCGTCATATCTTATGCACAGGTGAGGCTAAGGATAAAACGTGTTGTTGAATGTCAGCCTTGTCCCCATTTATCGCTCATGTTTTTTTCTTTGTTTTGTTAGCAGATCTGTGGCGGAAATTCCTGGCGCACGCGCATAGTAGTATTGCAGAGGCGTGTGGAACTTTTGTTCTGTGGGCTATTTATTTTGCGGACGTTGAGTCGCTTGTCATTCTTCACTGCTCCCTGGACGATGGCAAACAAGGACAAGCTCTGCTTAAACAAAGTGAATGATCCACATGAACATAATCAGGTAAGATTTTTTTCATGTCTAATCTGAACAATGATGCTGACAGCAATCCGGCGCCCGCAAGCGTGCCGCCAAATCAAGTTTCTTTTTCAAAAGAGTAAAACAACAACAACAAAAACGCGTTTTGCTATAGACTGCATATACAACGTAAAACCTATCCAAAATGAGTGTGTAGCCTGCATTGCTTTGCGGCGTCTATTACATGGACTGAGATCGGTCCATGTAATAGGCTCCAGTCATCGGACCTGCCCCTGATAAAATCAGGTCCTCGTGTAAATCCTTTGCTATTAGATCAACATGCTTTGAAATGAAAATGTTTTGAAATAGGCTAAGGTTAAGAAAGTAATGGATAAGTTAAGATTGATCCCCAGGAAATGTAAGTCAATGCAATGTGCATTGAAACCCATCGTGTGTGTATTGTGTGTGGGCTTGTGTGGGAAAGTCAGGGAGTTTGGGGGGTTTCTACAATGTCAGGCACTGCCTCTGTGTAGCCTGTACAACTGTCATTTCTAAGATGCTTGTGGTTTTGGTAAACATTTTTGCACTGGGTTTTTGCACTACTGAACTATGGATTTATGTGGGCCCTCTTTGTGTTTTCTCTGTTCTACAGCTTGTGGGTTTTAAGGCCTTCAGTATGTCCACACTTATGCGAGCTATGCACATGATGGTACAGAAGAGCTGTCAGAAGGCCTGTCAGCTGCTATGCTGTTCTATAGACAATCTACTGTGTGACAGACTCACTATATGTCCAGGTAACATACCTTATTCATTTGATTTTCATGCTATCTCCATTTTACCTTGCTATTTTTCACATCTTAAGTCTGTCCAGTTAAATTATATATACGTTTCGCTTTCCTGAGGCAAAAAATGCAATATTTAGTTTTGAACTGTTAATTTACTCTGAAACCCATGGATATAAAACCTCTAACTCTCTTAAAATATTGAACTGTTATGTATTGAACTGTATTCATGATCTCGGCTTCTTTTTCTCACTCAAGGTAAAAAAGAGGAGGGACAGAGAGAGGAATCGCCTGTAGCAGGTAATTATAAGGCACAAAAGATGCAATTATGTCTGATCATTATTTTCAGTGACTTCTGCTTGAGGGATTTTGCCCACAGTAGTGTTACATCATTATGGAAAAGTTACTTCCTTTTCTAAAAATCTTTTTATTTTCTCTTCTTCTTTTCACTGTCATTTAGCAGCCTGGAGTCCACCATCAACCATTTTGATTCTCAACATCAACAACTCTACTCTGATTGACTGCGTAATCGGAAATGAGCCCTGCCCTCCCACTGTGGCAGAAAAGCAGCCACTGATGCAAGGAACAATCCACAATGTGCATGGTTAGTAAGACTATTTAAATAGTCATCTTAAACTATTCAATGAAGTACCACTACCACCAGATACAATTACCATTCATTTAAATAAGCCTAAATCTTTGACAACCTTTATTGTTTGCAAGTGTATTTGATTGTATTGTAGTAGTATATTCTTTAGAAGAGATTGTTTGTATTGCGTGTCTGTTATACTTTGTTGTTTTTGAAACAGATCCAAGAACATGCAGCCCACCAAGTATCCAAATCAGCAGCTCTCATCTCAGCTGCGTCATCATTGGAGACAACAACTACATGCAAGTGGAGCAGACTGTGCCAAGTGAAGAAGAAACTGTGGAAGATCATGAAGATGGCAGCTAAACTGGTCATGAAATATCGTGGAGATAGGCAGGACTTAACAATTTTGTTATACATTGTTTGTAGTGAAGTTATCTTTATAGCATAATAATAATAATAATAATTATTATTATTATTATTATTATTTCAGTGACATGTGATTGACTAGGGGGTGATATGTATTTATTATTTATTTATTTGTACAATAAGGAAGTATTGGATTTTTGTCAGGAGACTCATTTTGTTGAGCTAAAGCAATGATATAACATAGTACTAGATTTGTGGAGTCAGCCCATGAAAGAGTATGTACAATATGTATATGTTTACAACACTTAATCACATTGTTGTGGTAACAAAGATAAGTTTTGGCCTATGGTCATTTACTGTAAAGTACTATTATATTTTGTACTATTATATTCTTAGCCTTTTAGTGTACATAAAAAACAGTTACCTCAAAAGCTTTTAACTGAACTAAAGGAGCAGTTGACTGTCAGTTTGCAGCTGGGTCTGTAGAGGGCAGCACTTTTCTTTCTCGTTTGTCCCCAAGTTATTTTTGTGCTATGAGATTTTTACAACTTTAACAAATATTTATTAAGTAAGTAAGCATTGTTTCTAGAAATTATTTCCACTGCAATATTATGTTTACTAGTGAATAAATGGTATTTCATTTTCTATTCTTAATATGCACACAATAATAAAAAAGCATGGTATAAATGATGGTTATTTTTTCTTCTTCTTTTTCCCTTCTTTCTTTCCATCCTTTTTCTTGCCCTTTTTGTCCTCCTCTGCTTTCTTATAAATGCCAAGACCTTTGCGGACCATGCATCCACGCCAAAATGCCTGTATCTGCAATGTCAGAGTGCCAAGTATTAATGTAATCATTTCAAATAGTGATGATTCTTTCAGTCATTATTACCTTAGTAGCAGCCTTAACCAGATGTTGTTCTTGTCGCAGTTTCTCCTGCTCCTCCTTGTCCTCCATAACAACTTGTTCCATGACTCTGTACTGTACACAAACCAAACAAAAGTATAATTAATTACACAAATAATAAATTGACTGCAAAAATGCTGATAAAATACAATTGATATTTGACTTGAGATATTGTTGCTAAAACATTAAACGTATTGTGTTAATTTTTGGTTATTTATTTATTTACCTTCCTTCTCATTTCCATAAGTCGGTCCAGGTTCAAGGTGATTTTGCAGCACACATCATTAAGCTGTTGTGCCTTAGCCTGTCGCATTATTCCTATGCGCTCCTCCCAGACATTCCACTGCTGTTTCATCTCCTGGTTTATGAAAAATAATGTTACAACTAAAACATTGTTCAGTATAGAGAGTATTTTCACTTTTTTACTCTTAGTTTTACTCTTCTCTTCATTGTCTTCTCTTCAGTACAATTTTGACTGCTCTAACCACCTCTAGTCTTGGATATAGTCATAAAGGTGTTGTCTAATGTTAATAGGAGACACTACAGGCAAAACTTTTTATTTTTTTATTTTTTTTGTTTTTTGGTCAGTTTGGTCTTTTAGCATTAAAGCTTTCACGTGGAAACAACAAAATTGTCCACTTTGCACTGATACATGTTTTAATATTTAATTTTATCAACTTGCAGCCAAAGATTATATGGGACACAGTAACTTCAAAGGCAGTTTTCTCAAAATGCATTCCCCCCATAGGGACAGAAGGTTCAGCCGTTAAAGTAGCACCTGCATACCTCAAAACTGAAGCAAAATGTGAATTTGTAGGCAGTCAGATCTAATTTACTCAAGTACTAAATTACATATCCAAAATCTGTTCTCTATTTTTTTTTAGTAATATGTCTAATATGTTAACAAAAAGAATCAATACATTTAAACCTGGTTCTTTCCATGTTTCTGTTTTGACCATCCCAAAAACGGTCAGTTATAGCTGTTTTTACACATGAAATACCTTATTTTTTATGAAAACATTACATGATGAAAAAGTTTATGTGAGTAAACTACAACAGAAGTTACCAGATACAGATACCACTATGTTTAAGATTTTTTCCTATTCACCTGCAGTGTCTCATCTTAATTAAGTTGAATGTAGTCAAAATATTGTTAACCTTTTGTTGATTTTGAAGAAATGTAATTGATACATTGTGAGAGTGTCGTTCCTTCTCCATCCGTTCTTTCACCAGCTATGACAAATTTAAATAACAAAGATTATAACCATGTTATTCAAAATATAAATCAGTGCTTTTAAAAAAACTCTTAAAGAAAGACACACCATAATCTGTTTTTTTAGCATTTGCTCTTTATCACTGGCCTCCTTTTGTAACATTTGTAGTTTGTCTTCCTTGTCACTTTTTATCATTTGGTTCTTTTCATTTTGGTCTTCCTGTTGACCTTCCAGTATTGCATATTCATTTTCAAGTCTCTGAACAACATAAAACATTTTTGATATGAAGTCAATGAAATTACAATTATACTTCAAAGAACAGTCACTTAAGAAAATTACAAATTTGAAATATGTTTGGTACTGGAGTGCTCTGTTTTACTAGATTATATAGCCTTCTTTCTGTAAAACTAAAAAGAACCGCAAAGTAAATACTGCACTTAATTAGGTACACTATTTCCAATGACCGACACATTTACATGCAGTTTCATACCTCAAAAAGTGTGCGTTTTTTTTCTAGTTCCTCTTCCAGCTTTGTGCAAAATGCCTGTTTCTCTCTGAAGTCTGCCTTTGTCATTCTACTACAGAAACTGCATTAGTTTTTATTTATTTGCCACAGTACAGTAACCTGAATGTAAGGTTACTTTTACTTTCTTATGTGCTCAGCCATCATTTGTTTCCTTTGTTCTTCGTCCTCCATTTTATTTAACAAAGAGGTAAAAGACTGGTTTTCCTCCAGCTCCTCACGGAATGTTCCCATAAGTTCTGATAGAGCGTGACTATAAAACATAAACACAAGGAATGAGGTGGGAAAGATAAGTAAGAGTTTAAAGGGAAGGTTTAAACTGTATGTAAGATTTTGATTAAAAATAGTATAAACTTGACCTTTCTGTGACCCCAGATAAAATGTAGATATGTTCAAATCAAATATAGCTGCTACTAATAACAATTATAATGATGATTTATTCTTAATTGCAAAAACTTGGGACATGATGTCTCAGCAAGAAGAATACTTACACAAGTCTCTCATGTGAGTTGGGCTGGCTGTTTCAGTGCTGAAATCTATTGGGTTAAAACCTAAAAGGACTCTGCGTGCAGTCAATCATTAATCAGAGCTAGTGCAGCCACTGTAGCTTAGTGAGTGAATTCTGAACCATTTGATCTTTCACAAGTGTGTGTTCTTTATATGCAGGTTAAGGAATTGGTAACTCTAGTTCAGTTGTGATTGTAATAGAGTGCAGGCTACATACGCTACATACAGTTTCTTAAAGATATGTATAAGAGTTCAAGTTACAAATAAGTAACATTTCAAGAATACAATAGTGTCCATTTTACTAAAGATTAACACGGTCTGAGTGTCTATATACTTACCAATCTTGGATCAGTTTGTTCAGAGTGACTTTTTCATGAGGGCTGCGTGGATTCTTGTCCAAGTCTACAGTGAAAGAAACTGCTAATAATGCAAGCTGAGTCTGAAGGTCCTCCAGTACAGCGGACACTCTCAGACTCCTAGACAGCTGCATCCTGAAAAGCAGAAACAAAACTTTTTCAGTGACAAGTACTGAATAATTACTAATATGTTTAAAATAAACTTAAATTGGCTGGGTTGGCTGCTAGGTCTAGTTTAGTGTAACCAACTAGCTAGCCTCAAAACAAATACGAATCGAAAAAAACAACAAAACAAAACAAAACAAAACAAAACATAAAAGCTTTAGAAAGCATTGCAATGTTATCGATAAAGATTTACTAACAAATAACACATAAACAAAAACAGAATTTGATGAAGCCAAACGTTATTTACCTCGCGTTATCCTCACTCATTTTAGTGAAGAATTTACCATGGGACGAGATCCTTTGCATGTTGCTATGGCGACCAATGGACCAATTGGCTCTGTGCTCACCAGTTCCGTCCAATCAGGAGGGCAGTCGCTCCGACCATTTCCGGTCTAATGTAATATCTACGAGGTTTTTGTCAAGTGGCGCTAAAATCAACATATACTACGGGTGGCTGGCACTGACAACGTGGGAAACACATTAACGATGTAGGTCATAGAAGTATAACAAGTTCTTATTAAAGTAAATATTTGTTATAACAGAGCCATGCCGCTGATAGAGGCGAGGCTCGCTCACTCACTTGTCTTTTTTGTCGTGCTGTCGCCATCTACTGTACTGTGATGTGTATCATCAGGGTAGATCTACTTTACTGAAGTTAAATTCTAATAGTGAAAAAAAAAATACTATGGAGAGAAAAAAACAATTATATCTTATAATAAAACCCAGTGTCCTTCATGCAATACCCTACCATGCTCTTTATCACCTTAGTTTTACCCCATATTGCATGCAGAATACCAAGTTTGTGTTCTGGAGTATGCTTCTCTGTGCCCCATGTTTCTGTACTCCAGTAACACGTGTGGAACATTTTCAAACAGTCTCTTTTATTCCTACAGATAAAAATCATGTATATCAATATAGGTATATAATAAATCACTAAACGTCTTCTTATATTCCACTTACATTCTGTTTTTTAACCATACTAACAGAGAAGGCACTGTTTACAAGTTGACTTTTTATTCATGTATTTGTTGCACTATTGTCTCTTTATTGAATGGTTAATAGGCTTCACCACATGCACGATTCTGCCTTACCAGCTCCACTCATCAGTTTGAACATCCCACTAATGCTGAGGTAATACAGATCTGGTCTTAAAATGTTTAAGTTCGGTTTATGAAAATAAAAGTAAATGGGTTAAGGCAAACTTCAAACAAGTGTCACTTCAGACATGGTTTTATAAATGAGGACAGATAAGTGTTTCATTGTTTGACTTGGTAACTGCTGATCAAATACATTTTTGGTAAGGTGATTGCTGTATATTGGGCTCGACAAATATAAACAGAAATGAATTGACTATTTGACCCTGCAAATTTAATGAATTAAATGATGTCTCAATGCTAACCTTGGCCTAAAGTAGGTTTTTGACCAAATGTAACCTACTGTTTATATCCAATCATGGACTAAACAGTACCACAGCTTATTTTAGAACTATCCTCTTTAAATATTTGTCCAATTCTGCCTTTAAAACTTTGCAATTTTAATCATGTCTTCAAGATTTGTGAATTACTGAGGTGGTACTTTGTATGACATGTTTAAAGAAAAACAGACATTTTAAATCGATGCAAAATTTAAGTGAATTCTACTATAGTGTATGCCTTATGTAAACCTTTCTCTACCAAATACATTGCATGATTCAACATGATTTAGAGAAAATAATGGGAACATTTCTCCACAATTTATGAACTTGTGTGCTTTAATTTTGGGTTAGTATTGATTGTTCTTTAGTATAGCATTGAGAAAGAACCAAGACTGCTTTTTCTTCATACTTTGCACAAACAACATAGAGACAAATCTCAACAGAAAAGCTCTTTGAGATGGGCTTGTTTAAGGGCATGGATCTGGTCACTTTTCCTAGGTTCGTCCTCTCATCAATTTTTAACAGTAACAGACAGTGTTCCAGTGAACTATATCCGCCAAGTGTTGTCCTGTCAAATTGCTAGCCAAGAAATGTTGACATGTAGGCATGATGATTTAGTTTCACCAAATTGTCCAGACACATGCATGTTCTTTGGCATCAGGAGAAAGCCAGACAGGACCTGCAGAGACTCAGACAGGGCATGCAAGCTTCAGTTTTTCATACTCAGCTGTGAGCAAAAATAAACTCCATGTATAAGCCAATTATTCTTTCTTCGTGCTAGTTAGTGCCAGCTCTAAGTGGAGCCTAGTATATTTGAGGACTGTTAAAGGGGATCTGGGTTATATAAGTTGTTTGGCACTGTACACATCTGTGACAAAAAAGGGAAAGCTTCTTCCTTCTTTCTTACCAATAATGACAAGAAAAGTCATTAATAACACTGTGCAGCTCTCCATTAAACAACCATGTACTGCACTGCTCACACACTTGTAAAAATCTGAACCAAAAACATATAAAAAGTATGGCATATATACTTTTGTGTTCCTCTAGTTTACAACCTGATCAATGTGGCTTGTGCGTCCCTTGACAGGGTCCAACATATCCTCCTTCTGAGTTGTGCTTATTGTCCAGAATAAGATGCAGCAGTCCCAGCTTTTCCCACTTTGCATTGGCAACCATTTTAAATCTTGTCAAGCATCAGACCAAAGATTAAAGGATTGACAATGAAGGCAGATGAGCAACAATCAGGCAAAATATTATGACCGCATACCTAAAATGCACAATTATTATCATGAAACAGTGTCATATACATATAATTTAGCCATTGACAATTTTTTAAAGCATTCAGCCCCAAACATATCTATGATTAAAAAAAAATAGTCCCATTGCTGCTCTATACTGTATGTGCTCCTCCCTAACAGAATGAAGAAGACATCCTTTGTATTATTCACGTGCGCCTTACAGTGGTCATAATATTTCAGCTGGTTGTTGTTTTTTTATTACTGTCTTTAAGAGCTGTACACATAAAACACAGCCACTGAATTCATCCAGCTTTCATTATTTAAGTCCTTGGAGACTGCATCCAATCTCCATATGTGCCATTTATAGCTTATATTTCATTGATTGTTCTTTCTGTAGGCCGGTACTCCTCTCTCCCTTTAGGAGAGGACATGTAAAAGGATTGGGTTTTGCGTTTTAGCCGGGCCCTCTTAGTGGCTAGGGACAGACTGTGCTTGCTGGAGGCGATGATGTCGGAGATGAACTTCTTGCAGTCCACACAGACCTCCATTGAGGCCCAGTCCTCCGTCAGCTCAGAGGGAAGCTCCAGCTCCTCGTGGGACTTCAGCGAGCCATGTTTGGAGAATCTGGATGTATAAGACAATGGGTGTACTGGCCATTATAATGTGAATTGTCAATATGCATATATGAAAGTTTCAGAATATTTAAATACTACTTTACCAGTTCCTGTGCAAACACTAGATCATGAAAGTACTCTTGATATTGCAGAAAATAATACCTATAGATTATATACTACAACGTTTGGTGAAAGTAGTCCTAATTGAGGTTATTAATTGATGGCATTTCACTGCATCCATCACTTTAGCTTTCACATTTTATGATGCTCAACAGCATCTTCTTGTAATATCCCCACTGTCCACTAGAGGTAGTTAAAGCCCAAAGAGACAGTAGATCAGCATGCCTCATAACACTAGACCCAATGTTTTGCCATTTGTTACAGTAATATCCAAATGTAAAGCATTAAACTTGGACTTACTTGGACATAGTTTTTTGTAGGCCATGACGGTGTGGACTGCTGGAGGATTTGTCCCCTTTCTGAGGCTGAGGAGCAGATGCCACAGATGAGGCCTTCCCTGCTGCTTTAAATCTAGCAGCCCTTAGATTTGGAGATGGTGAGGCTTCAGTCACCACTGATGTTGTGGAGGGCCCTGGTGCCACAGAGAGCCCCTGCCCCACTGAGGCCATGGCGGTTAACCTGTCTCGGGGCAGAGTGTTTGTGGAACCAATGGAATAGATGGGCAGGCTAGAGTAGGGCTTGGACGGGAGCCGCATCTGTAAGACAAAATACACTTGATGGAACATATTATTCATAGAACTATAAGAAGGAATACTGGTTTTGAAGTGACTACATTTGCTAATTGTTTATTATGGAAATTTATAGCAGGTACTATAATATGTATTTAAATAGAAGTCACCTTTTTGCAACATTGTGAACAAACAGGTCTGCAAGAGATAAAAACATATGTTACATCATATGTTTTGTAAGTTTACATTTTTATGGAAGTGAAGTAATTAATAACTTACTTTTTGCAAAATTGACAAATGTATGACCAGGTGAAAAAAGAAAATCTCTTCGTCCGACAACAGAAGCAAAGCTGAAAAAGACAAAAATATTCATCTAGATGGTAAAATTATAGCAGCTGATTAATTAACCCTGTAATGTATTTATTTCACCTTTATATACAGGGATAGTTCAAATGAGATTATAAAAAGATTTTTTTATTTAAGTTCTGGACAAAACAGCAGCACAATGCAGCCAGTTTAGTCCTAACATCAATACAACATTTAGATAATACACACCAGCAAAAAATGTTACCTAAAAACAGTTACAAAAAATCTGAATTGTGTTCTATTCACTAATCTATTCTGAATCTGTATCTTTATTATGCCTATACCGTTTTCATTTGTAACCACTATTTTCTACATTATTTCTCTTGTCTATTATTTAAAAAATGTAACTTTAATTGTAATATGTATATATTCACCTTGCCCTTCTTGAGAGCCGTGTAGATGTCTTTGTACTGCTGAAACTTCTCCAGCTCAGCTTTGACCAAAACCTGTCGAATGTGCATCACCTCGTCCACAGTGAGAGACAGGCACTCCACTGGAAAACAAAACTCCTCCTGTGCAACCAGATAACAGTGCATATGTAAAGACACAATTTGCAGCAGGTATTTCCAAACTGTTTTCTGTCTATCTAATCCACATGTATAGGCCCTGTTGGTGGGCAAATGGTGTGGTTGCCACCATATTATTAATGTTTTCAACCAAAGCATTTTCTCGGTTAAGTTATTAAGCTGATGTCTTATTCGTCATTAAAATGCC
Source organism: Periophthalmus magnuspinnatus (assembly GCF_009829125.3). Lineage (NCBI taxonomy): Eukaryota > Metazoa > Chordata > Actinopteri > Gobiiformes > Gobiidae > Periophthalmus > Periophthalmus magnuspinnatus. Next base: position 18,190,105 of record NC_047141.1, on the reverse strand, counting down.
ATGGAGCCACTGATTGCTTGTTACATAATTAGGTAAATGAACAAACTATAATGGAGTTTACGAAATGATGACTCAGTTAAAATGGACCAAAAGAAGGAAGCAAAAGTGTCTTGTTATTGATCCAAAGACGAGCAAACCTTAACAGTCTTAAATTGACTGGTGTAAAAGTCCAAACACAGAGTAAAAAGTGCTTTGAGCAGCTGCATTACAAAGGCCTCAACAGGAAAAGAGCTCCACAGACACACAAGGATGCCAACCTGAACAAGAGGGATTTTATTAAGTGATAAATAAGTAATATACAGAGAATCTAACTTGTTTTTTTTGTTTATTGTTGCAGTTGAATTAATCATAGAATGTATTATGTTCATATTATTTTTTAGTAGTTACACCTAAGTAATAAAAGTTATATCCTTGATACTAATTGAAGTAAAATGTCTATAAAATGTTTAAATGTTTCTCTGACCAGAGACTTGGAGCTCTGTCTGGAGGGGGGCTGGAACAGTTTGACGTTGGTGGGTGTTTCTTTTTCTATGGAGTGCCTTCTCTGAGGTGTCTTGCGTCTCTCAGGCTGAGGAGTGGATGAAATCGGCAAGAACATGGGGGGGGCTGTGGGCAAATAAAACAGAATCAGAAAGAAAATAAATCAACCAACCATTGGCATCAGAAACTTATCCGGTCAGTCAGTGCTTTCAGTACTGCCCTCTGGTGGTCAGTAGGGATGAAATAAAACAAAAGTTACAAATGTAACTACGGTTCTATGAATCCCTGATGAAAGCCAGATAATTTCTGTCACTCAGAATCCTTGCATTCCCACAAGAAAAATCTGCAGGAACAAAGCCTCGGATGACTAGGCTATACAGCCTCTGACTGGCCGTCCAAGTGTCACAGTGTGATGTTGTTGGTATTGATACTTGATCTGTGAATGTACGAGGGGAATCATTCAGTGGTTCCAGCACCACCCTCTGGTGGTTATTCGGGATTCATAGAACCATAGTTACATCTGCAGCTTTTCGTTTTGAACTTAGTATACCAACCTACCAAAGCAGGCCAAAAACAGTAAAATACATTTTACTGATCTCAAGATAAAGGACTCACTTTTTTTGCTGATAACTGATTCTGGTGATGTATCATCCATCATTGATGTGGCCACACTCGAGCTGCTCGCTGATGTCCGTAAAAACATGTCATCCTAAATATATCAAAAGTATGAGAAAACATTCATTTTATCTGTGCACCTAAAGATGGTGCTGTATAGAATATAATAATTACTATGCAGATTTGATTTAGGACCCCATTCTATTTCTTTTTACCATCATTCATGTTTTTTGTGTTTTTTAACAAAATAATAACACATTATTAATTTTATAATAATTACACTGTTGGATTAATCTCAGAAACATACCTGCACTACCAAAATCTAACTTACATCTGAATCTGAACTGTCAAGTTCTGACAGACAGGGGGCCTTGAGCAGCCTCTTCCTCTGAGGGGCTGACTGGGATCCTGGGGCCTCGATCTTCAGATTGCCCTCTGCTGCACCGGCCCCATTCAGCAGTGACAGAGTACTGGACACCCTCCTACCCATGTAGGGACTGAACTCGTCTACACAAAGGCATAAAACAAGCAGAAATCAGTCATCCAGACCAATCAAAGACTTGGAAATGAATCCCAAAACTCAGACAAAGAAAAAAAAAGACTGTATATGTTGGCTATAATCACATTTGTTAAATAATTTGAACAAAATCTTTATTTGCGTAGTTGTCCAGATTCACTTCTTAGGCCTAGAAAATCAAAATATATGTTGATGTATTTTAATAGCTATAAGCATTTAATGAAATGTTGCTAGGAATCCCTGATAAATGTCTGAGTTTTGATATGCATCCCATGGTAAAAGGCTGAGGGTGATTTTAGTTGGTTTGAAAGAAGCCAAAAGAGCAGGGGTTTCCACACAGAGCATGAATGTTTTGTTGATAAAATATTTAGAACCATATGAGTTGATTATGAGTCGATTACGAGCTCTTTATACTGATCATCCGAACCAAACAATTGTCTATCTTTTGAGAACACTTGCTTATGGGGCAAAGGTCTTGAATGCAGCAACATCCTGGAAGTTTATTGAGGTTATTGAAGAAAGAAATTGGGATGTTATGGGAAATTGTAGAAGAAGAAAAAAGCAAAGCCAATAAGAAAATATTTCCCTTTCAGACAAATGTCTTAGGACTGGCATAAAGCAAATATTGACTGACTAGTGATCACTTGTGAATAAATTGAATATTGAGGGAAATTTGCAACCATTAACAATGTTTTCTTAACCAATGCACTCTTGTCTTTGTACCAAATACCAATTATTTCTATTGTATACACCTACATTCAGATAGATACATTAGTTGACAGCCGAGGAAGTTGCAATTGGTTGTTGGGTTATGGGGGGATCAAGGACATTTTTATACGCATACTTTACCTAGTCCTGTACGAAACAAGTCCTGGGGCATACTGCGAGTTTTGCCAAAACCTAAAATGGGACACCTTTTCATTACAAATAAAGTTTCATTTTATTGCCGATGATAATTCACCTTGTAGACCACACGTAGTCACTATTACTTTCATCATACAAACATGTAATTTCCTCCAAACAGTTGAAGTTGGTGTTCCCAAACTGGTAAATCTAATTCATTCTAAAAATGAAGGAAGGACCTGTATGATTGTGAGGTGATAAAGCATGTGCAATGGTGGGAGACATTGGCTGCATCAGGGTAAAGCATTTACCATTAACAAGGCTGCAGTAATAATTGGGACTTTTACAGCTTGAAAAATGTCAAACCTGTCTCATTATATTCCTCTCACGCAAGAAAACCATTTGTGACGGCAGTAAAGTTTGAGAGACTTAAACAGTTTTTGGCTACAGAGAGCCTCATTCAATCTGATTCTTCAGAGTCACTGTGGAGCATAAAGGACTCTTTTGTGTAAAATCGGGAGAACATTTTCTGTTTACAGTCTTCATTTAGTGGAAATATTAAATGTTGTCAATTAGGTTTTTGCTGCACATTATTTTAAATGAAGGTGATCCAAAAGCTGCTTACCAATTTTCATAAATGCTAAGGTACGTGTAACACCTATTACTTAAACTTACTTACTCCAATACAATAAACTAAATTTGATTCTCTGCCAGCTCCTTCTGCTCATAGACCAGTGTCCCAAACCATTACATGATGTCCCAACAACAAACAGCAAAGCATGAAATGATCACATGTACATACTTAAAACAGTTGCATATGCGTATGTTAGTTTGAGGACACACATGTAACATAAATAAACAAAGAAGCCAGGTAAGCAGCAGGTGAGACTTTACCTGACGCATCAAAACTGACAGACATGCTAAGTGGCCGAATTACTGTAAAGAGAAACAGTCATGGCATCGCACATTGTTATTTAAGGAGAGTGACTTACTGAATAGGGTTAATAGACAAATAGCAGTAGTTTGTCAGCAGTTGCATGTATTACACAGTTTGTTAGCTGAATTACAGACACTTAGCATTATTATTTGTAGCTTTCACTATATTGCAAACAATATAGGAAATAAAATAATAAGAGGCAGTACTAGCAACAGAAATATTAAAGACGACATACGCTTTGTAAGCAAATTATAAGAAAAAACAATAAAAATACAGCTGGTTGTTTTTTAGGTTAAGGTGCAATTGTCAACAGTGACATGGGCTGAATGATTATAAAAAAAAAAAAAATCTGCAAGCAATTTCTCAGATCAACACAGCAATAGGAATCAATTTCTGGTACATTTTTCAGTTCACAGTGCACATAATACACATGTAAAAAAGAGCTGTAATATTTAAGAGAACAGTGACATATTAATAAACTGAGGTCAAAGAGGTTTAAACCAGAGCTTAGCAGGTTAAATAGCATATTCTGTTTCAACAAAATACTCAAAAAAACATATGCTTGTCATTTTCTAATTGAAACCTTTCAGTGTACCATTTTTTTGTATTTGATTAAAAATTTAGCCCATCAATATTTTGTGTATATGTAGGGAGTGAATACTATAAATAGAAAGTTTTGAGTCTTACCTAGCCTGCCTTTGCGGACCATATCTGGTGACACAGGCCTCAGTTTCCTCTCAGACTTGATCTCCTCCAGGATTCGCTCATGAAGTGTGGGAGGAGGCTGCTCTGGGGGTTTCAACTTACGCGCCGAGACCTGCCATAGTAATAATGATAATGAAAGGAATTTATAAATTCAACCATGCTGGAACTTTACAACTTGAGGTTTGGAGCTGTGACCCAACAAACAGAATCGCACAGACCCCACAAACATGAGGAGTGCCATGACAGATAATTGCTTAAGAGAAAATATGGATAAAAATCCTCTAGTGTACAGCCAGCCTTAAAGGTGTTCTTTGTACTCACAGGATTCAGAGGAGGTCTAGATCTGATGAACTCCAGAATGACTTCATGGGCACTTTTCTTCAATCTGGGAGGAATGTCCCCATTCACCTAGATAGAAAAGTATAAAAATGTATCAAACAGCAACAAAGGCAATAAATCAGAAACATAAGTAAGCTATGCCACATCCAGTGTCCAATGTCGATAGTTTTATTTAATTTTATTTATTTTATATAGCCCATCATTTGCTTTACAGGATTTTACATAAGAAAAACAATGAAACTGACCATGACTTTGCGCAATTTATATCTTTTGGAGCGGATGTCGTCCATTAACATCTCATAGGGGGTAAGTTGGTACTCAATGGGCAGAGGGTTGTACTGGCGCTCCTGCACTTTCTTTAGCTTCACCCCATCACGAAGGTTCCGCATCACCTGCACCCAGCAATGCGCCTGGGACACACCAAGAGAAGATCACTTTTTATACATTTATGTCTCTAGTCTGTGTTTGTGAGTGTTGTATTAAAAAAACCTACAAAGTGCCCTGGCATGACACTGCGATGACTATTTGCCAATGCTGAAAATTTCTTTATGAACATACCCAGTCAGCGTTTTGTAGTTCATTGAGCTCTTGGCCAGGCTCCTCCGAGGAATCTTCCTCCATTTTACGCAGATTCTGGTTTAAACAACAAAAACATAAAAGCATAAGAGAAGAAACCTAGATTGTTTGTCATACTAATAATTTAACCAAAACTATTGTGCAGTAATAGTTCTGTTCTGTTCATATGCTGCACTGTCACTCTTACTGTACATAATAGCCTATTTTTTATTAGAGTGTATTTTTAGTTTATTTTTTAAGTCTGTTTTTAAATTATTTTAAGCTATTATCTATTATCTTGTTTTATTGAATGTTACCATTTTCTTGCTGTTCTTGAACTGTGCGGTGCAATACTGGAATTTCCCCACTGTGGGACTAATAAAGGCATATCTTATCTTATCTTATCTTAGTTGTCAAAAAAGAACAACCTTGGTATATTCCAAATTACCGGTAAATGCAAACTCATCTTCCTCTACATAACACTTTAGAAAAAGCAGAGAGAGGCAGACACAAATATGAAAGAGGCTGTAGCACTAAAAATATGTATTAAAATTTCCCAAATGATGTCCCAAATACACAGTCTTGCAAACAGTATAGCTCATTTTCATTTTGAGTTAAATAGCAGTCTCAGTCTCACACTCTTGTTTGATGCTAATCTCATAATATCACCACAACTAGTCCTGTCATGATGACAGAGATATTGAGATATTGCTACAGAGATATACTGTGATAAACAATCATATTAAAACAGTTGTATGCCACTGTAAATCCCAGTATATATATATATATATATATATATATATATATATATATATATATATATATATATATATATATATATATATATATATATATATATATATATATATATATATATATATATATATATATATATATATATATATATATATATAAATTGATAGTATCATTAAGAGGCATGAGCTACAACAATTGAATAGCAGAATGGAGCAGTAATTGGCCATAGAAGTTAATTTTTCAACTCTTTGCAGCTCAAATATTTTCATATTACAACAAAAATAAAAATCTAACCGTTATTGGAAAGAAAATGCACAGATGATAAAAATACTGTTCCAGCTAACATTTATTAAACGATAAGTCGATATGGTAATTACTATAACAGGCCTAGCTACAACATGCACATCATCATTAGTAAATAATGAAAAGTTGTTCCCTATAAGAGCAGGATGAGCTAATTCATGTGGCATTATCTGACATAATATGAATGCAACAAATTGCATCAAGCCCTAGTCAATAAATAAATATATATATAAATATATAAATATATAAATATATAAATATATATATATATATATATATATATATATATATATATATATATATATATATATATATATATATATATATATATATATATATATATATATATATATTAGCATGTACAATACTACTAGAAGTAGAAGATCTCATAGAGTTCATATTATCTCATTATGCTATTAGTGTGAGTGACAAATCATGTAGTCCCATCAGAGCACACATTTGCATTTCTAAAGGGTCCTGGGGTTGTTTTAGTAACGAGGAGTGAATCTTAATTAAACCAAGAGCAAACAAAACCTAAATGCTCATGTCTGTAACTAGGACACTGCTCTGCTTGCCTGTCCTTGTCTGCCACTCTTGTTGCAGAGATAGCTGAAGCCTATAGTTGTTTCCGTGAATGATGAATGATTCAGCTGTTTTTTATTGCATTTCGTTCAGCAGGAGGTGACTTTGTGGAGACACAAAAAGAGCATTTGGCAGCAAATGTGGGGTTGTTGGGAACAGCTATAATGCTTACAGATAATACAGAGAAAAGCGGCAAGAACTTAAAGTATGAGAAAACACAGCAGACATATATGTATTATGTAGAGCCAGAAGTCTCTTACAACAGATAAACAGAAAGGTTTGAACTGACCATGGACTGGCACTATCTTGCAATGGTAAAGTCTAGACTGTGGTCTTAACTCAAACTAATTATTTTTGCTTGTTCCAGGCTAAATAAAGTATTTTGCAGTATACTGTGTCAGGGGGTTACTCATTCTAATTCTGCCAAGAAATAGCCAAGAAAACCTTAATTTTCAGTTCAACAATTCTGACCATTAGCATTTTAACAAACAGTAAAACAAGACCATTACTTTTATTTGTCATATATAAACATAGGCCAAATAAACATAAGCTCAATGGTGGAAGTAATTTAATCTACTATTATGCAACATTCAGGGTCTTTCAGGCTGTTTTGTAGTTCAAAGAGCTGTACTCATTCCCATGTTTTCTTTTTTCTAAGACCACCTTTTCAGCTTTCTCCACTCTGCAATAAGAGCCTTTCCTGAGTTATGCAACCATCCAAATCCCCTCCATTCATTCAGACACAGTAAAAAGGGCAGAGTAGAAATGGCACATAGAAACCCTGAGGTAACACTGGCATTTTCCACAGCTGAGCCCTCCTTCATCTCACTGATGGCTGTTCATAACTACTTTTACAAAACTGGGCAGTACATCTTGGACAATTGTCTGTAAATTGCAAGGCTGATATACGCATTTACTATCACATTACAGTAATAGACCAGAGTGCAAGTCTACAGAAATCACCATCTGTATCATCATTTTTCCACCATTAAAGTGTTCAGAACAGCTCGTTATGCACACCATATACACACACTAGAACTGTACAGAGACCAGGACTCTATATCGAGTAATGAATTCAAATGTGGATATACTTAGTGGTCAAGATATACTGTCACAAGACCAAGTAAAAATTCCTTGTTACTGATGTTTGAATTCCTGCTTTGAGAGTAGATATTTCCGCAAAGGATCAGCTGATCGCACCACTGTCTGCAGGCTACAGCTTTCTAAAAAAGTGTGAGTGCTATTAGAAGCTCAGTTAACACATTTAAGAAGCACATTTTGTATACGTTTATAATGATTGCTGAACATACAAAAAATTTTAACTTTTTGGATTTATCTAACGTGTTTTAAACCTTTATACTGCATCTTTTCATTTGTGGCTGAATGTGTTGTCCTAATTTACTGCTAATCAAACTTCAACAATCCTTCAAGTCAGTATGAAAACAACATTAAATAAAGTTTGATAAATGTAACTTACTTCTTTGGCACTTTTGATCTTCTCCAAAAATGTACGCAATTCCCTTGTTTCAGTGTAAAGCGCCCTGCACACAGCCTGGTAGTGACAGGAGGCATCTGACAAGCTGGGCAGGTGAGCAGAACACAACTAAAGGAATACAAATGCATATTTGCATTAGATTATGCATTAGGGTTCTAGACATGTAAACCACAGTGCACAGGGCTATAAATATCTATGTATCTATATTATGTATCCTAAGAGGCCTAGAATGGTTAGTTGTACAGTAAAATCTGTGCATTGTTGGTGTGAATGGCATGTAAGCATACAGTATATCCCCTTTTTTTAGTTGCACAGTACAGTAGGGCAGGGGTTTGCAGTGAGTGGACTCAGGGCATGAACATAGATGGCAGTTTAAAGAGACAGGAGCCCGTGTCAACAGAAGATCGGATACAGCTCTCCAGAGAATAATGTGTGTGTGTGTGTGTGTGCGTGCGTGCGTGCGTATATGAGGGGGTTATGTAAACAGTATAGAAGCATGTGAGGCAGGACAGTGAATCTCTGCTACATTAAACAACACAGAGAGCAGCCAGGAAAGAGGATGTGGTTGCAATTTCACTGTTACCAGCATGATTTTTTTTTTTTAAATCTGACTATGAAAAACAGAATAACAAAGGGACGCACGTAGAATAAACCCTACATCCTTTAGTGAGAAGAAATAGTGTTTAAAGCTATACTATATAACTTTTCTGCAGGAGAAAACACCATCTTAACTGTAGACATGAAGATATTATTGCATTGCCTGGGATGTTCTATAGTATGGTATTAAACTCATCTACACTATTCATGGAAACAAGCAGGTGACACCAAGTTACAGGCCAGATCTGTGAACTGGCATCCCTGTTCACATTAAGAATGCCTGTTTTATTCTGAGCCATAAAAACATCTTTAATTGAATAAATGCAAGATATGCAAAGCAATTAAATCTCTATGGATGGAGACAGATGGTGGGCCCATCACTAGAAACGTTTCATAGTGCACCTTTAATGTAAGAAACAACACATGTACCTTGAGTATGTCTCTGTATCCATGGACACAGTAAACCCCCTCAGAGCCTTCCTCTCCCTCGTCCTCTTCCTCTGTCGCCTCATATCCTTCATCAGGACAGGGGTCAGAGTCGGCCATGTTGGTCATGAGGTCGATGAGCTGTTCCAGAGGTGGGCTCAGCTCTCGCTCTTCATTCTCCTTCAGACCAAAGTCCAGTGCTTTGTAGATCATGATCCCCAGAGACTCAATCGCCTATAAAAGACACAAACTATGTTAAATGTCCCAAACACAATTTACTTCAAAGATCATATTTAGTGTATGCCCAGTGTGTTCAGGTAATTCACTGTCCATTCAAATGAAAAGAGATCCTTCAATCGAAATGTGTGGCATTCAGGCAAACAGCCAGCCATATATTAAAATTGTTAGTTATACAGCATATTGCCCAAAGTGTTTTGTTTTTATTTTCCATGTATCAAGACAGTATGGCAGAAGTAAAACATAACAAGTAAAACAAATGGTCTTAACAAAACTGTTCTAATGCTCATTCACATTTCTAATCAAAATATATCCTTCACGACACGGTGACAGTCTCATTTCTCCAGCCAATGACAGTAAAGCTGACTTGTGCCTGATTTTGTGCTGTGTTGTCTGTTCGTGATGATGACTACTGCTACACTTCACAGCTCACACATCTCTTCACTTAATCTGTCCATTTAGTCTTTCTGCTCCAGCGCTCTAAGGCCTGGGAACCATCTGAGCGTCTGGGTTTTCAAAGGCTAATAGCAGCATGTTTTGCACCTAATGATTCATTCAGACTTACATAAGAGTGTGAAGAATCTATCTATCTATTTATGTTTTTTATTGCAGTGGTCAATAGAGGCTATTTTCTGCATTTTTCTATAATTGATGACAACAAAGTAAAGCGTGGGTCATGATCACATCACATTATCTTTCTTACACTGCATATATAACTAATCTGAGATAAATGTTTATTCACTGAAAAAATAGTGTACATACAACTGAAACATGATGTGTCCAATGTGTTAATGGTATGATCCAATCTATTCATTCTGAAAGTGTGCATGAGTTTCTGGCGTCATATATCAATGAGTGCTCAGACAAAGAGGTCCCCTCAGCCATATCCCCCTCAAAACCCCACTACTAGTATCATGGGGGAGGACATCTCTTCACATGACCCCTCCACCACTTTCTCCAGATTTGAATCGATATACCCCTTGGTCCCATGTGACAGTATTTCTCTTGATAGTGCACATTTGACTGCCTGCATTCCCTATGCGACATTATGCAGCTGAGACTGTGTCTATAATTGCTTTGCTCGCCCATTTCCTCACATCTTTTGTCTCTTGACTGTCTGCCTCTCATTATACCAGTCATGCTCACCGATCCAATTCAGTTTTATCCAACCATACATCTCATAATCTTTGGTAAATGTGCCGTTGTGCTTCTAAATTATATTTATGTATGTTGGTACATCCCACTATAGTCCACTAACTAATAAGTTAGATGTTATTAAAATTTGTAGGATCAAAATTGTCTACACTCAGGCCCTGTTCTGACCCTGTAACTCAGATTTTATGCACTGTGCATCATCAATGGTTTCTTCATAATACATTTTTGTCTTTAAGGAAATGCTTAAGTATTTGTTCATGGGAAAGCAGACGTTGAACATATTACATTCTGAAAGGTAAGAACAGGGAATATCCATCCAATTTGTTACAAAAGCAAAGTATGAAAAATGACGTTTGGCAATTACATACCAGTTTCATCTGTTGTTTAAGAGTAAAACAGACGACTACAAACAGAAGACTAACAGAAAATATTAAACACCAAAGTGTGGTCACCAGCAGACGCACTGTACTGTTAGATTTCATAAGTAGACATAAAAGGTCATTACAAACAATAGCAACAAAACCTGATGCTCGTGGGAAGATATGCTATATGTCTAAAGATATAATGGAAATAAAGTGTGGTGTTTGGTGTCTATGAGGAGTTTTAAGGAATATATCAAGATAAATTAATAACAGGCCATTAAAACACGTGTGAGAAGGTTACTCAAAGAACAGCATCAAAAATAGAAAAGACTTGATCTATTACCTGAATTTCATAGCTCACTGGTGTCACACTTGATTTTAGACTAGGTTAAAATGGTCTATTCTTTACTTTGTTTCCTACTGCTAGCGATATGGTCTGGCATAGCTTATAAGTTTATATGTTTATCTTTAAACTGTCAACAGTCATTATCCATTAGCTGATGGGAAAATGTTGTGAAACTAATAAGATTTAGTTAACACAGTTTTATGCCTATATAATATATGATGAAAGATATGATAAACAACCTATACCTGTTCTTAAAGTTCTATTAATTTGTTTAAACCATAAATAAATGTTTCTGTGTGATATTCAAGTTAATTCACAATTCACAAAAATATCTGTATTGAAGTATTTTTGCTGCCAGATTGTCAAGTCCACCAGAAACATATGAATCAGTGAGTAACTGATTCATTCTCTGTCTTATATTGTGACTGGATCCACTGTGTCACTGTCGCCATTTCTTTGTTTCAAAAGGACTTTTAGGAAGGTTGCTTACTAAATGGTAAAAAATCCAGCTGGGTCTAGTCCTTTCCTGGACTTCAAAGTCTTAAGGTAACAGGAGAAGCAAACTCATGCAGCCATGAAACTGATGAAGGAATGTGATTAAAACATAATTTACATGCACCAGAGACAGCTTCAAGCTCAAACTGTGCTAATGACAACCATCGCTTATTACTCATTTTTTAATTAAGAATCTCTATCTACAAAATTTAAATTATGCACAACTTTTTTGTACTGCTGCAGCAGTTGTAAATAGGGTTGTCACAATAAAACTTTTTGAAGTCTGACTCATTACTATAACATAAGTGACTTTATGACTTTCGGCACCTACAGTTTTATCATACTATGCTATTCACACACACACACACACCCACACACACACACACACACACACACCTATATTTATTTATATATTTATATTTACATATATTTCAGATCTAAAATATAGGTAAAAACTATAAATATTAAGGTCTAAAAATGTATTATTTGGGAAGAAATTGACAACTTCCACCTTTTGCGATACTGTTTTTAGCTCTGGTGCTTTAATAAATCTTAAGGCCGTGCTCAGATGAACTTGACTCATTGGTGGGGAAGAAAACAGCATCATCTGACTCTCCTGACCGCATCATTTCTTTTCACACTTCTTCAAAACAAAGTGGATTTAATTTGTCAGCCCTGAGCCCACACATGTTTCTTGCTGTTCACTAATTTATGGCTAATTCCACGCCAAATATTTCCCGCAATCTTCATGCTGCTAAACTCAAGAATCAAAGGGAGTGCAATGAAAGCTGCTTAAGAGGGATTTGTCTATGGAGTTTCACATTCCCAAAGTCTACACCAAAGTAACTGTCCATCTGTTATCACAGTTCTATTTAACAGCAATCTGCTAACACAAACCCCACAAAACTTCTGCTAATAAAGACCAAGCCAAAATAAGAAAGTTTAAAGGTACTAAAATATTTTTTATGTATTTCTAAAGTTGAAAGATATTTGTTTGCTTGCAGTCATTTATTTAGTCTAGCTAAGTGTTACTTTGTAACGCTATTAGTTAAAGCAGTGATAGTGACAACCAGGCAGGAGACAATGCTGCTTAGCCCTTTAATTATGTCGTCAGATGAGAGTTCGTACTGCGCAACATTTAAACAGAGTTAATGACCAGGAGGAAACCAACTGAGGTCTAGAGCTGTGAAAGCCAGAGGCTACAAACAATATTGGACTAAATACACTCAACATAACATTATTTTTCCACATACTGTCTGGTTTACGTTTTGTCCAAACTATATATGTGTGTGTGTGTATATATATATATATATATATATATATATATATATATATATATATATATATATATATATATATATATATATATATATATATATATATATATATATATATATATATATATATATATATATAAACTTAAATTAACTTAATTCAGTTTTTGGTAAACCACAGCAGTCATATATTACAACAAAATTAGCTACAGTGGATCAACGCTAATCCTGCAGCTACTAATCTCATGTCATGTGAGTTACAAATACACCCTTCCCAAAACTAATTTGCTGGTGTAAAAACTTAAACAGAAATTCATTCTAATCCTTTCTCATATTATTAGAATAAATCTGAAACACAATTGCTATCTTGTCATATGTATTTATTTTCAGGTTTGCTATGTTTTAATACATTGATTTCACTTTGTTTACAACAGAAATCAATTCGGACAAAGTTATGTTTCATTTTAACCAGACCAGCAATTATTTTTAAATATCCAGGTAAACCTTAACAAACTATTTTGCGCCCTCACGTATTGACTGAGTCACAATAAATAAAAGCAAAATTACTCACCTCCGCTGTTGTGCAAGGGCTGAATTTACCTACAGAGAAACAGAAAACAGTATTTTAAGGTCAGTACATGCATTCAGTACAAACATTACGATGATTTGAAGCACTGTCCTGCAACTTTACACAGGTAATTATTTGGTCAGCCTGATTATCTTTCTGATGAGGACCTTATAAAATTAATTAGGCATGTCTTTATCACATAGGGGTGGGGGATACTGACAAAAAGAAATAGCTTAATACTGAATTATCTTGATATCTTGATAATGATATTCAGGCAATATTTTAACAATGCATCAGGACTGTGTTAAAATGTACCTGTTAATCGCACAAAACATACCTGGACCAGAGAACTCATCACAGAGATTTACACTTGTTTGGAAGATTACACTGGATGTTTCTGTCTCTTTTTGACGTGATTTTAATTTTAATTATAGATCAGGTATACTTGATATTTTCATTCTGCATAGCTCTAAAACAACAATTGTGATAATACTGTATACATTTTTTGATATATTTCCCACCTTTGATCACATGTTATTGTATATTTAATATATTTGTTTCATATACAAACTACGTGTTACAATATTTTTCAGCTCTGTTTAGAAATCAGGAAACTGGAACCTTGGCAATAGAAGTATCAACAATATAAACATGTGATAAATGACGACAAGTGAAACGAAAGCCCTGACTTCAACAAAGGAGCGGACACATATCTCCAGGCAGTGTCTACGAATGCCTTCACTCTTTACAACAAAAACAGCTGACCCAATTAACAAATGAGCTTTTGTAGCAACATAAATGCTTTGACATCACTGCATGACCTGGGCTTGCATCAGTACATTTTAATGACACGTAACCGCAATGTGTTCCATAATGTCAAACCACAGGAAAATTAATTTGTAACTGTCTGGGTAAGACATAAACCGAGAGAGTAAAATAAATCAAGGGTTTAAGAAAATAGTGTAACTATGACTGAATACAATATTTACAGTCTGCTAATTGCAAGTCAGTGTTTAAAATCATAATTTATTACTACTTTTTGGGTTTATCTTGTGTAGAATACTACACTGCTATGGCGATTCCTGCAGTTCTAACTTCAGCATCCTTCTCCCTATATTCATTCTTTCCCCCCTGTCCAAGCCATCACAATCTGGTCTAACATGAATTTAAAATTTCAATATGTCCTCTGTCTGCCTATCAATGTATGACCAGTGGCAACCACAATTTAGTACTAGTTCAAAAAGATTAAATACTATTACAAAACTCTGACATATTTAAACATTTAAACTGATAACTGACAACCAAAAACTACTCCACTGCTACATTGCTGCTTTCTCCCTCACATTTTTTCATATCCAGCAATGTCCATCATGCTTTCCTTCTATAGTGTATTGGTACTAAGTTCCTTCCACATTCTCTTTTTCTTATTTCAGTATTTTGCTTTATGATTTACATTTACATTTCTTGCGTTATTTATCTATAGGGTTGAAAATGAAAAAGTCACCCCTTTAGTCTCCAGTGGTAGCATCCATGCATCTAAAAATAGCTCATTCATTCAAGACATACACTGTGTAAGCAACCAGCCAATACCAGCGTCATCATCACAGCTGTGCTCCATCAATGTGATTTTACAGGCTGATTAAACAGAACAATCAGTCAGTTTATTGGATATGACTCTGAGTCTGCAGCACCTGAGGTTGCATGTTGCTGTGTATAAATACATGTCTCTGAGGCCCTTAGGTAGTCCATTACAGACAAGTGAAGATGGATGAGAAGTGCATGGATATCTTGGCTGCAAATGTGATCACTGCAACCCATTAGATTTACACATTGTAACTAATGAATCCGGTTTATTAAATACATGTCTGTGTTATAGCAGCATAGCTGTGCTGGGATTTGTTGTTGTCTATTAGCAAGACAATATAGATAAGGGCAGATTTTGCGTGTATATCATAGTCGATTGTGTGAACTGAGTGTGTATTAATGGAAAAAAGGGACTTATACACTAGTAAAAGATAGGCTATGTGTTAAAAAGCTTGCAACAACAACAAAAAAATCTTTCAAGCTGTAAAGAACTGGACTATGGTTCGAATGTGTTATATGTAGCAACGGCAGTGGCGGATCGTGGCCTTGAGACCTGGGCCAGCTGTGCTTATTTACAGATATAACTATCTGTAGGCCTACAGTCAGATGTCAAAGTGACTAAAGATAGGCTCTCAGCCCGTGTGCTCACCTGTGGAGCTGCGTAGGAGTAGGCGGGGCTGAGCCAAAGCGGTTTGATGCATGTAGAACATGCGCAGTGCTGATACTCTACAATATTTAGTGCTTTTTTTGACTACCTTACTGCTTAAACGCATAAAATACCCATCACACAAATACCCATGCACCAACTGATTGACACGACCACATGAGTGCACACACCGAGTCAGAATGTGCAAGCACATCACCCTCAATGGAGGTCAACAGTCCCGTCTACTTCGAAGTCCACTGCTGTAAAATTTTCCATTCATTTTTCCCAGACATTTCGAAAACTTAAATATTAAGAGTTTAAAACAGGGGTGTCCAAACTAAGGCCCGGGGGCCAAATGCGGCCCTCAGACCAATTTTTATCGGTCCCCAAGCCTCCTGCTGAACTGGCCCTTATGATTCATAAGCAGTACTTTTAACAGCAAATTAAACTATTTCTACCACTATGACCTCAAACATCACATTGCATTGTAATAGAGACCTAAAATTAATGTATTTCAAGACTTATTAATATGCAGTGGCTCCGTCAAAGCTGCATTTAAAGAACCGCGCTGCATTGATCACTGGTCTGTGGCCCTCCGCTTCGAATATGTTTTGAGATGTGGCCCTCGATAAAAAAAGTTTGGGCACCTCTGGTTTAAAGGTATTGTAGAGGCTAACCAGCTACATGCTAATTAATATCCATAATGTGGTTGCAAGATTCAGTGAAATAATCATCATAGTTAATAAAGTTTCAGAAGCAGATAGATTTGACATAAAATTATAGTTCTTGTGGTTATTAGTTAATACGTAGCTGAGCAAGCTTTCAGACTAATTTTTTTTTTTTTTCAGAAAGTCTGTGATAATACCGTATGATAATACCAGCGCCTCAGTCACTGCTACAGTCTTGAATGGATGAGTACTTTCACACGTGTTGGCTACATGTCGCCATCCAATTTGTAATACAACCATGGAAGTATAAATCCATGAATCTAACGGTTCATTCATTCTGTGTTCTGTGAGATCCGTAACAGTAAAATCTTGACTAGTAGCCTGGTTGTTTTAGACGCTGTTTTATAACTAACTTGGGTAACAAACATAAACTGCTCCTCCTCCTCCTGAAAAATAATTTGTCCAAAAAATAGTCCAAATTAAAGCATATACATTTTTTTTCTTTCAAACTCTGTCAAAAGTGAAACCATACATCGCTAGAGCAATAGTCACTCAGGCAAACAAACAATCTGGCGCCAACTGTTGGCCTCTCCATATATGTTTTTGCTGAAATGTTAGGGCCAGCAGTGAAGGCCCTACTGGCCCTGAGGGTACACTACTGTTAGGTGTACTTACAGATGGCAGACATACTCGGACTACTTTAATAGAAGTACTGATTGTTTCTTTATAGAAAAAATGTGCAGAGGGAAGCAATTTGGGCAATTGTGGACTTGTAAGACACCTGAACTTTTCTCTAAACTGAATTTAACTAGTTTGATTTTACCACTTCCGCTGTTGTGACGCTTCAACCAATCAATGTGAAGTCTTCCTTTGAATGTTCAGATCATTGGTTTGATGTGTAGAACTCAATTCAAAGAGCTACAGATATCAGTCTGGCGAGAGCCAGGTTAAATCAAAGCTATGATCCATAATAAAGGACTAATAGTTCATTGGCTGCACTTGCATCCATCTCTTCAATTCCCAAGTGATAAATCTGTTAATATGAAACTATGATTAGCCAGTAAAGCTGAAACAGGTCTGTGATAAATAAAAACATAAATATCACACATAATATTGTTACTTTTCATTCATTGCCCTCCATAAAACTCCTAGCCCAATCAGAATCTGAAGATGGATCTCCATGATGTACCTTCACTCATGGAGATGACTGAAGGTACGTGCATTGAAAAATAATAACCTAGTTGTAAGACACTATATACACTGTGACAAAAACAGCAGCAGGGGAGGAGTGGGGGTGGCACAGAAGGAGCACACAGCTCTTTGTTTATGGTCAAGTGTAATGTAGCAGTCTAAAAGCAGGTTAAACAATATTCCATATTGCATAATTTTGATCATGTAGATATAGATATTATGGCATTTAGCTAAAAATGATTTAAAAAGTAGGGCTATGGCATCAATTTCTCTCATGCTCGGGTAAAGGCTTGCAATAAGATGACTGGACATCCAAACAGTAGCCTACCTCAATTATAGGCTCAATGAATAGGCTTCTTCTAAGTGGACTAAAAATCACTTGGCCTACCTCAACTTTAATCTTATACCAACTGTGCGCCTAGCCAAGTGTTAAGGATATTTACCTTGACATGTCTGGTGCTCCACGCGTATAGATCCGTCTTTGAGTATCATAACATCCCGTGGCCCTGAAATCTTTCCCGGGGACGCGGCTGAGGATGCTCCGATCCCGGTAGAGCTCCTCCTGGAGGCCCGGTTTTCCTTCGCCATGGACCGGCAGCACTGAAAGCACACCGCCCATGCCTGCTCCTCGTTGATGGGTTGGTTATAGAGCTTTAGTATCTCCTCCAAAGACAGCTCCTCCGTTGGACTGAGCGCCGTCGCAGCATCCATCAAACCAGCGGATCCAGGCCGAGGCTAGACCAGAGCTAACCCCAACACATGGACACTTTCCCCGGGATGATGGTGCAGCAGTCGCGGTGGTGGAGGGTGATTGCCCCCGTTTAAAACACGGTTATGAGTGTGGGTGTGTGTCCGTGTGTGATTCTGTGTTTCTGGAAGCTGAGAGGCTCATTTGTCTCCCTCATCACATGACCCCCCTCCCTCTCTGCTCCTACAGCTCACTCTCCATCTCTCCAGAGCGTTAATGCTGCCAAGATTATCAGGGCTCACTTTCATTTAACCACCGAGACTGAGAAAATTAGATTTCACAAAATATATTATTTTAGGGAGTATTTTGTGAATATAGGCTTAGTCCATGACAAAAATAGGCTAGTCAGTTCTTAAAGTAATGTGACTTTTTGCCAAAAAGACTAAATAAAAGCATGTATTTTCATGCACTGAAAATATAGGGGTCTAAATGCCTGGGCTTGCATCTTCACAAACCTGACTAATTTAGGAGAGGGCTCCACCTGCTTGTCTCTTTGGAAATGTTGGATCTTTAGCTATAATCTCAACAGTATGATAGGCTATAAAACCTATCCCCAAGCAGAATGTTCCAAAGTATGGTTTTGACTTTCCACCTCCAAAAAGTGGTTGACTGATAAATAAATATAATTTGCCAGTGGTTCTCAAGACAATGCAGTGAATGACTTAGTAGAAGTTTCTCTTATGGAAGCAAAGTTTAAATTCCTCTAACTGCCAGTGGCACTGCAGCTGATCATGCATCACAAGGATTTACTCACTGAGTAACTCTGTTTTCCTGTATTACGTTCTGTATCACATTTTTCTTGCCCTCCCACCCTTACACCAAGCTTTATCAAATACAATAAATCGTCCTAGCAGGACCGCCCTCCAGAATTTATTTAGGCTATTATATTGATTCATAGACTGAAATATTACAGAAGTTTGTATTATTCATAATCACCTTGCCACAAATATTTTTATTCAGTTTTTGAATGACACAATACATCTATATAGATTTCTTCTGACAGCAAATATACACAACATAAGACAGCACACACTCATAAAACTACTTTATGCTATACAATGTACTCACAATCCACAGCTGAAATGGATACAGTGGCTTTCCATTTGTAAACCTGGTGATACATTATTGAAACAGCTATACACACAACACATATGGAATGATACTTCACATCAATGATTTGGTTTGTAAACAAAAACAATATTTAAAATAGTTTTGTCCCTTTAGAAACCTCAACCAATTCATCACAAGGTGAGGGCATGCAGTGATGTCACTTAAACAGCTCAATGGGCGGCGGCAATTGAGGCCTATGGACATGAAGGTGGTAGAAGTGGGGGGTACCAAAAACATAAATTAAGAAACAGTGAAAAACATTTGTGGTTAGGGTTTGAAGTCCAGTAGGTTGCAATCGATCTTGTAGTAGACGTATGGGTAATATTCCTGTTGGCTCAGGTTCAGTCCTGGGATGTCCATTGCAGACTGAGAAATAAATTGATAACAATTAATGTATTACTGTATAGCCAAATACATTAATCTCTGTCTGAGTTTCATAGAACAAATTCTCCACTGTTACTCATAACTGTAGGTCTACATGGACCACAAGTGTAGCTTTATAACTGCTACTGCGACTATGAGAATTTGTACAGCAAAATAAAGTCTTACAATATTTGTTACTTCATAAATGTACGGGAATCAGTCTAGCAGAGCTCCCAGGAGTCATCCCAGAATGATAAAGTGTAAAACCCAGAGTGCTATCATATCAATATGGCTTCTACCAGGTTAGCTGTGGTGATCCTAGTTGCAATTAGGAGTTTTAAACAGAAGAGGGCACACCACTAAAGCTTTAGGAAAAGCCTTACTCCTCAATCTTTAACCATTTTAAGAAGTGAAATGTAATGTTGCACAATTTCTGTTAATAACTGATAAAAAAATTGGAAACAGATATACTCACGTCAATGATAGCTGCTGCGCTACTGTCCAGATGTTTGTAAAGATCATTGAGCACCTCTCTCAATTTCTTCATGTTCTTCTTGTTTGGCTGAAGAAGCATGGCCTGGAAGTTCACTGGAAGCCCATACCTATTAAAAAGTATATTATTAAATGTGTATTTTTTGTTCACTCAAGACATATTATAGCCTCATCACTGCTCCTCAGGCTCTACTCATGCCAGTCACCACTTGCCACACACATTTGGAGAACCTATTTGTTGATGTAAATTATTTGGTAGAGCAAGAAATAAGACACTGGCAGCTAAAAGCTGTGCTGACTTTTTCCTCCTTTTGAGTGTTGTTGAGTGTTTCAACAATGCATTTTCATAATGGACTTTTATAACATTACCATTATGTTCTCCTGTTTTTGTTGTATCAATTAAAAGTATCTTTAGACATTTAAAAAGGAATAGGAGTTGAATTCATATATCATACCTGAGAACAGACTCCACAAATACCCTTAGTGCTTTAATGTGAATCCAGGCAATGAAGGCCTCACTAAAGTTAACTTTGAGCCATCGCACAAGTGGTCCCTGCAAAGAGCAAAAGCAAGATTAATAAAAAGAAGAAAATGAAATAAAATACATACTAGTAATAATAGTGTGACACAGAAATTTAGTTTTTAATATTCTGTTACATAATGTAAATTGAAAGGAGTTTTTTTTTTTTACTTCTAAAATTGTCACATTCCACGTCCCCAGAGCTAGTCTCCATGTCCGGAGATCCGGTCATCAAGGTCCCCGCCTTCGACTGCCGCCCGGATCTCTCTGCACCCGCCCCGCATGGCTCCTCCCGCAGGTGGTGGGTCCACGGGAGGACGGCCCCACGTCGTTCCTTCGGGCTGGGCCCGACCGGGCCCCGTGGGGAAAGGCCCGGCCACCAGGCGCTCGCTGCCCAGTCCAGGCGACGTAACTGGCCTTGATCTTTTCCTCTTCATGGGGGGCTTCTGAACCGCTCTTAGTCAGACTCGTCTCCCAGGACCTGTTTGCCATGGGTGACCCTACCAGGGGCATGAAGCCCCCGACAACATAGCTCCCAGGATCATTCGGGTGCTCAAACCCCTCCACCACGTTGGCGGTTCGGGGAGGGGCTCTGCCCCAAGTGGAGGAGTTCAAGTATCTCGGGGTCTTGTTCACGAGTGAGGGAAGGATGGAGCGGGAGATTGACAGGCGGATCGGTGCAGCGTCTGCAGTGATGCGGTCGCTGTATCGGTCCGTTGTGGTAAAGAAGGAGCTGAGCCGGAAGGCGAAGCTCTCGATTTACCGGTCAATCTATGTTCCTACCCTCACCTATGGTCATGAGCTCTGGGTAATGACCGAAAGGACAAGATCGCGGATACAAGCGGCTGAAATGGGCTTCCTCCGCAGAGTGGCCGGGCGCACCCTTAGGGATAGGGTGAGGAGCTCGGTCACACGGGAGGAGCTCGGAGTAGAGCCGCTGCTCCTACACGTTGAGAGGAACCAGCTGAGGTGGCTCGGGCATCTGCTCAGGATGCCTCCTGGACGCCTCCCTAGGGAGGTGTTCTGGGCATGTCCCACCGGGAGGAGGCCCCGGGGAAGACCCAGGACACGCTGGAGGGACTATGTCTCTCGGCTGGCCTGGGAACGCCTTGGGGTCCCACCGGAGGAGCTGGAGGACGTGTCCGGGGTGAGGGAAGTCTGGGAGTCCCTGCTTAGACTGCTGCCCCCGCGACCCGGCCCCGGATAAGCGGAAGAAAATGGATGGATGGATGGATAAAATTGTCACAATTATCATTGTTTAATAAATCATAAGAAATTATAATGATTAAAATCATAATTTGCTTCCTATCTCAAAAGGTGCCCTAAAATTGCTGGCATACTAAAACCTGAGTAACTGTGTAGATTAACCAATTGAGAAACGCATGTGCCAAAACAAACAAGGAGGCTTTTCAGGTGGTGTGGCTACTCACAAATTGTTTCTTCTTATCGGTGGACAGCCGGGTCATCTCCTCTTTGTCTGCCTTCATCTCCTCCTCATTGTATTGAAAGTCTCTCACTGTGAATCTAAAATGAATCAATTTAGCCACTGTAGCTATCAGTTTCATTAAGATAATGATGAAATTTTTATCAGTAATCGTGACAAAAAAAACATTCTTCTATTTTGACTCATATCATGTAGTCTAGCATTATGTATTTGCACATCTTACTTATTCTCTCTGGCTTTGTGCTTGAAGTCATCTATAGCTTTTCTAAACAGAGTGACACTCAACAATCCGCTGTCATTGTCTTCAAATAACAAACTGTAAAGAAGAAACATTTATAATTAATTGAAAATACACAAAATAGTAAAATGGCCACATGCATAGTATATAGACATATATAAGCTACCAGAGTTCATCCTCATTTCTTACTTTGATGATCGAGGCACTACCATTTCAGCAAGAGTTTCATATGTTTTCTGCCACTCAGGGTATGAAGTCCTGAAATTGATATTACACATTGAAATCACTTGATATTATTATCTATTTAAGAACAATGTAAACATACTTTGGTACAACCACCAGCAGAGTGATCAAATACTCTGAATCAAGTACAAAATCATCCTTCTTCACAATGTCAGCCAGGCTCCTAGTGAGTAGGCTCCCCCTGGTGGAAAAGAAGAGAAATAGCAAACTAACTTTTTTGTGTGTGAAATACATAGTGATAGAAGAAACTAATGCAAAGTTAAAACTTTGTTATGAATAAATTATATATTATAATTATAATTACAATTATTGTTGATTGTTCCCATTACCAGGTTTTATGTGTTAATATAGTTTGTTTGTTTTTCAGAAAAAAGACACACACACACATTACAGTACTACTTACGCATTCTTTCTTTCCAGGTTTTGCAGGTTTCCTTTCAGGTTATTGTATGCTAATGCTCTGGTCTTCAAGTCATTGTCAATTTGAGTAACTTGCTGAGAAGAAAAAATAGTAACATTAGAAACATACACAATATAAAATAGTAGTTTCAAATCTTTAATCCTACCTTTGAGATTATTTCAGAGATATTTTTGAGTGACTGTTTAATGGGGTATTTTGCCATGTCCCATTGAAATCGTGTAATGTAGGTCACAAGATCCACTGAAAGAAATTGCAATATTGACACCATATGCAAATGGCACAGACCAGACCCATTAAGTAGTAATAAAGTGATGTTTGCAAAAGGAGCACAGAAAATGAGCAAAAGATCATGGGCTATGGAGTTCCGTTTGATCAATACCACAAGATATGATAAATTCCATAATATTAGGGGACCTTTGATATTGTGTTATCAAAAAATTGCCAAGACTACAACCATTTAAACAGAGACATACAAATGTTCTTTTTTACCTCCATTGGCCAACAGATTCTCTTGGACTTTGTCTCGACTGTCCTCTAGCACGTCGGCCATGTACTGAGCCACCTTCTTCACCACTCTGTGAACAAGCAGCAGACATCAAAACGTAGCTTGCCAACATAAACTGCACCCACCGACACTGATGGAAACCTCACATTCACACATCCATTCTGACCTCGTCCTCCAGGTGTAACTCAAACACTGGAGCACATCAAACATCTTCACGTTTTTCTGCAGACCTAATGCTATGACAGAGAGATTTATAACATGGTAGGCACTAAGTTCAAGGATGTGTGCAATAACTTCAAAAGGAGAAGAAAAAAAAAAATTCTAGCAAAGCCTTGTACATAAGTGCTAACCATGCATTATAAAGAACAATTCTTCACAATATAAAGAGGTGTTGGATCACATTTCAGACAGAACCCTCTTCATTTTTATCCAAGCTTTAATCATCAACAAGCAACTACTGGTAACAAGACAATCACTCACTACAAATTAATACTACTGTCAAGAATAACCAATTGCCTTCCCACTCTGTACATAGTATACTGAATTTTCCTTGCAGAAAGTAGGCATGCAACATCAAAAACACTTTGAATTAAGCTATTTAAACAAGGCTAGTAGAAAATGTGGTCTTTCTCACAGCCTTGGAGACATCTACAAAGGAAGTGTGGTCTCTATGTTACACCTGTGTGTTACTTTCTGATGTCAATTTTTCCAAAAGGCTATAAATTACACCTCCACAAAAAGACAGCGAAGATGTCAACGAGAATAAATACAACTAAAGAAAGAGTGGCTGGAGTATCACCCAGCTGTAAATGACCAAGTTTAGCCTGAAAACTCTGCTGGCTTCAGAGTGCTGTGAAATTCCTCATTCTTACAAAGGATTAGGGAATGGTAAGCCGACTACATCACAAAACCTCTGAACAGGAACACACTCTGTATTCAGCAATGTACAATGCTACAACACACACAACAAAATAATAATAAATAAATACATTATAATATGAAATCATCTGAAACACGTCCTAGTATATGACAGTATTAAAATAAATTCTGAAGTTATTCAGACAGGAAACTACTGTGTGATAGTTAGGCTGTGCAAGTTTTAAGTATGCAATGTTGCTTTGACAATAAGTAAAAAAAAGTGAAAAAAAAGATAGCCTACCCTTCCACAAAGGAGTCTAGTTTGGCCAGCTCATCTGACAGTCCCACCAGAACGTCTAGGGTCCCCACCTGGTTTAGGACAAAAAGGACAAAAGTCAAACGTCAGCAGATTAAGACTTGACTTCAGAGGTGTTTTTTCAGTGGGGTCAACAGGTTGAGTATTGCTCAGTGCACACCAACTCCAGATACAGGGGCCCGATGTGCTTAGGATGGCGCCTTTTTGTCCATATCCACTCATGCATTAATACATTTTCCTAGAGTGTGGCTAGCACCAAGGTCAGGCGGGGCATTTGGCCACCAGCACAGTAAGGACTGGTCCTTCTGGCCACTCTTTTGGACAAAGCCTTTAAAGTCTTCCAACATGCATACTGTAGATGTGTGAAAAAACAGCCTTCTATGCAAATATGTGACTTATTCTTGACAGTGAATGCATCAGGTAAGTCTATTCTAAGATTTATTTAAGATTATTGGAACATGCTATTAATTAAACACATTTGAGTTGATAGTTGATCAGATTGTGAAAATGTGCAAAACCAAAGCCTCTCCTATCACAGCCATTAAATCAACTTCAAATTTATTTGAATACTGATGTTTGATATTGATATTTTAGTATTTTGTTCATGCAATGTGTAAACTGTCTGATGATTTCCATTGATAGGAATAGTATAAACATGTATTATGCTATATCTTCACCATGCAAGATTAGCTTCATGTAAATGCTGGTATGCTGGTTGGTATGCTGAAAGTGTACAACAATTTGGGTGTTTTATGTAGTTTGCCTGTACATTAGTAATGATTTGGTCTAAGTGATTTACCTTCAGGTCAGGGATACTGAACTTGTGGTTGGTAGACAGAACATTGGGTCGTGTAGTAGCTGCCAACATTTTGTCCCATGTTTGTTGGCAAGTCTTCTCTCCAGGAGCAGAGATCAACCAAAACTCTGTCATGTTTTTTGCACCGGCGGAGCTTGTGTGAACTGAAACATATGACTTGTTAGACGCAGGAATTTGGGAAGTGTTTATGTTGCTAAACAAGTCATGAAAATAGCAAGTAGAAATACGTCAGTTATAGTGCTTTACGATTTTAAAGCTGTTGAATGTCTCCCCTCTTAGCATTGTTTATCATTATGCAATGTATTAAATTATATAATGGTTACCATAAGATGAACTATTTATATATTATAAGCTGACTATTTCTGTACAATTGCAATTTAGCAAAGCTGTAATTACATTTAAGGCACAAAATATTAACATTAGTTGACAATACTGATGGTTAAGGTCAAGCAAGCCTAGCTTATATTAGCCATCCTTTGCGACATCTTTCTGCTATCAATCAAGACTTGTTTATTGGTTTTACACACAAATATCACTCACCTCTTTATGACAAAATAGCCAGATAATTTTCGGCTGTTTTTATGCGGCAAATGCCTGAGAAATGATCATAGTGCCAAATGAAGACAGTTCGTGAGGTCTCCTGACAGCAGCATCAGAGTCAGCTGATCATGCTGCAAAGAGGAACCGGAAGGCCTCAGTCACT